>NC_081840.1:154648528-154965990 GCF_963259705.1 Myotis daubentonii
CCTCGTCACTGGAGCTAATTGAGGTAAACGATAGTGTCACAGGACTTACAGTAAGCCCAGGAATGTCTTCCTTCGGCCAAAGCTGCTCATGCTCAGCTGTCAGCATTCTGTCCCAGCACAGTCGCTGCCGCCTGTCTGCGGAGCCAGTCCCGCCTCAGCCTTCATTGCGCAAGGGTCCCCTCAGCTCTCCAGAGGCTTCACTGCCTTCTGCTTCCATTCCTCCCACAGGTTTCCAGTCCAGATTTCTGATCTCTCCCTGCCCTTTCCTGCTTTCTCACTGACCACTGCTGATAATTGGAGCCTGCTGTCTTCTCTGCAGAAAGGAGAGCACCTTCTGTCCTTGCCCTGGACAGTGAGGGCAGCCCCAGGTGATGAGTTGGCACTTGGCCACTTGTTAGGAATGTCAGCAAATGGCCATCAGGTGACCCTCACTTTAAGGACGGGGTATCCCCTCCAGCCTGAAAAGTCCTAGCGGCACTTCACGTGCTGCATTAATATCATTGGACAGTTGTCAGTTCAACTTCAACTGAATCTTTTTTTTTAGCTTTTTTTGTTAATACAGTTTGTCACTTTTTTCTAAGGAGCACTTATTATGTTGGGATTTTAGTATGTTTTACCAATTTAGTGATGACCTGTAAGGGCCTTGATTTTAAAACCTTATTTCCCATGTCTTTTGAGAGCTGGCTATAACCTGAGATTATTTTCATAATGGACTGCTTATAAAATGGACTTCTTAAAAGCCAAATGGTACTCATCACTTCATTTTGCATATTGAATGACATTATTAGCTTTGGAAGAAACAAGCAACACTATAATAAAAATAATAATAGTCAAGATTTTATTTTTCTTTATTGATTAAGGTATTACATATGTGCCCCTACCCCCGCATTGCCCCCCCCCCCACACACACACTCATGCCCTCATCCCCCTGGTGTCTGTGTCCATTGGTTAGGCTTATATGCATGCATACAAGTCCTTTGGTTGATCTCTCCCCTTTACCCCCTTACCCCCGCCCCCCCAACCTTCCCTCTGAGGTTTGCTGGTCTGACCAATGCTTCTCTATCTTTGGATTTGTTTTTGTTTATCAGTTTATGTTGGTCATTATATTCCACAAATGAGTGAGATCATGTGATATTTGTCTTTCTCTGACTGGCTTATTTCACTTAGCACAATCTCTCCAGTTCCATCCATGCTGTTGCAAATGGTAAGAATTTATTCTTCTTTACTGCAGTGTAGTATTCCATAGTGTAGATGTACCACAGGTTTTTAATCCACTCATCTGCTGATGGGCACTTAGGCTGTTTCTAACTTTTAGTTATGGTAAATAGTGCTGTTATGAGCATTGAGGCCCATATAACCTTTCTTATTGGTGTTTCTAGTTTCTTGGGATGTATTCCTAGAAGTGGGATCACTGGGTCAAATGGGAGTTCCATTTTAGTGTTTTGAGGAAACACCATACTGTTTTCCACAGTGGCTGCATCAGTCTGCATTCCCACCTGCAGTGCACGAGGGTTCCTTTTTTTTCCGCATCCTTGCCAGCACTTATCATTAGTTGATTTGTTGATGATAGCCATTCTGACAGGTGTGAGATGGTACTGCATTATCGTTTTGATTTGCATCTCTCAGATGATTAGTGACTTTGAGCATGTTTTTATATGTCTCTTGGCTTTCCTTATGACCTCTTTCAAAAAGTTTCTATTTAGGTTCATTGCCCATATTTTGATTGGGTTGTTTATCTTTCTTTTGTGAAGTTGTATGAGTTCCCTATCAATGTTGGAGATTAAACCCTTATTGGTGAGAACATTGGCAAATATGTTCTCCCATACAGTGGGCTTTGTTGTTGTTTTGTTGATGGTTTCTTTTGCTGTACAGAAGCTTTTTATTAGTCCCATTTGTTTATTTTCTCTAGTTTCCATTGCCCTAGGAGCTGTATCGGTAAAGTTATTGCTTCATCATATGTCTGAGATTTTGCTGCCTGTGGATTCTGCTAGTATTTTTATGGTTTCCCACCTTATGTTTAAGTCCTTTATCCATTTTGAGTTTATTTTTGTGTATGGTGTAAGTTGGTGGTCTAGTTTCATTTTTTTTGCATGTATCTGTCCACTTTTCCCAACACCATTTATTGAAGAGACTGTCTTGACTCCATTGTATGCTCTTGCCTCCTTTGTCAAATATTAATTGAGCACAGTGGCTTGGGTTGATTGTTGGGTTCTCTGTTCTGTTCCATTGGTCTATATGTCTATTCTTGCGCCAGTACCAGGCAGTTTTGAGACCAGTGGCTTGGTAATACAGCTTGATATCTGGTATTGAGATTCCTCTTACTTTGTTCTTCTTTCTCAGGATTGCTGCAGTTATTCGGTATCTTTTGTTTGTTTTTTTATTCCAGATGAATTTTTTTGGAGAGTTTGTTCTAGGTATGTGAAATATGCTGTTGGCATTTTAATGGGGTGTGCATTGATTCTATAGATTGCTTTGGGTAGTATGGACATTTTAATGATGTTGATTCTACCAATCCATGAACACAGTATATTCTTCCATCTGTTTATGTCTTCCTCTATCTCTTTTTTCAGTGTCCTGAAGTTTTCCAAATACAGGTCTTTTAGGAATAAACTTAACTATTCCTAGGTATCTTATTTTTTTGGTGCGATGGTAAATTTTTTTTTTTTATAGTAAAGATTTTAAAAATCCATTACAAATCTCTTTAAATCCAGGGAACTCATTAACTCTTATATAAAATACATTGGCATTTTCTTTTAAAAATTCTTCAATTTTATTCTGCCTAAAGTGATGATTCTGAGGAAGAACTAGGCCTAGAAGTAAAGTCTCTTGACTTTGAATCCAGTGTTGCATTTGCAAGGTGGACCTGTTAAAACAGGCTGAGCTATGAGCTTGAAAAGTGGAAGCAGATAAACACTCCTATCACTAGAGTCCAAGAGAGGAATGTGAAGCAAAGGCCATGATTTCTGCTTTTGTCACCCTGAGGGAGGTGAAATGTGGAGAAACAAGAAAGAGAATTGTTAATTTAGGTTAACCCCTAAACCTTACAAACAAAACATGGGACAGGCTAGGATTTTCACACAACTTGAGCATTGTTACTGTTGTAATGTACCTCTCGAATCACAGAAGGATGCCTCAAGAAGTCGAATTAAAGAGTCACATTTATTGCAATCCGGGACTATGAGGGGTCATTCCCCAAATCTCATAGTGACAAGCTGGTCGCAGCTCCAAGGTTATATAGGCAAAAAATCACAAAGGTATTGATTACATTTCAAGGTTTGGAATGAGGAACCTGGTTTGCAAAAAAGCAGTTTATAGAAGCAGAAGCAGCATGTTATTAATTATAGTTTTGGGTCTCGGGGTCACTGAATTGGCAGAAACACATTATCTAGAGCCCTTGGGTCTGGAATGAGGAACCTGGGTTAAACTTAGGCATGTTATCTAAATTACAGTTTTTGTTTTGGGTCTCTAGAACACTGAGTCAACAGGGACACATTAACTGGAGCCCTCTGACCTTGGGATAATTGTGCTGTCCTTCCCAGGTAAAGGAAAATGTGCTTTCTAAGACTGGTATGACCACTACAAATGAGATTTCACATTACAATCAATAGGGTATTTAGTCGAATGGGATGATTTATATAATTCAGAAAATCAAAATAACCTGCCTATTGTTAAACAAAGCAAATAAGGTATATAAGCCAAACAGCAGGGTTAAAGGTAAACTATAGTTTCTACCTGAGATGATTGCTACCATACTTCACCATCAAGGGCTTACAGTGAATGGAGTGAGCCACCCCCTGGAACACTAAGCAATAGTCTAGAAGGCAAATCATCTAGGAAAGGCCACGAGAGGAATTCCAGCAATTTGAACTCAGATAACAGGTGAGAAAAGGAGACTGCGACCTCCAAAGAGTCACACTCTCTGCAAAGCCTGAAAGAACAAAGGAAAGGTGTGAGTCAAGAGGAAGAAAACACAGTTTATGGTTTTTGGAGATGGAAGCTGAGACAAGAGCAGAGTGCCCACCTCTGCATTTGCAAAGCACATCTGGTGTTTCTAGATGAAAAGCTATTTAAGCTAGGCAGAAAGGTCTCCCCAAGAAAGGTAAAGTGCTGATCTGTTGTGGAGAAGGCCATTTATCATGTCCAAAGCTTCCAGAAGGATGTGCATTTACTCTGTTATAACCTAATTTCAAAAATAGAAATGCAAAAAATGCAAAATTTTATTTTGTTATCTTCATACAACTGTATAATTAGTGTTGTTAATGTAAAAACCATTGAAACCTGTAAGAATTTGTGTGAAATTATTTGAGCCACTGTGGACATATGCCGGGAAGCAGAATCTCAATGAATTGAGATAGTGCTCCAGAGAATGGTGGGGTTACATTTGTATTTATACATTTGCAATCAAAGGAGGGACGTAGGTGGGTTACATGAAATTCATTGGCGATAGATTAAGGAGGAGGGATAAAGCAAAGCGCGGGGAGGGGGGGAACCCCTGGGATTGGATAAAAAGTAAAATGATGGACACATACCTAGGTGGGTGCGGGATCAATTAACATGATAATGAAGGAATTTGTAGTATCTGTCCTGGTGCCCAGCACATTTGGTTGTGCCCCAGGGGCTCCAGAAAAAGGGAAGTTACAAGTTACCCAAACATTTCAAGGGCATGTTATCATAGATGCAAAAAGACAGATAGGCTCAGTTAAGGTAAAGGTTGACCTTGTCAGTGAAGATACTGGCCTAGGACGTAACTGCCCACCATAACTGCTTTTAGTTAAAGTTTAATTTCAGACCATCCTTTGTGGTTACTTGAGGTCTCTGAGTTTGCAAGACTGCCATGCAGGCCTCCCCTGAGCTTGTCAGGTCAGCATGTGGCCCCTTTCGTCCACAGTGTAAAAAATGTTAAAGTAACATGTGTAAAATACTCATGGGGATGTCCTTATTGCACATAATGAATTTGTCATTTTAAAAATATATATATTTTATTGATCCTTCACAGAGAGTAAGGGAGAGGGATAGAGAGTTAGAAACATCGATGAGAGAAAAACATTGATCAACTGCCTCCTGCACACCCCCCACTGGGGATGTGCCCGCAACCAAGAATCGGAATCGAACCTGGGACCCTTCAGTCCGTAGGCTGATGCTCTATCCACTGAGCAAAACCAGCCAGGGCATGAATTTGTCATTTAAAATAATTTAAAAAATTGGATTTTATTCTTTTTTATTTTATTTTATTTTTAATTGTTTTATTGCTTAAAGTATTATGAAGAGTATTACATATGTCTCCTTTTTCCCCCGCCCTTGACAATCCCCTAGCCTCCCCTACCCCCCAATGTCTTATGTCCATTGGCTATGCTTATATGCATGGATACAAGTCCTTCAGTTGATCTCTTACCCTCCCCTCCTGCCCCCCAACCCTCCCCGGCCTTCCCGCTGTAGTTTGACAGTCTGTTCGAGGCTGCTCTGCCTCTGTATCTATTTTTGTTCATAAGTTTATAATGGTCTTTATTATCCATAAATGAGTGAGATCATGTGGTATTTTTCCTTCATTGACTGGCTTATTTCACTTAGCATAATGCTCTCCAGTTCCATCCATGCCGTTGCAAATGGTAAGAATTCCTTCTTTTTTACAGCAGCATAGTATTCCATCGTGTAGATGTACCTCAGTTTTCTAATCCATTCATCTACTGATGGGCACTAAGGCTGTTTCCAGATCTTAGCTATGGTGAATTGTGCTGCTATGAACATAGGGGTGCATCTATCCTTTCTGATTGGTGTTTCTGGTTTCTTGGGATATATTCCTAGTAGTGGGATCACAGGGTCAAATGGGAGTTCCATTTTTAGTTTTTTGAGGAAACTCCATACTGTCTTCCATAGTGGCTGCACCAGTCTGCATTCCCACCAGCAGTGCAGAAGGGTTCCTTTTTCTCCACATCCTCTCCAGCGCTTGTCATTTGTTGATTTGTTGATGATAGCCATTCTGACAGGTGTGAGATGGTACCTCATTGTTGTTTTGATTTGCATTTCTTGGATGATTAGTGACTTTGAGCATGTTTTCATATGTCTCTTGGCTTTCTGAATGTCCTCTTTTGAAAGGTGTCTATTTAGGTCCTTTGCCCATTTTTTTATTGGATTGTTTATCTTCCTTTTGTTAAGTTGTATGAGTTCCCTATCAATGTTAGAGATTAAACCCTTATCGGTGATAACATTGGCAAATATGTTCTCCCATGCAGTGGGCTTTCTTGTTGTTTTGTTGATGGTTTCTTTTGCTGTGCAGAAGCTTTTTATTTTGATGTAGTCCCATTTGTTTATTTTCTCTGGAAACATTTATTGCCTCTTGTAGAGCTTACTAAACTCATTTATTTTCTTTTTAAATTTTTATTTTTATTGTTGAAAGTATTACAGATGTTCTCCCCACACGCCCTCCCCCCCCCCCCGCTCCATTGACCCTCTCCATCCCACACCCCTCCCCCCAGGCCTACCACACTATTGTCTGTGTCCACGGGTTATGCATATATGCATATAAGATGTCTGGTTAATCTCTTCCTGCTCCCCATTCCCTCTGAGATTCATCATTTTGTATTTAAAAATAAACTTAGATTTTTAAAAATATAGCTTTGACCTGTTCAAAAACATGTCAAAAAAGCTTTTTCTGTTAATGTTTTATTAGTGGTCATAACCACTTGCTCATATGTACTATGATATATTATGGCCCATCCTTTCAACAGCTCATTCAGGTCCACTTTTACTGTGCAGAATACAATACCATCATAATTTTATGTTCCTCTGAGGAGATTTTCAAGATGCAAATTTAAATATCAATGCTAGTGAGATGAGGCAATAGTGTAAAACCACAATGGAAATTTGACTCACTCCAAAACTTTAAAAGTTGCAATGTGCTACACTCAAATAATTAGTCATTTCTAATGCTTGGAAAGACTTCTTCTGGGATATTCTGTAATTGTGAAACACACTGCAAATAACCCACTATTCTTTAAACTCCTTGGTATGCTATGACCAACTAATCACTGAAATGGTAGTCTCTGGCTGGTAGGCAGTAATAACAGAACTTACAATAATTTTTACACATATCACAGCATCAATAAGAATAAAGGAGCTTTATCTAGGCCATGTGTGCTTATTAAGAATATATATTTTATACTTTCACTAACTGCAGTAAAAATTATAAGCGAGTAATTCTATTATGATATTGTAGTTAGTAAAATATAGATAGAAAGGTTAATGTCACATTTAATAATTGGCATTGGAGTACTTGAATAGAAGGCTGATGAAATAACAATATACTTAGTTTGTTTATAGATTTTCAAATTAATAAAACCAACCTAACTAGCAGTATAAAACACCCTGTATTGTTTAGAGGACTGACAGCAAAGTATCATTGTTTCCCCCCCAATATGTAGTTCATCATTTTGGTAATAGAAACTCAAATCTATCAACACTTGTCTGTAGTTCAGTAAAAATGTGTGTCTTGATACAAATTAAAAAGGGACATGGTTTCTTTATTGTTTTTTTAAATATATTTTATTGATTTTTTACAGAGAGGAAGGGAGAGGGATAGAGAGTCAGAAACATTGATGAGAGAGAAACATCAATCAGCTGCCTCCTGCACACCCCCTATTGAGGATATGCCTGCAACCAAGGTACATGCTCTTGACTGGAATTGAACCTGGGATCCTTCAGTCCGCAGGCCGACACTCTATCCACTGAGCCAAACTGGCTAGAGCGGGACATGGTTTCTTATGGTGCATACCAAACTATTGTTCACCATTTGTCTCAAAAATATGTGATGTATTTTATTGTATTTTTAAAGCATTTTTGAAGTATAATTGAGAAATAAAAATTGTATGTATATAAGATGTACAATATAATGGTTTGATATATGTATACATTGTGAATTACCCCCTCAAGCTAATTAACAATCCATTGCCTCACGTAGCTATCATTTTGTGCTTTAAGAACACTTAAGATCTACCCTCTTAGCATATTTCAAGTACAAAATACAGTATTAATTACTATAGTCACCATACTATACATTAGATCCCCAGAACCACCATTCTCTTCTCTCCTTCTATGAGTTTGATTATTTTAGACATATAAGTGAGACAGGCCAGTAAGCCAGGACAAGTGGAATAGGGAAACTGAGACAGACAGCTGAAAAAACTGGCAGAATAATTTACAGCAGATTCAGAAGGTCACCTTCTTAGAGATAACATGTAGGCCTCAGTTGTATTTCAGCTCCAGACCAAGAAAAGCAGCAAGGACCAGGTAGGTGACACCAGGACTAGCTGCAACAACTAACGACCCCCTGCCCTGACACTGACCAATCAGTGGAGACCATGACCTGAAGGAGCACACTTAGGAAGCTGATGAGTACCTTCCTGAAACCCTTCCCTGAGATATCCCCTAAGATGCCCGTCTGCAAGAAAGAGATAAAAACCTCAAGACAAGGAACCCAGTGTGTGCTCATCTCTGGAGAGCATCCCCTCGCCATTCCCTTTCCCCTCCTTTTCCTCTACAGGCATCTCCTAAACTCTAAGGGACCCTACTAGACCTACAGTCAGGAGCAATGGGCAGTGACACTTCAACCCAGGCAAATCTCCTGGCCCTGTCCCCAATGCCCCCTTTTCTCTGACTTCCCAGAGAGCTAAGACAGCTCAGCCTAGGCTCTCCTTTTGCTTCTTCTATGCTAAGGTCTTTCTTGTTTCCAGCTTTAGTCACCTGGACTCATATTGTCACATTTTTCCTTCATGAAGTCAAGAACCCACACACCACCAGCTGGCCCTAGGCAGACCCACTCAGGGCCAGGTCTCCTTTCTGGTAACATAAGTGAGATCATACAGTATCTGTTTTCCTGTGTCTGGCTTATTTCACTTAGCATAATGCCTTCAAGGTCCATCCATGTTGTCAACTGTAAGATTTCCTTATTTTTGTGTTTTTTTTTGGGGGGGGGGGGCAAAATAGTACTCCATCGTAAAGATATAACACATTTTCCTTACCCATTCTTCTGTCAATGAATCCTTAGGTTGTTTCCATGTCTTGGCTATTGCGGATATGCTGCAATGAACACAGAAGTATAGTTATGTCTTTAAGATAGTGATTTTAGCTCCTCTGGATACATATCTGGAAGTGAGAGTGCTGGATCACAGGATATAGTTTGACTTTTAATTTTTTGAGAAATTTCCATACTGTTTTCCATAATGGTTTTACCAATTTTTATTCCCATTAACAGAGGGCCACCTTGTCTCCATATCTTTGTCAACACTTGTTATCTTGTATATTTTTTATAATAGCCATTCTAACAGGTATAAGGTGAAAATGCAAGCTTTGATTTGCATTTTTCCTGATCATTAGTGATGTTGAGCACCTTTTCATGTACCTGTTGTCCATTTGCATCATCTTTGGGGAAAAAAAAGTCTATTCAGATTCCTTTACCATTTATAACTTGAACATTAATGCCTTATGAAGCATATAATTTGAAAACATTTACTCCCATTCCATAGTCGGTCTTTTCATTATGTTGATGGTTTTCTTTGCTGTCCAGAAGCTTTTTAGTTTAATGTAGTCCCTCTTGTTTAGTTTTGCTTTTGTTGCCTGTGCTTTTGGTGTCATATCATGACATGTTTTAAAGACTAAGGATTGCGACTCCTGCCTATTTTAGAGCTCTGTCAGAGAACGCAAAGATCTCTTCTCAATGAACAGCAAAGATAGGACACATTTTAAACCATAGTGCAAATAATGTCCTCAGTATCTGTCTTCGCTTCAGGAGCAGTTTCTCTTGGTTATTGCTCCCTGCCCTTCACACCTCGTGACTATTTACTGGTACATAGGAACTTCTTATCTGAAAGGAAGCAAGCAGTGGCCTTACCTTTACTTCTGAAATAGTTCTAAGTCTAGACATTTTCTGATTTGTATTTCTGTGAAACAAGTCTGTTGTAAATTGGGTAACATAATTAGTCTCAGTTCATATACATGCTAAATATTAGTTGCAAACTCTAATTTTAATGACAATCTAAGCAGTGGTTTCTAAACCTTTTGGGAAGGTGCTCCTCATCAGCAAAAAGTTTCCAATCATGAACAGCCAAAGACATTAGTATTTATTGACTTGTAAGTTATAGATATGGAAGTCTTCCATTATATTTTGAACATTATAAAAATACATGGAACATAACATGAATCAGTTCAGAATTTATGTAGAAGATATAACAGTTATTCTTTGTATTCCAGTGCATCATTTCATGCAGCCTTTGTGGTACATGCGCCCCACATTTGAGATCCCAAGTTCATGTGAGGCCAGAGGGCTTCAGTGAAGTGCGCAGGGAGAGAAGGAAGTGGCCCTTCCCCTCTTTATGACTCCAGCGAAGTGAGGAGGTTTCCTTCATCACCTGAGTAAAGCCACGCTAGATAATGGTAACTTTAAAATATTCATGAATAGGATTCATTTGAGTCACAAAGCATGAATTATTTTTTTCCAGGTAGAGCACAGCTACAAGAAGATGTTTTCCATAAGAACGGAGAGGGGACGTTATTGATTTTATATTAGGGCACATAAACATGAACCCATGCTCATGCATAAACCTGCTGGGTTGGGATAGGTAGAGACTAAGGTTTATTGATTGCCTATCACATGCTGAGCACAGTTCTAGGTGAGTTAAATATAGATTATGGCTCTAAAGCCTTTACCTAATGGTTGGTACATAGGAAAAGCTATTATTATGTTTCTCGTGTAATCATCAAAATTACCCAGACAACTAGGAATCAATATTCTCATTGTTTACAAATAAGTCACCTAAGGATTAAAGAGGTTTTACAACTTGGCCATGGTCACACCTAGTAAAAGGCAGAAGAGGTCTTTCTAATTCCTTGGCTAAATTTTCAGATTTAAAAAAATTTTTTTTTTACTTCTATCACTGTATAATTGGGCTACTCAATGAGTATTGTCACATCATATGGATGATGGTGGTAGATGTAGTTTATTTGGCCAAATCCCTGAAATTGCTCATTATATCCTTTGTGATTCTGGTGGTAAGACTAAAGTGAGTGTTATAATTATGGGCCAAATAACCCCAAAACATGCCTTAAAGTGAATTATTTTTCTATTTTTGTTGTCTGGGTGATGATGGGTTCATGACGATTACATTTCTGAGACCCTGTGGAAGAATGCCTTTATCCCAGTGTTAAGCTTTTCGCAATCTGTATTAGTTTTCATTTGTGTGTGCCATCACCCCCAAAATGTAGCAGCTTACAATACATGTTTATTATCTCACGGATTCTGTGGCTCAGGAATGTGGGTGTGGCTTACAGTGTGGTTGTGGCATAGCTCTCTCAGGCTGCAGTGGCTGTATCTGTTGAGGCTGCAGTCCTCTGGGGGCCTGATTGGGGCTGGAGGGTTCTCTTGTGACTGAGTGTCCTACAGTGTGGCAGCCAGCTTCCCTCAGAGACTCAGGAGTGAGAGGAGAGCATGCCCGCGGGCCTTTAAGTCTAGTCTCAGAAGTCACAGGCTGTCAGTTCTGCCACATTGTATTTGTTAGCAGGAAGTCGCCAAGTCCAGCCCACTCCTGTGGGGCAGACTCCTCCTTCTGAGACCCTCGTCAAAGGATTTGGAGGCGGATCTTCAAACCACCACACAGTGTATTTGAGAGGATTCTGACTGTAGAATCTTTAAAAATTTTTTATGTAAACTCTGTCAGAACTGGGAAGGGTTTGGTATTTTACCCTGTTTGTAAGCTGCCCAATTGGCTGGCCACAGCCTCGTGGATGCTGAGAAAAGCATCCTTCTGGTCAGAGCACAAGGGCTCAGTGACTCAGGCAATGCCAATAGCCAGATGTCAGCAGTTTCAGTTCCCCCATTTCCAGAGATGTGACTCAGAGGGGGCCAGGGACATCCCCCAGGACCCCCATGGCATCTCAGAAAGTGCACTGAAGACAGCGAGCAGGAGGCAGGCTCTTATATGCAGAGTAAGTTCCTCTGCCCTTTCCTCCAAGGGACCCACTGGAGGCACAGTCTTCCAGGGCTGCTCACCCTTGGATCCTCCCTGGGAAGATAATCCAGAACAAGGCAGTCAGTGCCTCTAGTCGCCCACGGAGAACTATCTTCAACACAAAGTGTTTTCCTTTTTGAAAAAAAATTATGGTAAAGGTGGTTATATTAGTCAGGAGTCTCAAAGTAAACAAATGGGCTATGTGTGTGCACATATATTGTATATTACATATAATCTATTGTATATTGTACATTATATATTTTATACTGCATAGATTATATCATGTACCACATATCATATGTATTTCAGCCTCTAGAACAAGGAGAAATAAATGTCTGCTGTTTAAGCCCTCAGCCTGTGTATTTTGTTATAGCAGCATGAGCTAATACAATAATTTTGTGCGTGGAGCTCCCCCTGCATCTGTCTCCCATCCTGTACCTGCTGTGCTGGTGCTTATGCTCCAGCAGCCATCAGACTTCCCTTAAAAAACACAAGCTCAATGATAAAACAATTAAGAATTCAAGACTACAGAGCAGCAAGCATGGAACCTCCTGAGTGTGGCCCCTTTAATGTCACAGACCACTCGCCCACAGAGCTGCCCTGCCTCTGCACAGATCCTGGGTTTCACAGTGTGCTCACATGGCCTCGCTCACCATTGTCTGCGCCACCACGAAGCACTCTTGGCACATGAGAGATTTAGTAGAGGCCTCGTGTTGCTCAGTGTGCTGTGATATGTTACTGACGCTTAGCTTTACGTCAAAGAGGTTCCAAAGGCCTTCTGATCATATGCACCCCTATGTGCATAGCAGCACAATTCACCACAGCTAAGATTTGGAAACAGCCTAAGTGCCCATCAGCAGATGAGCGGATTAAAAACCTGTGGTGCATCTACCCAATGGAATACTATCCTGCTGTAAAAAGGAAGGGACTCTTATCATTTGCAACAATGTGGATGGACCTGGAGAGCATTATGCTAAGTGAAATAAGCCAGTCAGAGAAAGATAAATATCACATGTTCTCACTCATTTGTGGCATATAATAAACAACATAAACTGATGCACAAAAATAGATCCAGAGACAGAGAAACACCAAACAGACGGTCAAACCTCAGAGGGAAGGCAGGGGAGGGTGGGAGCGGGGGAGTAAGAGACCAACCAAAGGACTTGTATGCATGCATATTAGCGTAATCAATGGACTAGGCCACTGGGGCGGTGGGGACTTATCCTGGGGAAGAGGAGTTGCCAGGGAGGGGTTGATGGGGGAAAAAAGGAGACATATGTAATACTTTAAACAATAAAAACACAACAAACAAACAAAAACATTTTCTTAGGATTATTTCATAATTCTATATTCATGGAAAAGTAACCAGAGAATCACAGAAATAAAAAGCTGGAAGGAATTTCTTATCTGGTGTGTGTGTGTGTGTGTGTGTGTGTGTGTGTGTGTGTGTGTGTGTGTGTGTGTTTATAAGCAGTGGAGCCAATTTTTCAAGAAAATTTTTTGAAGGAGGCATTTTCTTAGGTGAGGATAGTTGGACTTTCTTCTGACGGGGGCAGGGTGGGGGTGGGGCAGGCAATCCTCACTCCTTCCCCTCCCAGAAACATAATTTGAAAACCAATGATCTGCTACTAGCTCTTCATTTAAAGTGTTTATTTATGTGATGACCTCTTAAAGGATCTTATAAAAAAACAGAATTACACGTTTTTTAAAAAGCATTAGCTCAGCGTTTTTAAAGTGCCAGGATACATAGTTGTGTTTACACATGAACTAGTCACTTGCCAAAGTCTCCTTAAGAATTGGGAACTAGCAAGTTAGGAGCAAACAGGGCTCTTGGCTCCAAATGGCATCTGTGTTCATCTCTCTCTGCCCTTTCATAACCAGGGACACATAAGATAATGAAATCCCAGGGAGGCCCGGAAATAGACCTGGAACCTTTCACCTGCTTTTCATGGCCAACCTCCAGCTTCCTTCTCTTTCTAGAAGTTGCTTCACTCCTTTCACAGTGTTTGTGTTCTCATCATCACTTGCCTTTTAAATGAGAATGAGGTCAGTGTTCTCATATTCAGAACAGAGCAAACTCATGTAATCATTGCCATTCTGTTGTGTTTAGTGCCTTACATTGCTTTTATTATATTCCATTGCATGTATAATTTTATATGTCCATTTGTTCCACAATGTGTGAATGTTTCCTGGCTGTGTAACAGTCTCATTGCTATCAGGGGAATTTTGAAGGTGAATAAAACATGACCATTACCTTCCAGGCCAACTAGACGTAGTCAGGGAATCAGAGTTACAAATCAACAAGAAATAATATGTATTCCAATTATCGTTTCCAATGGTCATAACATTAAATAAATAAAATGAATTTTCTTTTAATAGTATGACTTAAACTTGTGTTTGGTAAATACTGTACAGAGCTTTAAAAATCATAATTTTAGAACCTCAAAATGTAATAAGTTAAACATATGCTTTCTGCATTTTTTTCTATTTTAGTATTTTTAGGAAAAATAATTTGTCCTATAGAAGGCTATCAAAGTAAAGTTCAGTCAAAAACAGTCATCAATGAATTTTTCCCATTAAGTAGATTATACAAAATCAAATAAAATAGATTACAATTTGGAGAGTTAATGAGAAGAGAGATACTAACAGAGGATTATAAAAGATATAATCAAGGTTTTGAAAACAAAACTTAAAAGTCCTATCAGGAGACAAAATATATATAAGTATGCTTTTTACAAAAAATATAACCTCCCTCTCTCCACCTCCATATTCTCTATTCTTTTTTCTTAGAATTCATATGTTAAGTTTGCTTGGTTCCTCCTTTCAGTACCATTATTTACAACACTGTCACCGTTTCCATAGTTATGCAGTATTTCTGTTTCCATAGCAACACTCTTGGTTTCCTAAACAAAGAGTATCACAGTGTTAATCTTGTTTCAGTGTTATTGTACTATGTTATTAGATACAAAATTCAAAAAATAATTTAAACAGCATTTGAAACTAGGTGGGTTGGTTTTATTGCTTGGTGCTTATGATATTAAATTTCAATTTCATATTAAAATACATATCAACTTGAAAAATAGTGAGATTTTGCATAGTAAACATGATACCAATTTTATTCACTAGTTATAAAACACTATAATTTAATAAGAGTGTGTTCCAGTACCTAGCAATATACAGGGAGAGGTTTACTGTCTTTAGATTAAAATGACTGGTTTTTCAGTTGGCCTGGATGATTTAGCTTCCCCAAATCTCTAAAGTCATTTATAACCTACCCACAGCAGTATTTCCCTTTGTCATTTCTGTATTTTAAGTAATTTCTGCCCATTTTGCCTTTTATTTTACAGTCCCCAAAGGAATAGCTATGGAGTAGACTTCAAGGGAACTTTACCACTTCCATTTTCTTGAAAATAAAAAATAATTTTTGTCTTTAAATTTGCTTATCATCACCTTGAATTTCTTCTCTTCAGAGCACATCTTGTGGACTTGTTCAGAAATGGGACAATGCCTCACCCCTCAGCTCCCAGCACAGTTTTATGTAATTGATCATATTTGACTCCTTAGGGCATGCAGGGGAGAAGGTCGCTGGCGTGCGGGGTAGAGGAAGTGAATATTAATTACTCTTATTTAACAGAAGTGGGAGGAGGCCTACTGACAGTTCCATAGTACTGCTGCTCCTGTCAGATGTCTGCTCAGCCAGGCAAATCTGCACTCTGTCTCCTTTACCAAGACATTTCAGAAGCCAGCTTTTCCACGTTTCTTTAGTCTATCTTCCCTTAAGATCACACTTAAATGTTTCCCCTCCCAATTTTAGCACGAAAAGAGATTATATGGGGGTCTAGTATAATAACTTGTAAAAAGAAATAGTTTGTTCTGCTTGGGGAGAGGGGAGTCACTAATGAATGAAAGTTGATGTCAAACTTTGGACTCACCACGCCCTGCAGCCTAGGGATGGTCAGGTGTTTCTACCTGTATTAATGGGCTCCTGTAAGCCTCAGTTTCCTCATCTAGAAGGTTGGGAAAACACCACCTCCTCTGCAGTGTTGTTGGGAGATTTGAGATGTAAGTCACCAGCATGGTAACACTTGCTGAAGGGAGTACGGGAAGCGCCAGAGAACAAAGGTCCTTTCCTGACCTCCATCCCTTTCCTGCATCTCACCATGTTTCTCAATCTTCTATGCGCCCAGTAAACAATCATCTGGGAACCTGTTGAAATGCAGATTTGGGTTCAGCAGGTCTGGGTGGGGACTGAGTTTCTGCCTGGCTGACAAGCTCTCAGGTGACACCAAAGTTTCCAGGGATGTCACCTGGAATGGGAAGGATCTAAAGTCCTCAAATCAGAGAGTTCCTCAAATTTGTTAAGACCCTAGTTAGGGGCCAGTTGCCATAACATTGAGTCCCCAAACTGCTTTCTTTCATGGGTATCGTTTCTAGAACAAGATTCAAACCATCCAGTTTAATTGAACTTGGCCTCCTTGTAAGATAGATAAATTGGGCCGGCTGGAGTCTCTTGGGTCCTTTTCAACAACAAATGCGTCGCACTTCCTTCTTGACATATGACAACTCTGGGAAGATGCAAAATTGTGTCCATTCAAATCACCATTAACCAAATACTGCTCAGCTAGGCAAATCTGCACTCTGGAGCTTTAGGATCAACATGATGCAATTGTTTTAGGAAAAATGCAGGGGAGAAGGTCGCTGCATTAAATCCTATAATTTAGGATTATAATTGATTATCAGAAATAGTTTAATATCCCAATCATAAACTCAGTGACTCATCTACAAATGAGTTTAGGAGCTGGCTGTCTCATGAATCATCAAAAATTGCAATGTAATTAATGTTTCAGAATGATCTAAGAATGCATGCTCTCATTTGTTGTTGTTGTTGTTATGTTGACAGTGTAACAAATCCAGTTAAATTTTCTTAAGCAATATTATGTTTGGTTTCTTGTTCTTCAGAACCCTATTGGCATTTTAATTGTTGTATCTTAATAGCAATGTTTTTTGCATGGAAACCTTTTCATGGCAATTCACTCTCTTCTGGAAGAGGGAAATATTTTAAAAGAAAATTATATTTGAAATATCTAAAGAAAAATCCAGGGCTTTTCTTGGGGATTTTGTGAATTGAGTTTTTCTTGTTTATTAAATCATAGTCCAGCATTGTATAAACTTATAAGAATCAAAAAATAATGATTTCTAATAAATATATGCAAACACATTATTTTTTAAATTCACGAGCTAAATATATCCACTCAACTGGCATCGATCTCATAATGAATCATGATGAGTCTATCTGCCCTTCTCAAAAGGAACAATAAAATTGTAACAAAATCAATTCCCTTTGGAAAAGGAGACAGCCAGTTTCCTAGTAATGGCTTGTTTGCCATGGAAAATACCCCAATTGTCAATGAAAAAATGCACATAAATAAACACAGAAATGTGGATAAAAATAGGACATGCTCACACGGTAAAAAGCACATGCATTCATGAAAATTAAACACTTAGAACAGTAGCTGGAACATACCAAATGTTCAGTAAATATTCTATATTGCTATTATTCCTGACTCTCATCTCATTGTATTAAATCTTATCTCAGTATTTATAACAAGCAAGGCTGCAGTAGCAAAATCTCTCTCAGCTCTATGAATGTGTGATGGTCTCAGTTATATAGGTGATGGTCTCAGTTGTGGAAAAATCTGAGACAGTAGAAGGAAATAATGCATATATTCCCTGAAAGCTTATAATTACTGTAATTTGAATGTCCAGTTCAAACAGATTACCATACTCTGTTCATAAAATGTCATATAAAGGATTACTATTTATAAAGAAACAGTTCTTTAAGTAGAAGAAGAGTAGAATATCTCAATGGGGAAAAAATGAGTCTGTGCTTATAACACACATACAGATGAGTGTATATATTTCTAAGAGAAATGCATGCATATTTTTCTCCTAGTTGCACTGATTAAAAATTAATCTTACCCAGTCATATCATGAGCTGTGCTATAGCTCCAACACTAATGTAGTGTTTTCACAGAACAAAGAAAAGAGGAACCTGAGCAAATAGCAGGTTTCGTGAAGTCCATCTACTATTCCAAATCACAAAAGCCAGGCATTCAGTCAGTGGGCAGTTTCCCTTATTGAGATGAAACCACTCTATTATGTTTGTTCTGTGCAAACATGAGGGGGGATGCACAAGGAAATTCCCACTATTTTGTGGTGCTTTTCCATAGTTTATTTATGCAAGGTGAAGTTCATAGTATGTTCCTTGTAAAAATACTTTATGATAAATATCAGGTTTGCTAAAAATACACAATAGCAGTGGAAGAATAACCTAATGACTTATTGTAGAGGTATCCTAAGCAAATGATTGAGGGCACGGACTCTCCTATTAGACACCCCAGTTCAAATCCAGTCTCAACTCTTTGTGAACTGTTTGACTTTGAGGAGGTTCCCTAACTTCTCTGTGCCTCAGATTATTTACTTGTGTTTGTAGTAGGGATGTAATGACACCTAATTAATGTGAAAAGGTATTGTAAGAATAAATATAATGTACACAAAGTGATTATAAATATGTGTTAGTGACTATCAGAAAATGGATAATGTTTCCTGTAACTGCAATTAAGGTCATTGGTCATATATTATAGTTTTATGAGTTGCTTCCTATTATGAAAAGGCTGATTATGAATTTAATATATATATATATATATACATATATATATATATATATTTATTTATTTATTTATTTATTTATTTTTAGAGCGAGAGAAAGGGAGTGGGAGAGGGTGAGAGAAAAACATCAATGTGAGAGTGAAACATCAATTGGCCGCCTCCTGCACCCCCTGTATCAGAGTTCTAGCCTGCAATCCAGGTATATGCCTTGACCCAGAACTGAATCAATGGCCTTTCAGTGCACGGGAGGATGCCCACCAACTGAGCCACAGTGGCCAGGGCTGATTGTAAACTTATTATGACTGATTCTGTAATCTTGCAAACATTAGCCACCCTCAAGCTTCAAATTCTTATGAAGATTGGAGATTCTAGAGAGAACTTAGTAATCAGTCAGTTCAGAAAGGACTCTGAAGTTTAGGAATTTGAAGATAAAGTCTAGATGGCTTAGATATTAAATAATTCTTAAACTCTGAGTTTAACTCTGTCAGCAGAATTTTGATAGTAACCATTTAATCCAGTGGTTCTCATTCTGTGGGTCATGACCCCTTTGGGGGTCGAACGACCCTTTCACAGGGGTCGCCTAAGACCATCGGAAAACACATATATAATTACATAATGTTTTTGTGATTAATCACTATGCTTTAATTATGTTCAATTTGTAACAATGAAATTGAGGGTCACCACAACATGAGGAACTGTATTAAAGGGTCGCGACATTAGGAAGGTTGAGAACCACTGGAACCAATTGTTTTAGTCAATGCTGCTGCTATAACAAAGTACCACAGACCCAGTAGCTTGAACAACAGATTTGCTTTCTCACAGCTCTGAGGCTGGAAGCCCAAGATCAAGGCGCTGGCAGATTCAGTGTCAGAGAGGCCCCGCTTCCTTGCTTGTAGACGGCTATCTTCTTGGTAGGTCCTCATATGGCCTTTTTTCTGTGCATGCTCTGAGAGAGCGAGAGAGCTTGTTGGTCTATTTTCCCCTTCTTATAAGCACACTAACTCTATTGGTTCAGGGCTTTACCTGATTTAGATATAATTACTTCCACCAAGACCCCCATCTCTAAATAGCATCATATTAAAGGCTGGGCTTTGACAAATACATTTTGAGCAGACCAACATTCAGTAGATAGCACCGACCTTTAGGTTTGCTTCTTTCATAGGCATCCTATAATTTCAGAATGACACCAAGGGCGTCACCATCCCAATGCCCTTCCTCAAGTCCCATCCTTTGTGGCTTCATGTCCCCAGGGAGACTTCCTCCCAGTCTGGGGTACTACCTTAAGGCAGATGGAGCCTCTGGGTAGACTGTCAGTGACATGGGTCTGCTCTTCTGTCAGATAACTTTGAATGTCAAAACCTACATTTTTATTTTATTTCTTTCTGATTTGCTACTAAGCCACATTTTGCTTGTGTGAGTCTTTGTGATGATTGACAGTGGGGAGACTCCACTAGCTCAGTTTTGCTTGTTGCTTTCTTTCTTGGTTTTGATGGCTCCACTCATTCTTTTTCTCAGAATCAATCCTTGCTCCTAACTGTTCCTGTCTTTCCGTGCATTCATCCTCTACCCACAGGGTGAGAAACAAGATCATACAGTGAGACTGTCTACTGTCCACTCCTGTTGTCACTCCCCTTTCTTCTTCCTTCCCTTGGAGCCCAACATGCCCACATTTCCCCCTGTTAAGGTAAACACAGGCCTCTTCTGTGCTACCTACAGGGACTAGCTCCTCCTCCCCCACACCAATTCCCTGGGGACTATTCAGGATTTTCATGCCACCTCATTGAGAACAGAACATGATCTCCCCCCGCCCCCCAACCCCTACGGCTGACTTTAAAAAAAATACATTTTATTGGTTTTTATACAGAGAGGAAAGGAGAGAGATAGAGAGTTAGAAACATCGATGAGAGAGAAACATCGATCAGCTGCCTCCTGCACACTCCCTACTGGGGATGTGCCCACAACCAAGGTACATGCTCTTGACCAGAATTGAACCTGGGACCCTTGAGTCCACAGGCTGACACTCTATCCAAATTTTTATTGATTTTTTTTATTTTTTTATTTTGTTTTTTACAGAGAGGAAGGGAGAGGGATAGAGAGTTAGAAACATCAATGAGAGAGAAACATTGATCAGCTGCCTCCTGCACACCCCCTACTGGGGATGTGCCCGCAACCAAGGTACATGCCCTTGACCGGAATCGAACCTGGGGACCCTTCAGTCCACAGGCTGAGGCTCTATCCACTGAGCCAAACCGGTTAGGGCTCCTATTGCTGACTTTAAGCCCTATTCCTTCACCACTAATTTTTCTTCGCTCAGGAGGAAGTGTTACCTCTGCTTTTACTGTGGTGAGGAAAGGAAGAGGCAGTGACTTAGTGCCACAGTGGCGGGGGGCTGTGCTTCCAGGTTACCTGGGAGACCCACCCAACCCATAGGAGAACCTGCATTTCCTGGACTAGACATGGAAGTTCAGTTGTTTCATCCTTTTAAACATCAACTCTGAGGGAAAGGCTTCTTAGACTTTCTTTTTTTCTTGTTTTCAATACAGATCCCTGCCCCTCCACCCATCTATCGCCACATAACTTGGAACTGGTATTTTTCTAAAATTTTTTTCAGAATTTTCAGTGAATTCCTGAGATTTCTTTCTCTTACAAATAAAGACAGTGAGCTAGTGGCCTGCCCCCAGGGGAGAGCGGTCACATTTGTAATTGCTTTGAAACTGAGAAACTTCCAGAGACCAATAAAAAGGAGTTGACCTCAGAGTGGACATGGTTAATGGGACTTCTTTGCACATGAGGTAATGTCTTGGTTAACTGGTCAGTGGCAATGAACCTGGTATCCTTAGGTGACTTGCTGGGGAGGTTTGTAAAGGCAGGTTTCTGTCAGCTCAGAGATGGCAAGCAGAGATACCGATCTGGTTTTAAAGAGGCATTTGCTAACTTCCCTAGGGATTTCTCCCTACACCTGGGGTTCACAGAGAATTTCCCCATCTCTCTCTCCCTCTTGGGTTTTTCCTATTAGTAATTGTGCACGCAGTAAGGTAATGATTTCTGATGTCCTTCCTTTAAAACCTCCACTTTCAGATCAGTAGCGAGGGCATAGATAAATAGGTCAGTTATTACTGACGTCACAGGGAACTCCAAGTCACAGAAGAACTGGGCGCAGTTTAAAATGTAAGAGAGAGAACCATGTGATTAAAAATATAAGTGAGGTTAACTCATTTTAATGACAGGTTCCAGCAACAGATGAGGAATATGAATAAATCATGAAGTTCCTTCTAGAGCCATAGAATTAGGGAATGAATTGAGTCTTTTTTACTAGTTAGTGTATAAAGATTTGTATGGGGTGCAGGGTCTCAGCCGCCTCTGCTTATCGATACATTCCAGGATCCCTGACCTCATTACAGCGTGTTCTCATTCTCAAATCTACCTGGATAAACCAGACAGATGTTAAAGATCCTGCATACCTGCTGATAGCCATTACTACCAGACGATGATCACATCCTCGAAGGGGTCTACAGTGTTTCCCATTTTATTTTATCTATTGTCTCAAATTTCCAGACATTTGCTCACACCCCTGTGGATTCAGGGTAGATGGGGAAAGTAGTAAATTGAAACAAATCCATCCTTGTCATGAAGGAGAATTTCCTGGCAAAATCAAGCCTCACAGGTTAATGTCTGGGGTCAGTTATTACCATGGCAGTCCCGGGGTTGGGTTGGATGAACCCCCGTGAACCTCCACGTCTTAAGGTTGCCCCAGACACAAACACGTCCCCCCAAACTCTTCAACATGTTTCCAGCTCTCCTCCACCCTGTTCTTGGTGCGACTAGCTCATTTACTCATCAAATATGCATGGTGAACACAGGCATCTGCTAGTAGCTAAGGAGACAGCCATAAAAATCAACATCCTTGACTTCAGGGTCAATCCTCCAAGGAACTAACAAAATAAGTAGCTTCTTACAAGCAGTCAGGTGGCCAGGTTGGGAGACAGCTCCCAGCAGCCAAGGTCATGGACGCCCTGCCTTGCAGGCTTTGTGCTTATCATTGCCCCTGGCACATTGACCTCTCTGTAAATACGTGACTTAAATAAGTGAAGGAATTGGAGCTACAAGATAAAGAGCTATTTTCCAGGGCACTTATCTCCTGGCAGGTGTTCCCTGATAGGACACCAAAGGTTTTAAGATACTTCACATGCACTATGACATCCATAAAGCAGCACGGTGGTCACAAGTTAGGGATGGACAATGGGATGAAGTCTAGGGAAATGTGGGTGGAAAAAAATATACATACCTTACAATTATATCTTTAAATATATGTTGGCAACCTGGAATATGGGGTTTCTTTGGACATCAGGAATAAATATTCAATTTCCCGTTTTATTGCTACATATATAGCCAATATCACGGAAGCTGTGTAAGAAGAAAATCATCACCTTACTAGTGGTCTCAATTAAATCAGTTATTTTAAACCAAAATATATGTTTTTTTATTGGGAAACTCAGAAATATTAAAAATTATGTACTTAAAAAGTTGGGAATAGCAGCCTTTTTTGCAACACACACACACCAATCCTATGTACAATTTTAAATTAAAACAGACTCATAAACTCAATTTTCTGCCATTTTATTCAGTTCTAGATTTCTTGGTTATTTGAGAGCTACTAGAATGAGCCTTAAGGAATGATATGCCCATCAAACGAACAAACAGATGAGAATTTCCTCCCTATAGCAAAGCCAGTCTTCATTTCCAGGAGGGTGCTTTTTGTTTAAAGGCTGGTGTTTATTATTTTTGCACAATATTGTTCTTTTTGTGTTTTTAGCTAAGATGTCATAAAAACATTGCTGTGACAACTGCAGGACCAAATTACACTTTGTTTCATATTTCTCTAGAAGTCTCTGTTCTGAAGGACAGTGCAATTTCCTGGGCTCAGCTGATCCGGTTGGGATAAGCTTCCACCACCAGCCAACCTTGTCCCTGGGCCATAGTCATGCCACCCCTTTTGTTATCAAGGGCTCTTTGGACAGAGGGGGATGGTTCATTTTTATATCCATGCACATTGGCCTCAGCAATGTTGAGCTCAAGAGAAAAAAAAGAAAAGGTCAGTTTCACATGAGGCCAGGCATCTCAGTAGTCACTTCCCACAAATGACCTGGCTCTGACTTCAGCTTTCACTTTTCTTATGACTGCCTTTTTATAGCATCCTATTCCACATTAGCTAATCAACAATAATAGTGAGTCTTGACATCAGTCAGATATCTACTCACCCTCTAGCTCCTCTATTTTCTGCTTCCTATCTTCTCACTTCAGAGTATGCAAACCAGCAAAAAGTCCCAATGGAACAAGCATTTCCTGGGCCATGATTTTGTTATATGTGGTGCTTTTTGTTTGTTGGTTTTTTGGGGGGAATGGAGATATAAGCCAACATTTACAAAAGGAAGATTTTATATGTATATCCATATTTCCATTCTTCTCTTGAAAATATTGGCAATTAATCAAGACTAGATCTAAATTTTCCAGTTGCCACAATTGGCCAGAGTTGAGTATCTGCTATCTTCTTTAGAGGATACCTGAGCATTTCACTTTTCTGCAGTCTCTAGCACTTCCTATAGTTGTCCCCTGATGAGGCTGTGTCTCTTACTAAGCATGATGGTGCTTATGTCTTTTTTTTCTTTTCTTACTTCCAGCCTACATTACTCCTTATATAACTTTAGTTGTCTGTGTAAGCATTTGAGTTGGCAATCTCTATCCCACATAGCATCCTATATAATAAAAGCCTAATATGCTAAGTGTCTGGTCGACTGGTCAGCCGTTCAACCAATGAAAGCAAAATATGCTAATGATATACTAAGGCTGCTCAACTGCTCACTATGACATGCACTGATCACCAGGGGGCAGATACTCTGACCTGTAGGTTAGCTTGCTGCTGGGGTCTGGCCCATCAGAACTGAGTGAGATGGGCCAGACACGCCCTGGAGCCCTCTTGTGGTCCCTCCCTGGCTGGCCAACATTCCACATTCCTCCCCAGCCCTGATCATGTACCAATGGGGACCTTAGGCTTGGCCTGTGCCCTCTCGCAATCCGAAACCCCTCACCGGATGTCAGAGAGCTGGTTTCAGCCTGATCCTGCAGGCCAGGCTGAGGGAACCCACTGGTTCACAAATTTGTGCACCAGGCCTCTAGTTTTATGCATAAAATGTTATCTTTGGGAGTTTTGGTAGAGATAATCCAAATAAATACTAATCATATTTTATTAATTTCCCTCAACCCCTGTCTCAGTTAACTATAATTCCTTATCCTGCCTTTTCCTAAGAGCAAACTGGTAAATGTGTCACTGACATACTCTTTCACACCTGAGAGAGGATGTGTTCATAGAAGTCATTCTATGTCAGGCAGGTGACATTTATATGGGACTTCATATTTCATAGGGGAATTTTCACACGTATGAACTTATTTAAATCTCTGGATAACCCTGAAAGGGAGATTTTATCATCTCTAGTTTACAGAAGGGAAACTCACATGGTAGTCATTTTTCCAAGGCCACAGAGTAAGTGATGAAGCCCAAATGTAGCCCAGGGCTCCTGGATTCCAAGCTCACCCTCTTTCCACAGTAAGATGCTACCTTCTTGGTAAATTCTGAGCTTTACAGCTTGAAATCTCTTTATATTTTTGTCAAGTCAAATAAACAAACAAGCAGATCTATAGAAACCATTATAATTTTGTAGCTGGATATATTTAAAGTCAAAGACAGAGTAGTATTTACAAACAAAGCAGAGAGAACAATTACTATGGTGAGTGGTTACTGGGTTTGGAGATGATTGTGAGTTTTCTACTCACTGACTGAATTTCAATATAATCTATACTATAGTCATTTCACTTACTTTAGTATATCACCCTGCATATATTCATTGGCAAATCATTATTTGATGGTATGAGATAGAGGTGGATTTCCAGGTTTTAGGTTTGGAATGGGTCATAGAAGTTGTTATTTAAGTATATTTTTCCAGTTAGCTCTATGTTTGGTTGCTAACAGGTAGTGAAAATAAACAGATTTCATATTACTGCCTTTCTTTAGCCAGTTTAAAATATTGATAAAGAACTAGTTGTTGCAATGTTGAATCCCTGTGTATGCTTATCTGAATTGGCCATAACTTTTTATCTGCATTAAGGTTTAAGGTGTCTTAGTGAAAGGGCCAGTCGTCTCGGGGCCTGACCACGCTGCTGGCGGCCTTGGGCACCGACTCCCCAGCCCACGGCGGGAGCCCGGCGCAGGCTGCCACCCGCCCGCCGCCCCCGGACCGGACCCACGCGGCAGCAGCAGCGGCGGCGGGGCGGGGCGCGTGCCCTCGCCCGAGGAGATGGAGGAGGAGGCGATCGCTGACGCCCCCGGGAACTAGACGGAGGACGTGGACTTCCTGCCTGGGCTGGAACTGGTCGATCTACTGGACCCCCAGCAACCGGACTGGCCCCTGGAGCCCGGGCTCAGCTCGCCCTGGGGGGGGCTAGGACTGCACCCTCCATCTTGCCCTGGGTCCTCCATTTTTGGGGCGGCCGCCATGTGCTCAGGAGAGTGCCTTCTTCCCGGAAGCCCAGGCCCCTGCTGGCCACGCCCAGGATTTCTTTAAACTAACCAATGACAATCAAGGGACGTGCGCGCCATAGAGATGACCCGACTCGCGCCTGGCCAATCAGTGGGGCCCACAGTCCCCTCTCCTGCCCTCACTCCACCCCCCTTTAAAACCCCCTGTCCCATCAGGCCTCTCTCTCTCTTGGCCACTGGAACTTACCGTTGCATCGGTGAGTGTGGCAGGGGAGCCAAACCCGGGTTTGAAATAGATGACTCTTTGCTTTTGCATCGGACTGACTGGCTCCCTGGGGGTCTTGGGAACTTTGAAATCTGGGCACAACATTTTGGGGGCTCGTCCGGGATTCCCAGGACCACTGAGGGACCCCCAGTCCGAAGAGTCTGACTGACCGCGGTAGGTGTGTGTCCTTGTGTGTTCTGTTCTGTTTGAGCTCGTTTCTGGATTGCCTGAGGGGTCTAGGCGGACGCGCCGTGAACGACCACAGGCGGGGGAGAGTTGGAAGACGTTCCGCTCCCCAGGAGGGATGGATATGCCCCTCACCCCAGGAGGGATGGATATGCCCCTCAGAGGGATGGATATGCCCCTCGCGGAAAGCAGGTCGCTCCTGCTAGCTAGTTTGGTATAAGGCCATTGTCTAGCCTTCGGGTTTGGCTTCCATGGAATTGGAAGCCTATATTTTCGGGCCCTGTTTAGTGTTCTGTGTTTGTACTGGATGGATGTTATGGGATGGACTCAGACTGCACCTTTGGGTATTGTGATTGATCATTTCAAGGAGACTGGGGGAGGCTTTAGAGCTCCCTCAGGGGTTGGGAAGTTGTTAGGAATTGAATGGATTGTTTAAATATCTGAGTGTGGAGGGAGGGGGACTGCCCTCCCCCCTCCTTTGTGTGGTAGTCCACGGCCGCCTGAGTGAGGGTCTGTGGAAACAGGTCACCCCCTCCCCAAGTAAATGCGTCTGGGATTTCTGTGCACGTGTAGGGAGAAAAGCTGGCTTAAAACTAATGTGCGCACCGTCCGATTTTGGATAGGGTTTTAAGCTAGCGTCTCCTTTCAAAAGTGCAGGATAAATCCCAAGACTAATCCATAATAAAGAACAGTTTTTCCAAAGGAAAAAAAAAAAAAAACTAATCCTTTGTTAATTAAGAAAGCTTTTCTTAATGGAGGGAGGAGATAGTCACCTCCTGCCTGCAGCAAAATCTTAAAGAATATGGTCAATTTACATCTAAAAAGACCAGGGAGGCCAAAAACCTGTCTTGCAAGGCTCGAATGTGGTTCTCCAGAGCCACTTGAAAGTAAAAAATAATTTGCCTCATAAAAAATCTAGAAGACAGAATTAAATCTGTTGGTTAAATATTGAAAAATAAAATCTAGAAAACACTGCCTTCCTTAAACTAAGGACAATTAAAGGTTATGTCAAAGTCCTTCAGGTAGAAACTGTGGTTTCATACTGATCTTAAAGGACTCCAGTTACCTTGCCAACTCAGTATTTGGGAGACCCAGGATATGCCTAAGTTTAACCTAGGTTCTAGATAATGTGTTTACTTAAATATGTATCTTTATTGTTTAAAATTGTTTAACTAGTGCTAATCACCTAAAAATTAAGGCTAAAAGTTCTAGCTACCTGGAAAGCATGGCCTTGGTGTGATAGGAGAAAAAAAGAAATGTTAAATGGATGGTAGACCAATGAGCTGGGACTGGTCACTAATGGTGGATTGTGAGAAGGACTGGTTGTGGCCTAACTTCTCCTTCCTTGGTACCCCTGAAGCGTCAGAGGGTACTTCTGGCCTTGGTTTTCCAATGTGTTTAATCTGTCAATTTTGTTGTTTCGCCGAAATCCTCTTGAGTGACATTGAATAATTCTTTCCTTCCTCTTTAACTTTTGGGGGACTGTGTAAATGGATTAATAGCTTCTAGATGGTATTCACCATCTCTGAGACTTCCAGAGAAAAGTCAAAACTCAAACTGACTACACAACTGAAACTGATTTGTTGGTATTTTGTGATATAAATGTGGACCGTTTCTATCTGGATGAGACATAGGCCAAAAGTCCTGTCCTAGGATGTGAGAAAGGGAGGCCTCCACATCTGTTCCTGTCTGCTCAAGATCCCAAGACTGTAAAGGTAGACGGTGTCGCGACCTGGATCCATCACACTCACGTCCGGTCAGCGGATCCATCCATAACCCAGAAAGACTTCATCACCAAATGGAACATCGATCGAGATCAACACAACCCGCTCAAGCTCAAGCTACGGCGTGCTCGACCTACCTGATGCCGGTAACATGGCTCGCGATCACTCCTGTCACCAGGAGCCCCCACAATACTGTGTAATACACTTAGATAATGCCTGCATCTTCATGGACAAGACTCCAAAGAGACAAGGACAATTTATGGGGTCACATGTTTTTCATTGTATTGATATGTTATATTAACCTTTGATTCTTTTGCAGGTTTTGAATGTATGTTGGCTATCCTGGAAGGGAGCTGTGTGGGGTGACCCCCAAAAGTAAAGGGTGCCTAGCTGCCAAGAGGGCAGGTGTCCAACTGGGCAGGGAACGGTGCCCATCAGGTTTTGGTCTCTGTTGAGAGACAGCTAACAGTTGGCAGCCTGTAATACTGTCTTGCAGGCCTGAGTCACCATGCCCATATCAGGGGTAGTAAAACTGAAAAAAGCCTGTTTAGAATAAAAGGTCTGAGGAATAGTTATGCATAGAAAGAAGGTTTTATACCAACAGTTACTGTTTTGTTTTAAATCCATGAAAAGGAATTAGCAAGGAAAGTCAAAAAATCTTAGAGTAGATCAGTATGTTTTTCTCCTTATGTAATTCCTCCAAAATCTGGCAATGCTAAATAAGTACGTTTCTTTGCATAGATCCAATAAGACTGGTTCCTAATAATGGTTTTATTAACGGAAAACTTTGACTGGAGTATCATGTTTTAAAGAGCCCTGTCTGAACTCTAAAGACTTGAAGCCACTAAGAATGCCACGAAGAAAGCCTGGTATCCTGCTTGGGAGCCCTGAAGATGGCTGGCGCTGGAGCGTCAGGCCCATGCCCTACCCTCACTGGCGGTTGGTAAGAGTAGAAGGGGAGCAGTAAAGATGCCTCTGCATCCCTGCGGAACCCCCACACACTCTGGGCCGCAACGAGTAGGAGGGCTACTGAGATGGGCCTTAAAGCCTGGAGCGTGGGCTCAGGTGGAGTTGCTACAGGTGAGGGATTCACCTAACTCAGCAGATACTGCAGGCAGGCCTGATGGCATCTGGATGGCTTGGCTTCCTGGCCCTACGGGGCACATTAAGGTTCAACCATGAAATTCCAGCAAAGATAGTCAGTTACCATTCTTGTTGTGTTTATGCAAACATCAGGACAATAGATAAATTAATCTTGATTTGGCTTTTTGATAGGCATGGAGAAATTTTAAAAAAAAAAATCCTATTTCAATAGAAGTTGTTAAATCTAAAATGGTTTCTTTCCCTTCCACCGGACCATTTGTTAAGCTTATAGGAATAGTTCAGTTGATAGTTCTGTATGCCCAGTACGGGCCTCTAGCAACGGTGGAATAAAAATGCAGTCCGTCTCATGATTGAGCCGGAAGTTCCAAGACAAAGGGGGGATTGAAAGGGCCAGTCGTCTCGGGGCCTGACCACGCTGCTGGCGGCCTTGGGCACCGACTCCCCAGCCCACGGCGGGAGCCCGGCGCAGGCTGCCACCCGCCCGCCGCCCCCGGACCGGACCCACGCGGCAGCAGCAGCGGCGGCGGGGCGGGGCGCGTGCCCTCGCCCGAGGAGATGGAGGAGGAGGCGATCGCTGACGCCCCCGGGAACTAGACGGAGGACGTGGACTTCCTGCCTGGGCTGGAACTGGTCGATCTACTGGACCCCCAGCAACCGGACTGGCCCCTGGAGCCCGGGCTCAGCTCGCCCTGGGGGGGGCTAGGACTGCACCCTCCATCTTGCCCTGGGTCCTCCATTTTTGGGGCGGCCGCCATGTGCTCAGGAGAGTGCCTTCTTCCCGGAAGCCCAGGCCCCTGCTGGCCACGCCCAGGATTTCTTTAAACTAACCAATGACAATCAAGGGACGTGCGCGCCATAGAGATGACCCGACTCGCGCCTGGCCAATCAGTGGGGCCCACAGTCCCCTCTCCTGCCCTCACTCCACCCCCCTTTAAAACCCCCTGTCCCATCAGGCCTCTCTCTCTCTTGGCCACTGGAACTTACCGTTGCATCGGTGAGTGTGGCAGGGGAGCCAAACCCGGGTTTGAAATAGATGACTCTTTGCTTTTGCATCGGACTGACTGGCTCCCTGGGGGTCTTGGGAACTTTGAAATCTGGGCACAACATTAGGAAAGGCAACTTCTGTTAATTCATTCTCAGTTGCTTGTTTTCTATTGTGCTAAGTCAAGGAATCTGATGAGAAAGAACATCAGCCTGCCTTCCCCTTGCCACCTCTCTTAGTCTCACTCCCCAGCACCACCTCCCTCTACCCCTCACTCTGGTAGAGCAGGTCTGTTGTGCTTCAATCATTCAGTGATGCCCAGGCCCTTCATCTTGGGATGGCTCAGTGGCTTCCACATGGACCATTTCCTGCCAAGACCCTCTGCTCTGTTGTGTTATTTCTCAACTGCATGTAGTGGAGCCATTTCCCCTCCTTTTGACATTTCAAAAATGCCAGTCAATATGCTAACTGATATTGTCATTTTTGCCAAAGCAATTTACAATTCTTGCTTTCCCTAATAGACTTTCACATAAATGTTGGAGGACTTTCTCTCCTCACATGAAGATGACATCTGTAAGACTCCACAAAGAGAACAACAGTGCTCTCAAGGTCTTTATAGGGATTTCTTTAGAATAGGATATATACATATATTGACGAGTTTCAAATATTTAAAATTAATATTTTGAAAAACTTATTTAGAAGAAGGGGAACAGTGATTCTTCCTCAGTTTGTGACCTAATTCATTTCTGGACAATGGGTTTTGATAGAATCATAAAAGCAGGGAGTTTAATCAATGCTTACCTATTTCTTCCTGAAAACTGAATTTATACCAACCAATTATCCTACAAAAGAGGGCAAGTCATCCTTTTGAACTTTCCTTTTGATTTCTATCTCAATACTTCAAAGAAAAGTCATGCTCTTGCAAGAATCCTGAAAGACACTGGGATTCACTCAATCTGATCATACATTCCAGCAACTGAATGTAATTCCAATTTAGGAATCAACTCGTCCCATTCCTTTGCCCATGCCAAGCACTGCCCTCTATCCCCCACCCACCGGCTTTCCATTGGGACACTGTTGTCCTTAAAAACATAATTGTGTAAAGAATTATCATAGGACTCTTTGAAAACATGGGGGATAGTTGGCCGTAAGTTATATGTACTGATATTCAGATTAGACTAAATGGGGAGTGACTCATGGACTGAGACTTTTTACTATTGCATTGAATTAGACAAAAAGAACATTTTAATTAAAAAACAAACGAACAGTCTGTTGACTTTTGTTCACCACTGAAACTACATTCAGGAGTATCAACCAGAACAGAAATTCTAAAAGGGAAATAAATGAGTTATATAATTTGTTGTTGCAACCTGACCTTCTAAAGACAAATGAAAATGAAATCAAATAGTCCAGAGTTGGTGTCCCCGGGGGGATGTTTGTGAGCTGTTGTTTAACCTTCTCAGTGTAAATCATTTCATTTGGACCCCAGACCCATGTCCCAATCCTGCTTTTCCCTTTGTTTTATCTCATTTCTTATCTTCTATCATTTCCTCTCTTGTTTTCTCTTCTCCTCTTCTTTAAAGCCATAAGTACTCAGGTAGGATTGAGGAAACTGCCAGAGATGGAACCCAGAGAGGGGGGTAAACTAGAGTTGGGGGGAGTGGGAAGGTGGGGGCCACAACCCTGTGGAATCTGGGAGGGTTTCTGTATTATTTGTAACTAATAAAAGATGGTGGAAATGAAGCTACCTGGCATTGGAGGCGCTGACAGAAAAAATAAGGCAGTTTCTACTGTGCTTTCTGGAATACATAAGCAAGAAGGCTGAACGGTCAGTAAATGACCCCACTGCCCTGATGCCACCATATTGTGAGGAAGCCCAAACTAGTACATATTGAAGAATCACAGGGAGAGGCCCTGGGATACATGAAGAAGAGGTAGGAAAGGGGAGAGAGAGATGGAGAGAAGTGGAGAGAGAGAGACTGGGGCAGGGGACATGTCTAACCAGTGCATATGTGCCCCACCAGCTGTCCCAACTCCGTCCTCCATCTGACTATAGCCACATGAGGGAATTTAAGCTATAAATGCCCAACTGAGCTCTTTTCAAACTTCTGACCCCCAAAACATGTGAACAAAGTGAAATGGTTACTTTTAGCCCCTGAGCATTGGGGTAATTTGTTACACAGAAATGGATAATCAGACAATGAGTTTGATGAATCGACTAAGAATCAAGAGACATGAGGACCTGGCGTGGGTTTCCTCATATGACTTGGCACAGGATACTCGTCTCTCCGTGTGTTTTATTTCTTATTTATAAGTATTTAACTCTTTCCCCTTTTCTCTCTCTCTTTTTCCTTTCTCAGTTTCTCTCTTTCACATATTTTTAAAATTTTAATTTCACTTTATTTCTTATTCATAAGCATTTTAAGCATTTCTTAGATCAAAAAACTAATTGCTATATATTCTTACCAGATTGTCATAATTTACTTCAAATGAATAAGGTATTGTTATAATTTACATCAAATGAATAAGGTACCTCTGAGAAAAGTAAAAATTATTGGGTAATACAGCAGTATTTTAAATTTTTATGGAAGAAAAATGGAGAGGAATAGAAGTACTTAGGTTGATAACTCCAGAAGGAAATGGAATGAAAAACAAAATTTGGGATGCGTGTTATAGAGGAAGGAGTATTCTATGTTAACACCCTGTTTACATGGATCTTTGTGTACCTACAGCTGTATTATTATTATTACTCCTGCTATCATTGTTGTTACCATTATTTCTGAGAGGCAGTAAAATTACTCTCCAGCCCGTCTGGTTTTTATCCTGGCTGTACGGTTCACTAGCATGTGACAATGCATTGTTATTTAATAAATTCTGGCTATTAATGTTGCTGCTCCTCCTATAAGGTTTTCCGCTATTATTGTCCCTCTCCTGCCCTTGCACACTGTTCTTTTGTTTGTTTGTTTGTTTGTTTTTTACTATCTCAGCCTTAATGTGTCTGCTAACACAGGGCTCAGACACCTTACTGTTGAGTGACTGTCTCAGGAGCGGGACCTTTCCCCAGAGGCCCCACTTCTTGTGACTTGTGCTGCACTCACTTCTCCAAGCACTTATTCTGACTTGTCATTGTCCACTGTTGGCTCTCCTGTCATTTGGGCTAGAGTGTGACCCTCAGGGAAGAGGACATGTCCTGAATTTTTTCCATCTGCCAGAACCTAGTGTTTAATACAGAATGAAAAAGTGGGTGAATCAGTGAACAAGTGAATTATGCACTTGCTTTAAACTACAAATAATGCAAATTTGGAAAGTGTTGGAGGCAAGATGCTTCTAAAACTGCTTATATACCATGTAAATAATCCTTTTCTGATGAATAATGTGGCAGGTCTGCTTGATTTGCCATAGGTTTAAAAATCAAGTTCTGCCAAAACCGGTTTGACTCAGTGGATAGAGCGTCGGCCTGCGGACTGGAGGGTCCCAGGTTCGATTCCAGTTAGGGGCATGTACCTGGGTTGCGGGCACATCCCCAGTGGGAGATGTGCAAGAGGCAGCTGATCGATGTTTCTCTCTCATCGATGTTTCTAACTCTCTATCTCTCTCCCTTCCCCTCTGTAAAAAATCAATAAAATATATTTAAAAAAAAAATCAAGCTCTAAGGGTCTGGAATTATATTGGAAAGTTTTGTGGCATTTTTTCCTAGCCTTCTTCATCACCAGGCAGCAGAATTCAATTATTATGATTTAAATTTTCCAGTATTTTGTGAAAAGCAACCTATGCAGAGGTGGATTTTCCATGGAGCCAGAGAAACTTTGGGCTTTACAATGAGTCCATGTGGGCATACATTGCGAATATTTTTCAAAAGGGACATAACCACACTGGTTAAGATATGTGTTAGCTCAGTGGTATCAGCTGGTGGTGGAAGTTCCAGGGGAAGTTAAGTTGGGAATATGCCATTTTAATAGCAATATGAAAGCTATTGTTGAATGTTTTAATAAAATGAGAAGTTTCAGACTTTTGATTTTGGAATTTAATGGTATCTTTTCTAGTCATCTTTCAACTTATTTGTAAATGACCTTGGAGGGGAAATTCAGATAAAAATCAATAGGATCTGAAACGAAAACATTAAATATGATCAGAGACATCAAAAATAACTATTTTCACTTACTGAAAAGTTGTAAAAATGTTTAATATATTGAAACAGTAATTTATTAAAAGAAGTGAGTTTCTAATAGAAATATTGAATGATAACTTACAATTAGTTACTCTACAAGAAAACAAGATGCCCTGAATTTTTTATTAAAGATGAAAGAAGTTGACAGACTTTTCTCAAATTTGACAGAAAATCTAAAACAGTCACTGATTTTATTAACAAGGAGTTGTGAAGCTGAAAAGAAGTCTTCTAAGCTATGACTAATAAAAAAAAACTAGTTTTGTTGTACCAGAGGGAAGACTGAATTTTCTGTCTACTGTCTCCAGAAAAGGATGACAATAAATCATTGCCATAAAGAGGCAATCAAAGAATAGGTAAGTAAAAAAATGTGTAGAGGTGGTATTAGATACATTATGCAGATAATTAATATAACATGATAGGTTCTTCAGGAATTTGTGATGTTAGTGAATTTGCCAGATTTATAACATTTGTCATTTTTTAAATTTCTCCTTTCTAATGCATTTTGACTTTTATATTTGAATTTTGTATTCTTGTTCATAAAGTGAAACCACCTAAACCATATAAGCATCAGGCCCCCCCAAATTCTCGGTCTGTCACTCATGAAACTATTTTACTTGTTTGCCCTACTTCAGATCTCTGATGTCTGTATTTTCAGTGCATTGTCTAATATACACAAACCTGAGAGATTTCACATCACTACAAAGTCTCTGGTTAATTGATTATGAATTTCAATGTGAACCTGTGTGAAAAGTCTTTTATCTCTCTTCTAAGGGAGATTTTCATTTTTTATTAGTGTTGACTAAATTTCTTTTAGTTAGTGATCCAGGAAGAAAGAAGCAAATGTAACACATGGAAATTGAGTTGACATGTATTTAAAACAATGCATCTATTATGAGAACTTGAACATGAACTCAGCTGCATAGCAAATAGCACTGGCGAAGAACTCAAGTCAAGGAACATGCCGTTTGCTCCGCCTCTCTACCTACTAAGCAGCCATCAGTTTGAGGCCATGAGCCACAGATTTTGGAAGCCTAGGTTTTTGTAAAGAGCATTTTTCCTTAGCAAGGAATTTAATTTGGTGGGGGAAAAGTAATGAGATTTATAGTGATTTTTGTAGGCAGTCATCTCTTTGGGTAGGATCAGGGTACAAATTCTTAAATAAGATTGTGGCTATTACTATGTCAGTTCAGTTCTCATTTTGGATGGAAACTAACCAATAGGTCTCTGTATGATCAAGAGTGTTCTAACAGTGAAACTATTTGTCTTGAAACAGTTGAACTGTTTTCGGCCATTTGCGCAAGTACATTGTGGGGAAAAAAGAGGCTTAGCTAAGGAATATGGACATTATTTATATTCAAAGGGCAGCTAGAGGGCAGGAGCAGGGTGGAGTGAGTCAATGGGGGAAAGTAGGGGACATTTATACTTTCAACAATAAAGATACATTTTTAAAAAGGACTGTTAGAGCTAGATTATTGCACAACTTTTATTCCCATCATCCTCAGATTTTCTTGACTGCTGTAACAGTGACACAGATCACCTTTTCCTCCTCTTGAATTGCTATCTTCACGTGTCTTCCAGGTCAATCTTCTCATTTTACTCTCACTCTGCTTTTACTCCTGATGGTGCCAAATACCTATAATATTGATAATCCCTCAATTTTTGTTACTATTCAAGTCTCCCCTGAATTCCAGAGTTGCACATCCAGCAACCTACACAATTTAAGCTTTACAGGCCAAAAACAAACTCCTGGTTTCATCTCACCCAACTGCTCTTCTCAAAGATGTCTCCCCTGAGCTAGTCATCTCCTTTATTTCAGACTAGAGCAGTGGTTCTCAACCTTCTGGCCCTTTAAATACAGTTCCTCATGTTGTGACCCAAGCATAAAATTATTTTCGTTGCTACTTCATAACTGTAATGTTGCTACTGTTATGAATCATAATGTAAATATCTGATATGCAGGATGGTCTTAGGCGACCCCTGTGAAAGCGTTGTTCGACTGCCAAAGAGGTTGCAACCCACAGGTTGAGAACTGCTGAACTAGAGGCCTGGTGCATGAATTTATGCAGGGATGGGTTCCCTCATCTTGGCCGATGATTGAGGCCTATTGGGGGCTGGCTGGCCAGGGGGAGGGACCACAAGAGGTTGGCCGGCTGGGGGGAGGGGCCATGGGAAATTGGCTGTGGGAGTGCACTAATCACCAGGGGGCAGCTCCTGCATTAAGCATCTGCCCCCTGGTGGTCAGTGCGCATCATAGCAACTGGTCGACCAGTAGTTCTGGTTGTTCTGGCCGTTCAGTTGTAATGGTTGTTTAGGCTTTTTTATATATAGATGCTTAAGTAAGCAACTTGGATTCATCGAATATTCACTTTCCATCCAACATTCACTTCATGAGTTAACTCAGTTGACTTTACATTCAAAATAGATGCCAAATGCCATCATTATCTCTGCCACTACCTTGGTCTAAGCCATGAACACCTTTGCCTGCCTTATTGCAATGGCCTCCTGACCTTTCACCTATAATTTTATGTCCTGTGATAGTTGTCTATTGTTTTGTAACAAACTTTCCCAAACTTAGAACCAGCAAGATTGATGTGTCATAGTTTCTGCAGGACAACAATCTAAGTTTGTATTACCTGATGCCTGTGGCACAGAGTCTTTCCTGAGTTCCCAGTGAAGATGTCTACCAAGCTACAATCTCATCTCAAGGCTCACCTGGGAGGATGTGCTCCCAAGTTCCCTCCTGTGGTTGCCGGCAGCATTTAGATGCTCACAGATTGGTGGGCAGAGGCCTTGCTCCTTGATGGCTTTGGCCAGAGGCCACACTGAGTTCTATGGAGCTGTTTTTTTTCTCAGAGCCAATAAGCAAGAGAAAGAGAGAGTTCAAGATGAAAACCATAGTTTTTGTGTAACCTAGTCTCAGGAGTGGCCTTCCTAAACTTCTACTCATTAAAAGTAAGTCAATAAATCCAGCCCACACTCAAGGAGAGGGTATTGCACAAGGGCATGAACACCAATAGATGGGAATCATTAATTAATCAACAAATACATTTTGAGGTCTCATTATAGTCTGAACTGTGTTAGTTGTTGTGCTGAGAATCAAAGGAGTAGGCATCATAGATTCCTCCCCATGAAAGCTAACCATCGACTATATGTTCAAAATCATTAAAATAATTAACAATTATATGAAAAAAATATATTTTCCCTTGATGAATTAACCCGTCAACATTAATGCATGTCAATCTATATTTGTAAAATGGGCTGTCAGCTCTCATGTGTGCTCTTGGATCTGCAAGCTGACCACTACCGTTGTAGTTTATGGTGCTGCCGGGGACACTGAAGTCATGCATGCTGCTGCCAAGTGCTACCTTAATTTGAATGTTGTGGTTTATTGACTGCTCTTGAGTTGGATGTGCATCTAAATCTGGAATAAAATGTTCATTCGGAATCTACACTGTTTTGGAATTAATTTATACCAATAGGTACTGGTCTTATTTTCATTATTGTGTTGTTGTTTCTTTGTTTTTAATTTGGGAATGTATTAAGATATTTCCAGGATAAGTTGAGAATAGTGGAACCTTTTCTCTGGAGATTATATATACATATATATGTATATGTATATCTGATTTTAGAGAGAGAGGAAGGGACATCTATTTCAACCAGAGATTGAACCTGCAACCTGGGCATGTGCCCTGACCAGAAATTGAATGGACCACCTTTGGGTGCTCAACCAACTTAGCCATACCAGCCAGGGCAGGTATCTGTATAGTATAAAATCATTATAAGCACAAGTCTATCTACAAACCATATGTGTCTTCAGTGAGGTTTCCACATAATTTCCAGCCAGTGTTGATGAAAGTCAGGGGCTATTAGGGGTTATTAGGCAAGGAGGGGAGGGCCACTCTGAGACTTTCCTGAAAACCTTCTTTATGAAAAGTCCCTTCTCTGCTTATTTCCCTTGATTCCTCTCTGTCTTTTACTTTTCATAGCAAAAGAGAAGAAGAAAGAAATATTTAAATGCCAACCATGTGTCACCAGTTAACTTCTGAGTATTTAAAAGGTAGGGCATAGCTTGCTACTAATTTACAATAAATATTTTTTCTTCACAGTAAATATTTCTCTCTAGGATTTCTTAGCAACAGATGTATGGGTTCTAGCCTCTCATTCAGCTTTTACTGACAATTCAAACTTAGTAAAAATATATATTTTTAAGAAACATTGAGATCAAACAGCACGTGATTCATGGGCAGAAATAAAGGCATTTTAATAAATAGAATATATGTCAGAGAAGGAAGAAATCCTTTGACAGATGCTATCAGGAAAGGGTTTTCCTATAGAGTAGAATTGTAGCTGTGTTGGAGGGATGGGAGAGAAATTGTATTTCTAGAGAGAAGAAAAAAAGCCTATCAGGTGAAAGAAAGTACACATGTGCGTAAACCCCACTGACAGGATGAGCTGCTGGCATTTGTGGATGGTCTGGTGATTGGTGTGTCAGGGTTCATGTTGGTGCTGGGAGGGGCTGAGATTGGTGGGTCACAAAGATGAACCCAGTTTAGAGGAAGTTACGCATCCATTTATTAATTCAATAAATATTTAAGTGATGACTTTGAGACAGCTACTGGGAATGCAGGGGTGAGCAAGGCAGATACCATATTGGAAGCAATAAGAGTTGCTGGAAACACTAAAAGTAAACAGGCTACAGAGTGAGGCAGAGTGAGCATTCTTAGATAGAAGACAGGACCACCTCTTTTAGCAAGGGAGCTGCTCTGTTTATATTTCAAGGGACTCAGTGGCTGCTGAGTGATTGTAGAAGTTTGAATGGAAGCAGGTATGCCCGTTAGGGGTTGCTGTTGCAGTGACTAGGTGGTGGCTTGTCCCCTTGGTGGCAGGAGGATAGTGAGAAGAGGTCAGCTTTGGGATCTATTTAAAGAGAGCATTTATTAAAAAAAATATTTTTATCGATTTCAGAGAGGAAAAGGGAGAGAGTTGGAAATGATGAAAGAATTATTGATTGGCTGCCTCCTGCACACCCTACAGTGGGGATTGAGCGTGCAACCTGGGCACGTGCCCTGACCGGGAATCAAACTGTGACCTCCTGGTTCATAGGTTGATGTTCAACCACTGAGACATGTCAGCTGGACCACAGCTGTCCTAATAACGGGTCAAAGGTGACTTATTTTATGTCCTGAGCAACTGGGTGAAGGTGTGCTATTTGCTGAGATGGGGAAGATGGAAGAAGTAGCATTTTTTTGTAGATATCAAGGGTTTAATTATGGACGTGTGATATTTTAACTCCTATTTAATATCCAAGCAAAGATGACATGCAGGCATCTGGATACAAGTAAATAAAGTATGGTGAGTGTTGGGTAAAAATTAGACACAGGTGATGAATGGACCAGAACGCAGACCAAAAATTGAGGTTAGGTGTGATATATTCAGAGTCATAAGAAGTAAGTATGGTGAAAAAATGTTTATTAGTTTTCTGCCATATCCAATGTATTGTCCTAGGTACCATGCGGACTAATTAGGCAACCCAAACAAACCAGTCCGGGAGAGGTGCCTATGAAAACAAGTCTGATACAACTCTGATACAATGATTCATTCTATAACAGTAAGTCAAGTTCTATTAGTGTAGGCAACTGAGAGAGGCTGTATGATTGGAAAAGACCTCCTGAGGATTTGGGACAAGCATGAAGGACTGGGTTGAGTTTTTACAGGTGCTGTCAAGGATATGGTTTTTTCAAATGAATAAATCACTTTAGAAACAGTGCAGCTTGGGGACCAGCTTCCTGAAGGGTGGCTGGATTAGAAAGAATACAGGATGATGAGGGTCTGTAGTGGTGGAGAGGGACATGGGGACAAATCTCTGAGAACTTTGATGTCAGAGGAGGCCTTAGAATTTTTCTGCATGTAATGAAAAACCTCCCATGATCACATTGTTTAGAAAATTGAAAAGAAAAGATGAGCCACTGTGTGTAAGACATTGGAAATGATGGCCTGATTTTTCCACCTGGATTGTTAATACATAATATACTTCAACACTGAGAGGTTCTGTATCTTTACAGAGTTGTTGATGGCCCAGAGGAGGAAATGCCATGTGTGTGTGTGTGTGTGTGTGTGTGTGTGTGTGTGTGTGTGTGTGTGAAGGGGAGTCAGGGGAAGGATTGAGTTGAGTTTTTAGTAGTCTCTCCCATGTTTGAATCTGGTGAGAAGAGAAAACTCCAGTCATCTAGGTAGCTGGGTTGAATCAAGGATGTTCTGGGATTCAGGTGAATATAAAATGAAGTTGCTATCATTTGTTTCTGTGATTAGTCCACATCATTAGATAAAGAAAATTATGATGATATCACAACATAGTTTAGGTTAGAGATTCTCTGAAATAAATTGTTCCCCTGAGAACCTTAAAGAAAGGGGAACATAATTTTCTTACTTTTGTCAAACTTGTTGACATAACATTTTTATGCATGACACTCACTTTTCAGCTACCCTTGAATCTTTTCATTTCCTCTTTCCTTTCTCTTCTTTTCTATCTTTTTTTTTTTTTTTAGCTTAAGCATCAAATACACAGTTAACTTTTAAATACAGAGATTCAGTTTTGCACTGACAGTTATGTCTTCAAATTTCCAGTCCTTTTCTCTCTTTAGTTTATTGATGTATAAAATTAGCAAAGTGGTGATTGTCCTGTAAGGACGAGATTCCACAACTACTTACCTTGAAAATAGAAATTGTTAGGAGCACTTTATAACCGTATAGTCTTTCTGCTTTGACCAAAGTGGCCACGATAGGATAATTTCCTTTTAAATATTCTATAATGAATGTAATTCTCTTGGGCAAGAGTAGGGGGCGGGGGAGAGAGGGAGAAAAACAAAAGCAGTCAACAAGCCCCAGTGATTTCTTCTCTAGTTTATTATTTACAAAAATCGTTGAAGTAGGTACTGCAGGGGCTTAGAGAGGAACTAACACAAAGGTCAGGAACGTGTCCAAGCACACAGCTCAGTAGTGACAAGGGAGGAGGGCGGAAACCACCTCAGATAACAGTTAAAAAGTCATCTCTACATAGATATCCTAGGATCAAGCTAGGCTTAGTGTCAACCTACTTCTTCACTTTGGATCATCCCATGGAATGCACTTCTTTGTTTAATAATCTCTTCCATATTTGAAGAACGATATTACTTACCTTAGCACTCAGAGAGCTAACAGGATTTTACAATGGGAGTTCCACAATGATTCATGAACCCAGAGCTGAAGGTAAATTATTCTAGGTCCAGGCTCCTTTCTTTCTACCTATCTTAAAGTTATGGATAACAATATGCTCAGAAATGTATGAATCATGACAGTGGCAGTGCTCTATTCCAGTCCAAGAGAGAGAAAGGAAGGGTCTGGCCCTGTGGGCAGGAGATGGAATTTTAGAAACCAGAGTGCTTCGCAGATCAAGCTTGGTTTTTATGCAAGAACACCTTCCCTTGATAGCTGGAGGAGTGGATGTGAGACAACAAACCAGCATTGTTTGGAAGAGATCCCATTTCCAGAGAGATTGTGGATTCTTTGTTTCTACACAACTTCTGATCACCAAAATGTATGTTCATTTTTCACGATTTTCATTCGGAAACAAATGAATGAATAGCAACAGAAGCACCATTGCAGAAGAAAATCTTAAGTGATTCTCTTAAGGCATCTGCATATTAAAGATACAGAGATGCTGTTTCCTGAACATGTGTCCTTCCCAGGCCTCCTGTGTGGCTTCAGTGGTGGGACAGGGTTTTACTGCAAGTTCTCTTTCTTTTCCTTCGTTTCCAAACTCTAGGGCTGTGTTTTTGTTTTGTTTTTGTTTTTTTCTTTTTTAAACACAAAGGTGTTCAAACTCTATGTAGTATTTATATCAATCAGAGTCTTTGAAGGAAACAAAATTCAGGCTGGATTATTACAAATGAAGAGATCTTACTGAGAAAAACGTCACAGAAGTGTGAACAGAGTTAACCCTCCACACATCTGGAAAAACGGTCATCACTACTGGCTCGCTGGGGTCATAGATCATTCATATTTATTTATTTTAAGTATTAAAAAAATTTTGTTAATCCTCACCTGAGAATATTTTTCCCATTTATTTTTTTTAGAGAGAGTGGAATGGAGAGAGAGAGAGAGAGAGAGAGAGAGAGAGAGAGAGAGAGAGAGAGAGAGAAACATCAATGTGAGAGAGACAAATCAATTGGTTGCCTCCCACATGAGTGCCAACCAGGGCTGGAGATCAACCTGCAACCCAGATATGTGCCCTTAATCAGAATCGAACCTGGACTCTGGTTTGCTAGACCGACACTCTAACCACTGAGTAATGCTAGCCAGGGCAAGTAATTTAAAGGAGTAGGAATAAAGGCATGGTGAAAAGTATAAATCACAAGATGAATCTTAACAAAGAAAAACTCTGTGTATGAAGGAAATTCCATGGCACAAAAACATTATAAAAGATTAAAGAAGTCTGTCAGACATCTTTTTACCAAAATAAGAGAATTTTCATCCCAAAATACCATCTTTCCTGTTTGTCCTTGAAAGTTGTTAAGAGGGTAGATCTTGAATGTTATTACCACCAAAAGGGGAAAAAAAGTTAATTATGTAAGGGGATGAGGGTGTTAGCTAACTTTCTTGTGATATTCACTTTGTAATACTACTATATATATATATATATATATATATATATATATATATATATATCAAGTCATTACATTTAAATCTTAAACTTACACCTGTTATATGTAAATAATACCTCAGTAAAACTGGGGGGAGTATATATGTGGAGGGCAGACTTCTAAAGAGCCATAAATAACTACCTTTCCGCTGCCAGTATTCATGCACCTGTGTAATCCCATCCCCTGCAGGGTGAGCTGACCTTAGTGATGGACTTTAACCCACAGGACACAGCAAAGGTGTTGGGGTCTTGTCTACATGATTAGGTCACAAGTCTTGCTGGCTCTCTTGCCTGCTGTTGATACTTTGAAGAAGCCAGCTGCCATGATGGAGAGGACCACTTGGCAAGGACCTGGGGAGGCCTCCTACTACTGCCTATGAGAAAAGGAATTATGCCAACAACCATTTGGAAGTGGCCACTTCCCTGGCTGAGTTTCCTAAGTGAAGAGACTCCATGGTGGGAGGGCCTGCTGAACTACTTCAAAGAAACTATGAACTTAGAAATGTGTGTTGTTTTAAGCCAATACGTTTTGGGATATTTGTTATGCATCAATAGATAATAATTTCAGTTTTATTAGGGCATACTTCAGATATAATAAAACACCAATTTTAAGTGTGTAATCATGTTTAAAGGTGCAAGTAGTATAAGTATATTCACAATCAATTTATAGTATATTTACATCACCCTGCCAAAATTTCCTCCTGTCCCGTTCCCCAGACCCTGGTAACCATCATTCAATAATTCATGAGTTTAAGAAAATTCATCTAGAATATCAACTGAAGGTTTATAACCTCAGGTTTCACTTATATGTCCATTTTACTATCATGATTACAGTTTAGAGAGCTAATCTCTATCTTTTTCATTCATGTCCAGGTTAATAAGTGCAAATGGTTTTCCTGTGGCAATTTTCTTCTTTGCCATTAGGGACAGAAAGTGAAAAGTTCTGAATTCTTAGCCATCGTCAATGATTGATTGCCAAAGATGGGTCCCCAGTCTCCTACATCTTTTGGAGTCTGTTAATCATTTGGGTAGAGCAGTAAGAAAACTGGAGGAGGATGTTGTATCTCACAATTGCCTCATCTTCTAGGGCCTTCATCATTCCTCCACTTCTCATTGCTTTTTTTTTTTTTTTTTTTTTTTAGCATTGTTGGGGAAAATTGGTGAATAAAGATGATGATGATGTAATCTCTAGGATTATGAACTAGACAAACATTTTAAGATAGAGAGAAAAATAAGATCATTAAGATCCCATAATGAACTTTGAATTTATACCAGAATCCAATGTACCCATATGGTAGTTAAAATAACTACCATTCGATTTTCAAAAATATATTTTATTTTTGGTTTTTGGGAGACCTCCAAGAAAGGATAGAAGTCATGAAATATCATTTAAACTACTTTTTTAAAGAGCTCAAAAGCCAAAACTGGGTCCTATGACTCCTGATGCTGCAGGGATTGAGGCACATGAGATGCCCCCAGGTGAGATGCCCGCAAGGAAAGCCATTCCATCCCCAACAAAAGGGACAAGATTAAGTAATTGGTTTATTGAAGGAGCCATGAGAGGTGGGACTGTGGAGGAAATGTCACTGAAATCAACTAACTCAGCAGGAACAAAGCCCTTGTCATGGGCCTGTGTCAGAGAGGGAGGTAACACCCCCTATCTCTCTCCTTCCTCTCAGCCATCACAATCTTGTGTTTTCCCTTGATGGAACTGAATCAGCTAGCACCTTCCAGGGCTGCCCATGACAAGAAGCTCAGAGGACAGATCTGGGCAGCAAAGTGTAAAAAAGAACCTGCACATGCTTCTATTGATTTCTTTGAAATCTAATGTATTTTGAGCAGTTTAAAAGAATGCAACACATTATTTTAAATTGCTTTGACAGATTAAGCATAGATGAATTCTATCAGGGAAGTCCATGTAAAGAGGTGGCATTTCCTCTGAGCCTTGAAGGAGTTTTGCACATACTGCTTTGTAGAAAGCAGAAATAGCAGTCCAAGGTGTAATGAGCTTGATATGGGTAAGAGGGTTAGAGAGCTGGGTTGTGCTGGAGTTTAATTGGACAAAGAGGGTAACTGGAAAAGTGGACCCAAGCTGCAGAAGGCTTGGTATACTGTTTCAAAAATCTTAAATTTTTGCCCTACCTGGTTTGGCTCACTGGATAGAGTGTTGGCCTGTGGACAAAAAGGTGCCGGGTTTGATTCCTGTCAAGGGCACATATCTTGGTTTCAGGCTCCAGCCAGGGCCTTGATCGGGAGCATGCAGGAGGCAACCAATCGATGTGTTTATCTCACATCGATGTTTCTCTCTGTCTGTTCCTCTCTCTTCCACTTTTCCTAAAAATCAATGGGGAAAAAAAATCCTCAGGTGAGGGTTAACAACAACAAAAATCTTAAATTTTTATCTGGAAAAACTCATTATCTAAGAGCTTCCTTTAGTGCCTGGCACACAATAGGTACTCAATAAATACTTCTAAGTTAAACTTGTTGAAGAAGAGAGTTAACCAACCAAATCTGCATGTGTTTGTTTACTTAGATGTTTATTTAGGTGTAGATTAATCGTAAAGTAACTTGGAGATCCGAGGTAACTACCGAAATAATTTTAAAACGAAACTCTGCTACTTAGCAAACAGTTCTTTTAGGTCTAAATGTGCTATATTGAGCAGATTCAATTAACTAATTGTTCAAGCCCATTTGCCCTCTTTGACAAAGGCCAAACTCACATTATGCCATTCTATATTTTGGCAGATTCTATATTTTTGTTCAAAATGGTAAGTAGTTTGTCTTTGAAAGATCAACTTGACTTACAACAATTGTAGTTCGATGTATATTCATATAGAAGTGTTAGTATGATTTTTACACTCACAGAAATGATTTCCACAGCATTAATGCCATAATTTTGTAATTATGCTTTCTTTAGATAATCCTCTAGTGATTTCTTGTTTCATCTTTGATTTCATCTATGATAAGAGAATTGTTATGGGAGAATTGGACTCAAGGGGGCTTCTACTATGAGAAGAATTTCTTCTGCCTGCTTTTTTAGTCAAGTACATATAAAACTGTAGAAGAAAAATTATGCTTCAATATACAATTTTCATTATGCATTAGACACTTCTAATATTCCCTACGGAATGCCATAATTCCAGATACGCAGCTTGTCAACTGGCGTGTGTAAACATGGAATTATTTGGTCATTATTGCATAGTTATATCAAAATACCCAGCAGGAGAAAAAAATGACATCCAATATTCATCCAGGGTTAGACAAGAGATTTTTGTTTGATGTGAAAGCATTAATAATTTGATCACAGAAGAACATTTCTTCAGCAGTGTTCTCAGATTGCCAGGAAAAGATAATTTTTCCCTTGTGGACATGCTTTTTATCACATGCCCTTCACTTGCTGATGAAATCTCGCATGGATGGTCCCGGCAGGGTTTATCTGGGGAGGGACTGAGAAGCACCCTCAAGCCATCATGAGCCTGTGAGTCATTCAGAATCCAAAACAAGTTGTTTCAAAGCTCAGGCAATTGAAGCTCCTATTGACAAGCTCAGAGGTCTATGGGCGACCGCTAAGTCCATCTACCTCAATATTTACTCACCTGGCCCACTTTTAAATCAGACATTCGATTTTTCTTATGGTCTATGAACTTAAACCTATATGCTTGTATTCAAAATGAACTCCTGACTGTGAAGATCTAATTCTTTGTGTTTGGGGGAACATTAGTTCCCCAATTGTCGCCCCCTTCTTAAAACCACATAGCTCACTGTTACCTCTGCCTCTGTTTATTCTTGGAAGGTTAGTCAAGGAGGAAGAGCAGAGGGAGTGGAGGGCACAGGTTTGATAGATGATATTATGGGTTGTTGGTTTCTCAGCCAACTATGAGAACTATTTGAAATTTTAGGAGATAAGTTATAGCAAGGCGTTACACATCCCTGTCCCTGACAATGCACGCCCTCCTATAGGTGAGACCTTTATTGTCTTCTCTGCTTCCTCCTGACTCGCATGCCTTCTGATGAGGTAGCTGCAGATGGCAATCTGAGCAGGACTCTCAGTGTTGCAATAGCTCCATTCACAGATGTGCCCAGAGATTGGGGGTGTGACCTGTGGACAGAGGGACAGAAGACCTGCTGGGTGGGTTTTTCTTGGCTGAGATATTCAGTCTTGACTCTTAAATTCTTTACCTTCACCGAGGGGGGTCACAGGTGCAAAACTACTGCTGGGGGTTTCTCAAGGCTCTCCCAGCAGCAAGAAGACTCCTGCTCTGAGCCCTTCCATCACCTTTTCCCATGGGAAACCGTGTTTTGAACCTATTTTTAAGAGGAGGGAGAGAAGGATTCATTCTCTCCCAGTCTTTTCAGGGTCAAACTGACTGCCCCAGGCACAGAGTTCTTAGAAGGAAGCAGCAACAAGAAGTATTTCCTCCACATATCAGTAGCATTATACCACCCCACCCCAGCATCAGTAAGGGGTGGGGGTCAGAGGTTGCCAATGTCTCCCACTCTGTGCTTCCTGGACTTTCATTTGTACTCCATACGGCTTTCTTCATTTCTACTGTTTAAAAGTGTCTGTTTCCCCTACTGAACAGGGAAAACTGCAAATGTAAGGGTTTTGTCTTATTACCTTTGTGTGTCCAGCCCCAGCACGCTGATTGCTATTTAGTGTTTAGAGGACACCTGTTCTTTGGTGGGGAAGGGAGGGAGAACTGGGTACATGGCAAAATATAATTTTTATCGATGGAATGAATACACGTGTGCTCTGGATGAAATTCAACCAGCCAGAATCCAAGAAGAGAAAGAATTTATTAGGTGCTAATACTGAAAGAGAGAGACGAGGCACCCCAGTTTTTCCAGAGAAAGTGGAAAAAATACAGGCTGAGCCATAATAGTCGAGGAGAGCTAGGGTCAGGTGGCTGGAGATCTGTCTGCCCTGTTTCAATCATCTGTCTCCCCTCTCTGGAGAGCACTGAGCAGGAGGAAATAAGAAGAATATAAAGCAGGAGAGGAGCATAAGAAAGGATTTCTTAGGGAGCTTCTGGGAGAAATTGGTAAGTTCTGCACTGGAGAGAGTAGTCAGCTAATTCCTGAGGGGCAGGAGAGTGGATTAAACAATAATTCACCATTTACTTCAAGTCTTGAATTCAGTGATTGTTTGCCTTAGATGAGACTGCCACACAGAACAGATAAAGGAGTGATAATTCATAATCAATATATGGTCAGACATTTACTGAGTACTTAGTATGTGCCAGGCACTGGTCTCAGAGCTTTAAAACCATGGACTCAGTTAGTCCAGTTCTTGTAATGCTCACTCCAGTGTGGGCTATTATTATTGCTACCCCACTTTATAGATGAATAGCAAGGTTAAACATCTTGCCCTAGGTCACACTTCCAGTGGATTGTGGTAGGTATCCCATAGGGTTCTCAAACAGGCATAGTGACAATAGGAGAAACACAAATGAAAGCTTGCCACAAATCATTTGACAGAGCTGGGTTCGAATCAACCTATCCACTTAGTGTAGCTGCTAAATGTATTCACTCAACGTGTTTCACTCCTCACTGGTGAAAATAGTGAAATAAGTATTATATAGCTTCATAATCAAAATATTTCATTATAGTGCCCATTGGTAGCAGACCCAAACTTCTCTCTTGCCCAAGATCAAGTATCTACTAGCTCATTTGATTGCATTTTTTTGTTGTTTTACTTCTCCAGAAAAATTTATTTGGGGTTGTTTGGGAACAACAAAGAATTGCAATTCATGATACAAGGTCTAATAGCAAACCACATATAAATCTAGGGAAACTAAAGAGAGGAATTTTCTTTTTGGACTTGGAATGGGCTGTTGTAAACAAAGAGTCCATTGGGAAACTGAAAGTTTAAAGTATAGTGACTTTTCTTTTTCTTTTAAATTTCTCTTTACTGTTGAAAGTAGTACAGATGTTCCCTTTGCTGTTGTTTTTTTTTCCTCATTGACCCCACAGTGGCCCCTCCCAGGCCTTCACCATACTGTTGTCCATGGACTATGCATATATGCATATAAATTCCCTAGTTAATCTCTTTCCAACCCCTCACCCCTCCCCTCTCCTCTAAAATTTTTTATTATTTGGTCTCCCCTCTGTTGGTGTTTCGACTGGGAGAAATGCCTGTGTTGGTCCTGGAATTTATAGAATAGATAAGACTAGAGTGAGGGTACTAGAAGGTCAGACCAAGGGTCCAGATACACCAGATATGGCTCTGGTTTCAGTCTTGTCTCGCCAGCCTCATCATGCAGCCATCCTGTGTTCACTTGCTTTAGCACCCTGGCTGCAGGTCCAGGCTGGGACTCATTCTTTCTCCCTCTGAGTCTTTGTGCACAGCACTCCCTTCACCTGGCTGCTTCATGTTTTCCTATACTCACTCAGGCATCACCTCCTCAAAGCGGCTCTCCCTCATCAACCTGCCCTACAAAATTACCTTTGATCCCCAAGTTACACTCCGCTATTTCTTCATTTCCTTTTAACCTCTTATTACAGTTTGAAGTTGTCATGTCCATTGATTTACTGGTTATGATTTGTCATCTTCCACTGAAATGTAAGCCCTGTGGAGGGAAGTCTCCCTGTCTTGTTTACTGCTTGGTTTCCAAGTCCAAGAATGGCGTAACCTTAATAGATACATTTATACATAAATGGCTGGATGAACTGGTGGAGGTGGTCTTTGTTAAAATAAGTAGAGGAAATTGTGAACTGGTCAACCAACTCTCAAACAAACAAACAAACAAACAAAAAAAGCTCTGATTTGTAATGTTGGCCAGTTTCTGAGGTGCAAATGCTCTCTTTATGCCAATTTCAATCTAGCTTTGCATACTCCCCAAATATATAACAGTCCATGCTTATAAGCTGCTTCAAGCAGGCTCTCATGGACCATGATTTGAGTGGAAGGTAGCAGTAGTCCTAGAAACAATATGTGACTAAAGTGCATTTTAACCAACCCCCTAGAGATTGTATGCATCATTATGAGGAAAAGTCTATGGGAAAAGAAGTTTTGCACTAGGTCCTGATAACATGATACTTTTAGCATAACCAATGTTCAAAGGGGAACACTTTTGAGAACAAAGTGTGCCGGAAGCCGGTCCATCCTTGCTGTTTCAAGGGACCTGGCATATATGGCATACGGTTCTTAATATGTTTGCTCACCTTCTTGGCGCTGTGTTTTAACCAAGGTCACCTCTCCGAGAAAGGTTGAATCCCCAGGTAGGGGTTTTTCCCTGAAGTTAGGGAGGGGATAAAACCCCTCAACTAAGTGCCAGGCGGGTACTTAATCCCTTTAACTACGAACAATCATGCTTAAGCTACATAATCTTTACTCCCTGGAATGGAGATAAGAAACGCCCTAACCTTTGTAATAGAGATTGATAGGATTGAATCAACTGGTATAAATACAGATGTAACAAGACAGAGAGAGACAGAGCTTAGAACAGAATTCAGAAGACAGAACCTACACGGAGCCTAGAGACAGAAGAACTTTGCTGGAGAGAGCATGCCGGAGGATCCTGGACAGGGACTGGCCTCGGAGCCTAGAGACAGAGCCTAGCGGGAGAACATGGCAAGGGATCCTGGACTGAACCTGACTACAGAAATATGGCAAGAGAACCTGACTAGAACCTGGCGACCAAACCTGGCTGGAGAAGTCCCTGTGTCATTCCTTCTTCGCCGACTCCGTCCACACCTTTGGGGACCCCTGGACCTGCTGGGGCTGGACCCCGGCAAAAGTGGGGTGCTAACTAGATAGGATACTGGAACATCCTTGCTTGCAAATGGGGACTTTCCTAAGCTGGTGACTTAGAGTCACCCACGCTGTGGGGAATAACCCATAAGCCTATCCTCCAGTAGCAGAAATCTAGAAGGGGACAACGTTTTTCCACTGGCTGGAGAGACGTTAGAGATAGGAGTAAAGAGTGGATCTGAATCACCACGTGAGTGCTCTCAATGAAGCATTAGTGCAAGACTAGTTTAGGTGTCGATAAAGCAGCAGTGGTGTGAATTCTGGCAGAGATGGATATACAGGCATGAACTCTAGTAACAAAAAGCCCTTTAAGTTGAGATGGATGTCAAGAACCAAGAAGAGGTCAGTAGAGGGGTCAGGAGCAAGGCATGATGGCTTGTTTTATGTGGAATCAACATGAGTTGTCATGTGACAGTGGTCCACAGATATGTGAGGCTGTTTGAGGCAAATACATGAAGTGTCCCTACCATTCATTTGGGAAACTATATCCAAGGAGAAACACTGGAAATCCAGTTATTTTCTTTTTGTAGTTACAACTATTAAGCTAACAGATTTAGGCAAAGTGATGAGGGGAACTTGTCCAAGACCAGCAAGCTTGAGGGACTTAGGAGGTGATAAAGATACAGAATTTCCAAGAATAAAAACAGTGTAAAACACTTTTTTATCTATCAGTCTCTGTGTTAAACACTTTGTGTGGACGTCCTCTAGTGTTCACCAGAACTCTAGGAGTGATGTATTACTATTCTAACTTTTAATATTGTATCATTCTCATTTTACATTCTCATTCTCACTTTATAGCTGAGATGGTAAGATTCAGAAAGGGTGGGTAACATGGGTGGCTGTATGGCTGGTTAAAATGAAGCTTGGGTCCTCTTGGGAGCTGTGACACTAGTTCAGTAGATAGAATCATCCTGATACACCTGGGTTCATGGGCTTATTTTAAAACCTGGATGCCCCAGGGGCCTTCTTTCCCCCCTGGGGAAACTATGTGATTTGTTCCTTTGTCTATGAAATTCCAGAGTTCTGTCAATCCTGAGAGCTTGCTTTCTCTTGGTCACCTCTGTTTCTGGCCACTACGGCTGCACAAGCTCTCCTTGTTTCATGAGAAGTCTATCAGGAGCCAAAGCCCAACTTCCTGATGAGGCCTCCTCATCTCCTCATAGCAAGCTGTATGAGTTTCTGGAAGAGCTAGAGTTACAGGTAAGATCTCCCCATTTCAGTGCCCCATCCCTCCACTAAACCCGCCTCCTCTCCCTTCTCCAGGGAGCATAAATATTACCTTCTCCATGCCCCATTCTTGATAGGCAACAACTGGTAGGTATGAAAGTGGTAGAGATACTATTTGGGTTCAAATACTGATTTTCCACCTACCAGCTGAGTGGCTGGTAGCTCCTCAGCCTCTTCACAGCCTCAGTTTCCTCATTTGTACATGAAGATAATAATGGCCTCTGTCTCTGAGGAACGACGAACGATATTACACACTAGTATAAAATGAGTAGAAGTGTCTGTCTCATACCAGTTGCTCAATAAATGTAAACTATTATCATTAGCAAACAAGGAAGTATATTTTGTACCTTAAGCATGTCCTTGGGCTCTGATTCTAACTGCATAATATCCTTAAAAGAAGTTGCTGCCTGGTTGGCATGGTTCAGTGGTTGAGTGTAGACCTATAAACCAGGAGGTCATGGTTTGATTCTGGGTCAGTGCGTGTGCCTGGGCTGCGGACTCAATCCCCAGTGTAGGGTGTGCGGGGATCCTCACCATTTGGTCATACCTCTGCAATACTGATCAGTGATTCTCATTTTTGATGTTTCTGTCTCTCCCTCTCCCCTCCTCTCTGAAATCAATAAAAAATAAAAAGAAGTTGCCAAATAAAAATGTTCTTTTTGTATTGCATCAACAAACCAAAAATAAGGCTTATTCTCTTTCCATGTAAAGCCCCTGAGACAAATACTACTGTTGTATAAATGTCACCATTCAGAAGGATTTAGGTCTGTTGGATAGCGCTTTTGGAAAGCTCTGTTGGACATACTCCGACCCTATGGGATTGTCACTTTAACTTGGTTCAAGAACCTAAGCAGCAATTTTAAACTTTTTTCATCTCATGGCACACATAATCACTAAAATTCTGCAGCACACCCAAAAATATATATTTTTTGCTGATCTGACAAAAATAGGTATAATTTTGATTCATTCACAGCAGATGGAATTTTAAGTTTGACAATCTAAGGGGGAAAAGGTCAGTGCTCCTGATTAAATAGTCAGGTATTGGATGTTTTAAAAATTCTTGCAGTACATCAGTTGAAAATCACTGGTCCAGAGACAATCAGCCTTGAGTGTGGAAAAACATCTCTTCTATGCATTTTCTTTTTTAAATATATTTTATTGATATTTTACAGAGAGGAAGGGAGAGGGATAGAGAGTTAGAAACATCGATGAGAGAGAAACATCGATCAGCTGCCTCCTGAACATCTCCTACTGGGAATGTGACCGCAACCAAGGTACATGCCCTTGACTGGAATCGAACCTGGGACCCTTCAGTCTGCAGGCCGACACTCTATCCACTGAGCCAAACGGGTCAGGGCTCTTCTATGCATTTTCAGTCAAGAAGCCGGACATGCTCTGCAGATTTGATCCTTTCCACAACCCAAATGTAAGGCGCCATTATTACCTCCAGCGAGGAAGGAGAGGCTCAAGGAGGCGAAAGAATTTGCTAAAGATTTCAAGGCTACAGAGCAATGAAAGAGCTGGCACTTCAGGACACTTGCAGTGGATGCTGGCGCCTGGACTCCTGATGCAACGCCTTCTGTTGGCTAAATGCTGTAAGCAATGAGCAGGATGAGTATGTATGAAAGATCTAAGTCTCATTAGCAAATCCCAGAAAGTTGCATTGTTCTTTAGTGACATTTTGTTAAGAAGATATATTGCTTTCTTTTATTACTTGACAGGTTTTAAAATACCCAACATAACTTAAAATGCAAAAGAATACTTGCAGGAGGGAACCCTCTCTTCTATTTTCATAAATCATGGTCTTCGGGAAAGGACCAAATCTGTGCCTACCAGCAAGTCTCCAGAAAATAAGCTGGGGTTGCTGTGGGCGCTGTAAGAACCATTTCAACTTGCTTGCATTGGAATGCATACCTATAATTTTAGCAGTTTTGGTGAGTTTACAGCTGTGTAACCTCAGTCCCCACCATTTGGTTGCACCTCTGCAATACCATCATTTCCCTCGACCCCCACACATTAGGTTTCATTGTCAAGAGAAAATCCTGGAAATCCGGCATTGCTGGACTCTTTTCTCACTGACCTATTCAGGCTTTTCAGAAATCTCTCTGCAGCACTGGAAACAGGAAGTTTCAGCAGGCAGTGGCACCAATGGCATTGTATTATGTGGGATGTCACCTATTGTTATGGGAACAAAGACATCCTGAAATAAGGACAAAGGCTTCAAATCTGCCAGAGTCCCAGACCCTTCAATAGCCTTGCATTGTGTCTGGGGAATGATTGAGTGAATTGGGTCACTCCAAGAATACACCTAAGCTTCTGAAACTCTGCTGTTATTAGGTTGCCAGAAAGGAGCTACACATGGCCTATGCAAATAACATTTGTAGTAACTCTGTTCTATCTGCTCTGCATAAATGCAAAAGAGGAACTTTCTAAATAGATATGGTCCCTACATCGGTATAAATAGACAGGAGAAAGCATTTGGGAAATGATTCATAACTCAGTCCCTCTACGATTAATGTGTTAGGGAAAAGCAAAATGTTTATTAATTAAAAGTGCTATTGAAGTTTCTCTTCTGAAATGCAATGCATAAATAATACAATTCTCAAATCTTTAAGACCTACATCTGTAAGAGTGAATCCATTTTATATTTTGTTTAAAAGAAATACTGTTGTCACAGACTAGCTGGCATGGCCAGAAGACAGGAAGTTGGCTGATGGCTCCCATTTAGCTCTAAGCCAGTGATGGCGAACCTATGACATGCGAACTCATTTTTTTGGTTGATTTTTCTTTGTTAAGTGGAATTTAAATATATAAAATAAATATCAAAAATATAAGTCTTTGTTTTACTATGGTTGCAAATATCAAAAAATTTCTATATGTGACACAGCACCAGAGTTAAGTTAGGGTTTTTCAAAATGCTGACACACCGAGCTCAAAAGGTTCGCCATCACTGGTCTAAGCAACTTTCATGAATGGCTTCTCATCTCAAGGAGGGCCCGACTGCAGGACTTGGGATAATAAACTTGATTCTAGATAAAGTAAAGCTTATTCCCACTGAAACAGAATTGCATGTAGCAATGTTTTTCTTCATCTTAATAACAAAATCACTAAAGCATTAAAAAAATGTCATCTGAGATTATGGATACAATTAAGTTAAGGAGATTATTATACATTCTCTTCCCTTTTTTTTTCTTTTGTATTGAATAGTTCACTGTACGCATCAGCTATATTTTACACATAAACACATTGCCCCCCCGAAATACACCTTTCCCCATTGGCATCTGTGTCGTAGCTGTAGTAACAAGTATGGGATGACCTCTTGGAGTGATTGTGCCTGGATGGACAAAATGTTCAAGTGAGTTCATAGAGGAAATTTACCTCTAATTCTTTTTAGTTTTATTTTTAACTAGCACTATCAAATGTTTCTTCCCTCGATCTTCCCCCTCTTATTTAGATATGATTTCCTTTTCTTTACTAACATAATTCTCTGCTTCTGTGCCCACACTTCCTGTTTCTTCAGCTGCCCTGTGAGAGCTCTTCTGTTTTTGTCTACAAACCCCTCCCACCAGAAGGATGTTTCCTGACAGCCTCCAGATTGATATAATCTCTGCACTGCTCAAGGCAGGAAAACGTTGGGGCTGAGTAGAAAATTCCCTGTACTCTGTGGTGCCAACTTGCTCATCTCTGGGTGGGGATGCAGCACCACTTGACCTAGGCACCTCAAAATTCAGAAATCATGAGTCCAGGTATATAGATGCCAGCTGTGATTAAGAGTCACTGTGTAGCTTCATTCTAGAAATGCAGGAACCTCACCTGCTATTTTAGCTTTTAAAAAGGCAGACTGTCCAGATTATCAATCTGATTTAAAAAAGTAATGCCGTAACAATGCCCACTAACTTCTTGACAAATCAATGTGCTTCTGGTGTTGCAATCAAATGAAATAATGATTTAATTAGATGACCCCTACAAGAACTCCAAGTTATTCCAAAAAATAGGGTATTACTTTTTTGCATTATGAATTTAACACATAATAAATGGAGAGTTTGTATGGTTGATATTGACCCTTTCTGAAAATAATCTGCAGTTTTTGTTTTTATGTGATTTCTACAACACACTGCTTGAAAAAATTCATAGGGCACCAGCCAGGAATCTTGGAGTTCCAAGAAGCAGAAATGCAGCTCAGACTGGATAAAACAAAAGAGAAACGTGAGCTCATGTGACTTGGATGCGCCAGAGTGACTCATCCTTAGGTCCAGCCAAATCCAGGAGATCAATAATATTATTGGAACTCTGTTTCCCTATTTTTATCTTGCAATTCTGCTTCATATAATGCTGGATTTGTTTTAGACATGCTTTCTACATCTTGTAGAAGAGACAAACTCCTTACAGTTCCAGGATCCCAGAGAAATTGAGAGAGAGAGAGAGAGAGAGAGAGAGAGAGAGAGAGAGAGAGATTTTATTTCCAGATTAGCAACATGCTTGTCTTAGGGCTTATATTGGCACATTGAGGATTGCATGCTGACTTGAGGACATATACGTGTGTCTTGAATAGCCATCTTAGATCACAGGCTTTTTTTTAAGGCTGAGAGAAGCTGTCCTTGCTCAAACTGTAGTAAACAGGTGAGAAGCCACCTCATGCACACTGATCCTTGCTTCTGAAGATGAAGAAATGAAAGGCCAAAGAGCAGATGCGGTCACTGGCAGGACTTGATGCCTGATGCTGCACCACACTCCCTGGCACTTTGGAGATCACAGACCTTAGTGTAAATCTTAGTTCTCCTCCTTGTTCATGAGAGATATTGTTTATTAAGGATTTTACAGTGGGTACTGCCATGTTAGGATGTTTTAGTCTTATCTAAAGTAGAAAGAGAGAAGCTGAGAAAACTGGCCAGAACCCAGAATATCTGACTTCTTGATCATCTGCGGTTGGTTCTCGAGGGATGGAGAGAGGGTCTTTCATAATTTTTTTTTTTTATTTCTACTTAGAACTTTGCACTTCGATCCAATGCACTCCTCTTGCTGAGCTGTGTTGGGATGTGCAAAGTCTACTTGGCATCTCCTCCTAGACCCATATTTTATTCTTGGTCTGTGGGTACAATGACCTAGCATTGAAAGGTTACCACAAGAAGAGAAAAGAAGAACATTTGCCCAGTAGAGGTGGATTAGTATCCTCTGTCCAAAGGTTCAATCCTATTATCATTCAGTCTCTAATTACATCTCTTTCTTAATCCTTCAATGTCATGATTTGTCCTCCTTGTGAGGCAGAAAAGCAGTGAGAGAGAGGACTAAGCTCTGGAGTTTGGATGGGCCACTAACAGACCCTGACGCAGGCACGACAAAGGATGAAGGAACTGAAGTGGGAACAATGACGGTAGAAAGCATGTGTGTCTCAAACATGAGTTAGCCCTGTTGGCTGTTTGCAAAAGCCATGTCTCAGCCGCTCTGGCTGGCCGAAAAAGCTGTCCAGTAGCCTGCATTTGGGGGTCGCACTGTCCCTTCTGACTCATGGGTCAGAGTAAAAAGAAACTTGTAGAATCAGTTCCCAATGTACTGATGGATTATACTAAAAAAGCTTCCCAGATTTCAGTTATAAATGGCATGTAGGTTCCTAGGCCCCTCTTTATGACAGAATTCTAATGCTTTGAATTCATAATGTTGAATATCAGACTAAAGTACTGTTGGGAATATATAGTATTTCCCTGGGGTATAAATTAAATACTAAGTACTTGATGTAAAATTAGATGGATGGTCTCATCTCTGTGGCTTTGTCCCTGTGGGATTATCCTGGACAGGTGTGCTCCAGTGGTGGTATTGTCTGGTGTGACACCATCAGAGCTTATCTGCGTTGCATGTGCAAATGGCCAACAGCTTCAGAGTATGGTAGGAAGTCTTCCCAGGACCTTTGAAGGGCCCAATATCAATCGGGATCACAGGGAACAGTGGGGCAGAAAAAGTGTAGGTATCTTAGTAAGCCAGCCAGAGAAAGACAAGCATTACATGATCTCACTCATATGTGGAATCTAATGAACAAAATAAACTGATAAACAAAATAGATCCAGAGACACAGAAGCATGGAACAGAATGTCAAATCTCAGAGGGAAGGTGAGAATGGGTGGGTGGATAAGAAGAGGTCAACTAAAGAACTTGTATGCATACTACTATATACATAACCAATGGACACAGAAAATAGTGCAGTGAAGGCCTGGGGGAGGGGTTGAGACAGGCTAGAAGGGGTCAATGGGGAAAATTAGGGGACATCTGTAATATTTTTAACAATAAAGATTTTTAAAAAATGTATAAGTATCTGGGTGTAGAGCTGAGGCAGAAATAGGAAGAACCTCCATCTTCTAGAAGGTGGAATCCAAGTGACCCACATGCACCATTAGCAAACTAGCTTGATGAAAACTCATGAGATTAAAAATATCAAAACATTGCTATAATTGTTTCAAACATCATATTATTTTTTCAAAGAAATAACATGTTATCAAAACAGGTAAACTCCCAACTATCTCTTCCTCCTTGCATTGCATTGTCCTAGTTATTCCCACGCATGGACCTTCATTTTGAGAACAGACATAATGTGATGTGATACGTTTTGGGAATTGGAAACAGAAGGAAACTCTCAGGTTGTTCAGTGCTGGGAGCATAGATAAGGGCCCAGAAAGTAGCTGTTTCTCAACAAGATTAATTCCTCATTAAAACCTTGAAATTATGTCAAAAAACTTTATTTCCCTCTTTGAGCATCTCCCAGTCTTTACCTTGTTAAAATGATTGTGGGAGAAGAAGGCTGAGCTGGGAAAGCTGCCGAGCTACTGAGGGTGGTTGGCAGAGGCCCCTGGGCTGGCCGTGCACTGGCCCTCACTTTCTACCCGCATCTATAAAGTGGTCGTGTGAGCAATGACAGCAGAGGTGATTATAAGCTTCAGTGCCTTTGGCACACAAACTGTAAAATTACTGGGTAATAAAGGTACCAGAAACCTATTAAAGTGATTTTCCTCACTGAGATTTCTTGCAGTCAGTGGGACCCAACCAGTCACTCAGAGCATGTCCCGGAACCCCACCGTGTTATTGTGGCCAGCATGCCAGGCCACCTGCCTCCAACTCCGAACATCATAAAGGAAGTGTGCTCACAGGACAGAATGTATTCCCAACCCCCGCTCAACCAGCCCCCTCCCATTTGGTACAATTCATTTCTGTGGGTCAAGGCACATTGCTATCGCGTGCTGTCAAGGACCTTGTGTTTGCAGTATGTTCATGGATCTATTTATCAATATACAGGTATTGATATTGGCAGAAGAGGAGGACCAACAGCAACTAACCAATTCCAACCTCGTGGTTTCTTTCAGGTCCTTCAACTGCCAATGCAGAGGCTGTATTTTACATCCTAAGAGCCTAGGAAACCACAAGCCAACAAAACCTGCTTTCTCCTGAAATTATATTTTCTATAGACAGATTTCCCTGGTTTGGGGCACACCATGACATTAAGTGGTGAAAAGAAGTGGAGGTTGGCATTGGCCTCCAGAGGCCAGGCACTGTTGATCGTTGACCAGAATGTTTCCAGTTCATGGGAATAGTGATGCCATCCTAGGAAGTATAAGCCAGGTATTAAAATACTGGTTTAAACTTTTAGAAATATGAAGAATATGTTAGATCAAAGTAAACTCTACACTGATGTATTCACCTATTGTCCAAGATCTAAAAAATGTCACACAATAACTTGCTTTTTTTAAAATATAAAGACTTGTAAAGGAAAACATATCACCAAGATAACTTCTGTTGACATTTTTAACAATGAGGAATAAATGACCTTCACAGGGGACATTAAAGAAGAATGGGCAGCTATAAAATAAAATAAACTCTTCTCTTTATTTAATTTTCTGTAGCCAAAAGAAGTAATAGCTATTTTGTCTTTATGTTGATTATCTTTCCAGAAAAATAAATGCCATGTCAGTGTGTGTGCGCACGCACACTGGTGCACATATGCATATACACACTCCATGTATTTTAAATCAGCGATGCCTGATTACTATCACCCATCCTAGAACACCTAGTTCTTGGCCCAGCCTATGCATGTCCTGCCTAGGGTTCATTAACTATGGGCCCAATAATTCATAAGTTGTACTTTGGTTTTGGGTTCCTATTATCTACATATTTGCAGTTTAGTAGAATTCTGAGTTTAGCCCTGATTCCTTTGTGGTATTTAATGAGTATACAGTCAGACTCATGATAAAAATATGAAACTATCAAGCTGAGACTAAAGCAGTTATGTATAAAAGCACATCTAAGAGAAAACCAAAGCAAACAACAACTTAAAAAAGGATTTCTAAGTACATATTTACATCTTTTAATACTTAAATTATTTCCATGATAAACTGTAAACTTGACTGTAACTGGATTCTGTATGCAGCTTATGTATTGTTTACATATAGAAAAGATCTATCACAGAGACATTGTAAATCTATGAATGCAATTTATACATTTATTGACTTATAGTCACTCAGGATAATGCAAAGACAAGACATCTGAACTCTCAAGGATTTTAGAAGTAGAGAAAGAATGCTGGCAGAAAAATAAAAACCATACACTATAAATATGGAAGATGCTTAGCTAGCCATGAAGGCTTTTTGTAGCCTGTATGTTTCTAAATAAATATAAAAAACCCTGCTTCCTTCAAAATGACTTTACAAGAAAGGGTTGTAGGTAGTATGTGAAGTTGCTGGATGGGAGGAAGCTGTGAGGAGGAGAAAGGGAGTCAGAGAGAGTAGAACGTGTACTTTTAAAAACTTAGTGTGGATAAATTTTCTGTTCATGGGGGATTGCTTATCCTTAGGCTTCAGGGTCCTGGTGACAACTGTGCCTGCTAGATTCTAAAGTGAATTCCAGGAAGAATTATATTCACTCTGATTATAATTTGATTAACTCATTGAAAAAGTTTTAGAAACATACTTCCTTCTTGGGGCAGAAAAGATGTATTTGCTTGGTCCTGGAGAGGAAGACTTTTCCCACGAGATGAGCGCCATGGGACCCACAATCCAGGGGAATTAAAGACATCTACAACAGCCCAGGAAAGATGCCACAACTCAAAGGGAGGCAACAATGAGACTGAGGTGGGAATAGGGCCCTTGGGTGCTGCATTTGCTGTGGGGTTCTGGGCAAAAAAGCAGACATGGAGGTGTTCAGCTATGGACACCCTTCAATGCCCACTGAGAAAATTTGGTTACACCACCAAGCTTGTTTGCTTATTTATTACTTATTTTTCCGTACAAATATTTATTCTGTCCCTGCCTAGGAGTTGAGACACTGGGGTTTGGAAGGGGTTGGGGCATGGGCCTTGACAAACAGCTCCTGGGTGGGGGCAGGTCTCGGATGGGAAGTGTTGAGATTCCAGGGCCCTGGGGGCTGGCTTAGTTCCTGGAGGTCCAGTGGGCTAGGGGCAACAAGTTCCCACACAACTGGGCCAAGGCCAGGCTGGACTTGGGTCCCGGGGGCTGCGGGAGCACCAGCTGATTGCTCTTGCCCTCCCCAGCAACCTCCATCCCCCAGGGAGGAAGGCAGCATCAGTGTCTTGCTCCTGGTGGGGGAAGACAACCATGCAAGTCATCAGGTTTAAATTAAAAATAATAAAAATTGCAATACACACACACACACACACACACACACAACCCCTTTCCAAACAAATCCATGACAAGCCTGCCTGGCCCACTGGACATTCTGGCAGGTGAGGGGTAAGAACAGGTGGTCAGCCTACAAGGGTAACTCCTGGGGACTCAAGCAGGGCCTGGACAGGTGGTCCCAGCCTCCACTGTCAGCCGCAGCAGTCTCCAGAAAACAGCAACCTGGGGCAGAGGCAGGAGGGCACAAGAGGTTACACAGGGGCTGGGGCTCCAGGTAGGTTTAGAGCTGGGACCTGGGTGCCACACAGCTCCTCCTGTGCTCTCTGTGTCTGTATCTTGATGATGTGGACAGGATTAGTTCTCGAGATTTATTGCACTGTTTTGGAAGCAGCCTGAGGCTAGAAGATGTGCCAGAGGCAGTGGGAGGCAGGAGATAGGAGGGCAGGGGGCAGGCGGTGGTCACCACTTGGTCTTGGCATCTTCTTAAATATTCCAGATCACCAGGTGCATGCAGGCTCTGGCATCGCTGAAGCTGTGTCCATCCATATTGTCCTGAATGATCTGTCTGAGGTAGTCAGTCATGAGGTTCCCAAGGGAGCGCTTGTAGGGGAGGCCCAGGAGGTGTGGGAAGAGCACAGATGTGTCCACTGCAGTGCTATGGATGAACTTCAAGGCCAGCAGGTTGCTGCTCTCCAGGCTGTGTCCAATGAGGATAGTATCAGCATTGAACATACTCAGCAAGATGGTCTGGACATCCTGGAGGTACTGGAGCGAGATGCTTATGTCGGCAAGGTCAGCCTCAGTCACTTCCGAAAACCTTGTGTTGTCGTCGACAATCTCATTGTCCAGCTTGATGAAGGTGCTTAACCAACCTGCATGTCAGTGTCTACCACGGTGATGCATGCCAGCTCCAGCCATATGTGGTGTAGAACATTTCACAGTCAAGGGTGTAGACTCTGGGGTGAGCATCTTCTGGAAGTTCTTTATCAAAAGTCTTCATGAACTCCTCAAGATTTTCCTTTCGGCCGTCTTGCAGGTGTTGCTTGGCAACCTAGCAGCCAGTGGAGCCAATGGTGACCGAGCAGCACATGTACTGAGTCTCCCAGCCACCAGTCCCTAAATGTTACCAGTGAGTAATATTCTTCATTGCGCACTCAGCGGCCTGAGGGGCACATGAGGGGCACACGAGATACTCAGTGCCACAGCAGCAGCAGACCCTACAGGAGGAGTCTTTGGGCAGCTTCTCCTCAGCAGTGAAGATGACAGTGCCCCCTGGCAGCTTGGGAATGCAGGAAGGGGTAGCCGTTCTCCTTATGCTGGTCCTTGGTGATCAGGCATTTTTTGAGGTGGTGGTACAGGGTGGCCTTTTTCAGATCCTCCACATCCGGGTTGCTCAAGCAGTTGAGTGAGAAGCTGGTCTTGGTAGCTAACTTGTCCCTCAGCATCACCTCATGGGACACAACCCTCTGGCCACTGGTTTTCCTGAGACCAGGCACAGTGCTGGGGACCAGGCCCCGCAGCTTCTTGCGAGTATTCACAGCCGTGTTCAGGTGGATGTTCCTGCTGGGCCTGCGGTCATTGGCCACCTTCTCTCCATCCAAGTGCCTTCTTGGTGGCTTCCTGGTTGGAGGAGCAGAACTTGAGGCACTCCTCAATGAACAGGTTGAGATATCGTTGGCAGATGACTGTGGGGCTTTCGCCCCTGAAATCTTTGGGGATAATAGGCTTCTTTAAACTCTGTAAAGATGGGCTGTGTGCCATGCATTTAGGAGGAACGGTACTGGTGGTCTTGGATGCCATGCCTGACAGCATGTGCATTTTCAGGAGCTGGCTGCTGCTGTCCAGGAGGGTTCTCTCTAAGAGCTCAGGCTCTGCACTCACCCCTGATACAGGCACAGGGAAAGCAGAAATCCCTGACCCTCATTGGATTGAGATGCTAATCCAATCCCACCTGATCTAATATTCTCTGGACTGGCTTCCAGAATCCCAGGGCTCCCTTAGGACTCCTTGCCTTATTTGATGAGATGAGAGATCCTCCTCTTTTCCCAGGGGTCAGAGTGGTCAGACCAAATTGCTTCTTGTCCTCCACCTTCTCTTCTTTGGGGGCTCCACCCCAGGAGACACTCCCAGTCCCACCTTACAGGTGAGGAAACAGACACAATGCCTCCCAGCCAAGGACCGTGGGGGCGAGCCCAGCCCTGAACCCACTTCCCATGCCTCACTGGGGGTGAGTTCTCCCATCAAGCTTATTTATTCCTCTCTGTTCCATGTTCTCTTGGCTGTCAGTAAGAGGAAGGATGAGCTGGTTTCCTGCCCCGGCATCCCCACTCTAGTTGTGAGAGGGAGCTGTCCTGGACTCCCCTTGTGCACAAGCATTGGATGCACAGAAAACCTGATGCCAGTATAGAGAGGTCCTAGCTATGCTCCCCAGGGAACTTTGGTGTTTCCAAATCTGCTGAGAGTCCGGGCCTTGGTGGTGATTGTGGGGGCAACACCATTGTTCTGCTCCCAGGGGCTGCTGGGGAGTGGACTTCAATCAGACACCACAGCTTTCTAGCGCTGTGGTTCTGGGCCTCCTGAGCTCCAGTTTCTCACTTGGACAATAGAGATAATAATTCTGATACCTCATAGAGCTGTTGTTTTCCCAATTTATGTTTCACATGTATACACCAAGTGCTCAATAAATGTTCATTATCATCCTCACCATCATTATTTCACAGATGATTACCAGCTTGGTGTGAGTCTTGTCATTACTGCTTACCAGCTGTACTACTTCTTTTTTTAATTTCAATTTTATTTTTATTAATTTCAGAGAGAAAGGGAGAGGGAGATAGAGATAGAAACATTAATAATGAGAAAGAATCATTGATCGCCTACCACCTACATGCCCCACACTGGGGATTGAGCCTGCAACCAAAGGATGTGTCCTGACCGGGAATCAAACTGTGACCTCCTGGTTCACAAATCAATGCTCGACCACTGACTCACACTGGCCTGGCTGTTTTTTTTTTTTTTTAATTAAATTTATTGGATTGACATCGGTTAATAACATTATGTAAGTTTCAGGTGTACAATTCTATAATGCATCAGCATCCAAATTCTAGTTCCTTCCATCACCATATGTTTGACCCCTTTACTCTCTTATCCTCCTCTATCCCCTTTCCCTTCTGGTAATTGGTGGGTTACTTCTTGCTGTGATTTGGAGGTTTCTGTTTGTTACAGAGTAGAAACATTTTTTAGGCCTGCTTAATTACCTAGCCACCTCAGCAGCTTGACAGCCTGTGCAAAGTTTCTAGGAACTGAGCTCACACACCTGAACAACGGCCTACAAAGAACAGACAGGTCAAAATTAAGAATAGTCCTGACCTTTACGTTACCCAGAAATGAATAACAGGAGGATGATGAACAGCTTGGCTAAAACTACGCAATGAGCTTTTGTAACTTGGCTTTGCTTGCTGTGGGAACCTGAACACGGATGTAGTTGTCCCTTTAAATATTGGACTCTGCAGATGGCCGTGGCCGCTTCTCTCTTGGGCTTCCCGAGTGGAGGCGCGGATGCTGGCCAGTCAATAGAGGCTCTCTAAATTTCAATCAGTCTGGAGTTCTGGTCATTCTGTCCCTCACGCTCCACAACACTGTTCTTTGAAAGAGAAATAATGTCCTCGTAGACTTTTGGGAGGATTCCTGTGTGTAATATGAAGTGTCTGGCAGAATTTGTGACAGTTACATAGTAGATACTCTATAAAAGTTAGATTTGACCATTTTGCCAAGAAATGAAACCCAAGGCATTCTACTTTCACTAGAATGTTCCTTTGGAAGCGGGGCCAGCCCAGCTCATGCCTCTGCCCTCTCTTATATTTTGTGATGTGAAGATGGGGTCACTGCCTTGGGGTGGTTCTTGTAGCCTCTCCTGACCCTTCCTGCTCATTGCTGTCACCATTGGCTGTCTGTGAGGTCCCAGAATGCCTTGTGGCTGAGATGACATGATTTGTGCATCCATCTCTGCTACCCTCTGCCCACAGGGTGGGTGTGCAGTCAGAGAAAGTGCAGCTGACAGGCTGTGAAGTCTCAGGATTAAATTGAACGTGTATAATAGGAAACAGCGAGTAAAGCATCTGTTTCCTAGTGTTGCCTTCATATGTGTGAGTCACACATTCCATGACCTTCGAAACACCCAACTTTGCAAATTCGACTGTAATGTATAATTTTCTCCTAACATGCAATAAAGCATAAATGAAAATGTAACTGACCTCTTCACATCATTAATGCTCTTATAAAAAAGAATAAAGTAATTTATAAAGCCGTTAAAATATGATCCAGCCAGAGCACTTGCTGAAACCCATAAATCCCTGTCACTTGTTTCTGTGTGTACATGAGGTGAGCCACTGCCAAACTGGAGAGCCCACTATTTAACTTCTCATAAAGCTCTGTCTTCTCTCACAGCTAGCATACTATTTTAATTTTATAGTATAAGAATGTGATTATTTTATAATAAATTCAATCCTCAAATATAGTCAGTGGTTTCAATGTCTCCAGACTACACCAGGGGGTAAGGACTTAGGGTTCAGCAGGCTGATGTGTGCTGTATAGGTCAGGCTGTGCACACCTCCAGGACTTCCAGGGAATAGCGCCCTCTGAAGTTGTGCTGTGGTCCTGCGCTCCTCAGCATTTACATTCTGGGGGGATTGGCGTAGACATACTGCTATACACTGAATGTTTGTGTTCCTCAAAATTCATGTGTTGATGATGGTATTAGGAAGTGGGGACCTTTGGGAGGTGATGAGGTCATGACAGTGGAGCCCTCATGAATGGGACCAGTGTCCTTCTGAAAGAGACCCAGAGAGCTCCTTCACCCTTCCCAAAACGTAAGGACACAGCGAGAAGACATGGTCTACAAACTAGGAAGAGGGGCCTCACCAGACACTGAATCTGTCAGCACCTTGGTCCCAGACTTCCAGCCTCCAGAACTGTGAGAAACACATGCCTGTTGTTGATGAATCTCCCAGTCTGTGGTTTTGTTAGAGCTATATGTCTGAGACAGAAATGAACATGTGAGTGAACAGCAGAATTCAGGTGGGTGCTGCAGAGAAAGCTAATAGAGAGTTTAGAGTTGAGAGTGAGGAGGCTCCTTTAGTTTGAAAAATCAAGATTTATCTAAAGAGGTGACATCTTACATGACAACTGGAAACTGGGAAGAGCTAGGCAATGGAAGGTGTGCCATGAGGAAAGTGACAAGGATGATGCAGGATCACACTCACGCTATGGGGAATGGGTTATGGGAAGTGAGAGAGAAGTAGGGAGCTCAGTGAGAGCTCATGGGTGTGGTCCAGGCAAGGCCTGACTGTGATGTGGAAGAGGAAGGGAACAGTGCAGGCCAGAGTCAGGATAAATTTGGAGGTGGAGCCCCTAAATAGTGCCCAATTTCCTTCAGGCTCTGTCATCACATGAATGGCTTCCTACATATCATCTTTATTGCGTGGTCTGGAAGTAGGTGAGGATGGCCTTATTTTATAACCAAGATGGTTGAGGTTCGAATGGGTTAAGTAACTTACCAAATGTCACAAATCTTGCAAATACAGCAGTAGAAAAGGAACCCAGTTCTTTCTGAATGTGAAACTTAAGCTCTTTCTCCTGGGCCACTTCTCTTCATTGTCATTTCGGTGCCAAGACTTGAGAGTGGCACTTAACTTTCTCTTTCATTTCCTAAGAAACATTAAGAAGGGAATCGCAGCTTCCCTTGGGGACATGGATACTGAGCTGGGTTCATTCTCTGTCAAACTGTGTGTTTTTCACCATCTGATTTCAATACAGCAAATGCACATTTATATGACAGCGACGTGGCAATGACTGTGTGCTGACACCTGGTGTGAAAAGTGACCATCTGAAACCTTACAAGCTATTTTCATGGATGTTGCCCTTCAGCCCTAATCTGTTTGCTTTGTAGGTGAAAGGACATAGATCCCATTTGACTATAAGATTTTGTTAAACTTTACGTCTTTACTTTTTCTAGTTGGATAAAAACTAATATTGTGCTTTTCCCCCCAGTTATAAATTGTACAGTAAAATATGGACTCTTGTTTACAAGGTATACTTCCACCCTTACAATTACTTCCCTGGAATTTCCATCACTAATCATTTAACAGCCTGTTACCCTTCCCAAAACTGAGGTCTCCTTTGTTAGCCAAAGGTTTAGATTATTTAAGTGAAGAGCATATTGTTCTAGAAATCATCAGTTCTCTCTGTATGTGGTCTGCGAACAGTTCCTCTTAATTTGGAAAAGGCCTCATGTAGATATGGGACATGCACATTTCAAAACAACTCATGCATTCCTTACATATTTTGAATATTAACCCCTATCAACAAACAACAAGTGCTGGCAAGGATGTGAAGAAAAGGGAACCCTTGTGTACTGTTGGTGGGAATATAAATTGATGCAGCCACTATGGAAAACAGTATGGAGGTTCCTCAAAAAATTGAAAATAGGATATAAAAATTCCACTTTAGGGTATTTATTTGAAGAAACCCCAAATAGTAATTTGAAAAGATATATGCATTCCCCACAGCATTATTTATAATAGCCAAGATATGGAAGCAATCTAAGTGTCCATTTTTAGACAAATGGATAAAGAAGATGTGGTACATATATACAACTAGAGGCCCAGTGCATGAAATTCGTGCACTTGGAGCGGCGGGGGGTCCTTCCAGCCTGGCCTGTGCCCTCTCAAAGTGAGGGAACCCCAAGATTGATCACCTCAAAAGGTAGGCCCCACACACCCATCTGGGGTTACTTGATGGATTGCCCCAAAGAGGTAGGCCAGAGCTGGGGGTCCCATCTCTGTGGCATGTGCAGGGCTGGGGGAGCCCCGGTGGAAGCCATGGGGAGCAGCTGCCGGGCCCCGCCTCTGCTGTGTGTGCAGCCATCTTGTGATAGCTTGAGGGCATCAGTGTGATGGCGTGGGGACCACCCAAGCTTTTATTAGTAAGATGGAATATGATCTATACTAATAAAAGGGTAATATGCTAATTAGACCAGGTCGACCAGCCGTCTTCTGGATGTCTGACTTCCTTCTGGACAAAACCATAGTGGTGGGGGCCAAGGCAGAGAGGGCATTTGGGGGCGAGATCAGGCCAGCAGGGGAGGGCCATTGGGGGCGAGATCAGGCTGGCAAGGAAGGGCAGTTGGGGGAGAGATCAGGTTGGCAGGGGAGGGCAGTTACAGGTGATCAGGTAGGCAGGCAGAGGTAGTTAGGGGCAATCAAGCAGTTAGGCAGAGGCAGTTAGGGGCGATAAGGCAGACAGGCAGGTGAGTGGTTAGGAGCTAGTGGTCCCAGATTGCGAGAACGATGTCCGGCTGCTGGTTAAACTGGCAGTCAGAAATCCCCAAGGGGTGTCTGATTGGAGAGGGTGCAGGCTGGGCTGAGGGAAACCCCCTCCACACCCCTGTGCACAAATTTTGTGCACTGTGCCACTAGTTCAGTCATAAAAAGAATAAAATCTTGCCATTTGTGAAAACATGGATAAGCCCAGACGGTATTATGCTCAGTGAAATAAGTCAGACAGAGAAAGACAAATGCCATGTGATTTTACTTATCTGGGGAATCTAAAAAACAAACAAAAAAATAGAAACACAAAGGACAAATTGGTGGTTGCTAGATGGAGGATTGGGTGGATAGGCAAAAAATGGTGAAAGGGATTAAGAAGTACAAATTACCTGTAATAAAACCAGTCATGGGGATGTAAAGTACAGCGTAGGGAATATAGTCAATAATTTTGTAATACTATGCATGGTGCTAGATGAGTATTAGACTTGTTGGGGGTGATCACTTTGTAAGCTATATACTAGTAAATATCTAATCACTATGCTCTACACCCGGAATTAATATCTTTTGTCAACTGTAATTAATAATAAGTAAAAAACACACAACTCATGCATTTACACTGATCAGTACAAATTTCTTTTTCCTCCAGTCTTAAAACAAAAACAAAAGACCACTTTCTTTGTCTACAAACATAGATGCTCACCAGTATCATAGCATCCATCCACGCTGATTGTTCATTCACTCAACAGGTGTTTATTGACACTCTGGTGTCAGAAACTGTGCTAGAAACTGAGAATATAGAAATGAAGTGCATTTCAGGTCTTAAAGAGTTAACTTAGAGAACTAGTCAGAATAGGCTAAATGTGCACTTTTTAAATTTATTTATTTATTTATTTTAAATATGTCTTTTATTGATATTTAGAGACACATCAGTGAGAGAGGAACATCATCGATCAGCTGCCTCTTGCATGTCGCCCACTGGGGATCAAGCCCCAAATCCAGACATTTACCTTGACCAGGAATTGAACTGGGTCCTCTTGGTTCCAGGGTCAATGCTCCACTGCTGAGCCACATCGGCCGGGTCTAACCGTGCACTTTTAAAGAACATGGAAATAATCACAAGCTCTGAGAAAACACCTAGAGGCTCCCCAGCTAGTTTCAGTGACGTCTATCTAACTACTGACTGTTTGGGACCCTAGGGCTTATGTCTTCATATCGAAAGTCTTCTCAACTGGGGGATTCTGTGTGTTTACTCATGCATTTATTCATATTCATCAATGACGAAGGTGAGCTCCCTATGGTGTAAAAACTGGTTTATAAATCATGTAATGAGTGACAGTCGTAAATGCCACGTCATTGCTGTGGTAACGATCTAGGCATTAGGGCAAACAAATGATTGCATAGGCTTTCTCTGAAGCAGAGAACACCAGAATGTCTACCCTAGGAGAAAGTGAGGTGGAGCTTAGAGAGTCTGGTTGAGTTGATGGTTCTAGGGGTGGGCAAACTTTTTGACTTGAGGGCCACAATGGGTTCTTAAACTGTACCGGAGGGCCGAAACAAAAGCATGGATGGAGTGTTTGTGTGAACTAATATAAATTCAAAGTAAACATCATTACATAAAAGGGTACGGTCTTTTTTTTCAATAGTTTTATTCATTTCAAACGGGCCGTAGTTTGCCCACGGCTGTTCTAGGGAGAAAAATAGCTTTGAGATGTGTCCCAGGGGCGATTTTAGCTTGAAATACCACGTGGGATTGACTTACACCAACTACGGGACAGGTGATGGTCAAAGGGTGTCCTGCAGGTAAAATAATCAGCTGGCAAAGTCTTCCACTTACAAAGATAGAATACTATTGTGTTGCTTAGAGTCTGCCTAAAAGCAATATTTTTTTTTTCTGAGAACAACCATAATGGCTTTTCCTGCATCTGATCTGAGTGGTTACAGCAGCTAAAAAGCCATTTGAAAAGCACATCTGCTAAATGCAAACCTGTGAAAACAATTCCTTCCATAAAGAGAAACCAGAAAGAGCACTTGTCACAGATGAGGTCCTGTTGTGATAGACCGGGACATAGCTTGCTGTTGTCTTCTCTGTACTGTATTCTTTCCTCTCTGACTTATTTTTACTTTCTGTTTGAATTGGGTTGGCTCTATTTTGCCCTAAACACTCTTTTTACTCACTTACTGATAGGGTTGCAAGAGTGAAAGTCCATTCTGCCCACATCCCACAGAACTCAAAGCTGAGTGTTGTCAAGAGTCGCTTGACGTCAAGGCTGACTTTTAAATATGCCAGAAAGGCTTTCTTTGGAGAGAGGTCTAGACCATCACATTCCCGTTTTAGAGAGCCGGTGCTGGCTGCTGGAATTCAAAGCCCACAAAATGCATTTCTAAACTTTTAATACACCACAGAGGTGGGCGAGGGGACCTCAGATACTGACATTCATTTTTTTTGTTAATCAACACATTTAATGTACCATTCATATCTTCTTTTCTTCATCTTCCATCCCCTCTCCCCCCCTTTTTTACAGCCCACTGATCTTGGAGAACTCATTTAAAAATCCTTTGTTTCTTTCTTGGTTGAACATTATAGATATAGTGTGTGGGGATAAGCTGTGCCTCATATTTTAATGGAATATTTTATTTGAAAGTCTGTGTCTACACATTTAAGTTAGAATCCACAGGAACCACTAAATATGCCTCTGGAATCTGCATAACTGACTGATAACACCTCTCCCAGCTCCTACTTTCTGACACAAAGTGACTTTTGAAACACTCCCCTTTTCCCTTTCTATTTAATGTACTCCAGTCCACTTCTTTTTTTTTTTTTTTTTCACTTTTTATAGTCCGTCATGGAGTATTTGTTTACCAAATGTTACTTTTCTTGGATGGAATCTATTTTTGAGAAGTGCAAAAGCAAACAACTGTGCAAAGCTGTCAGGCTTCATTTTATTTATGCATGAATAACACAAATAACTGGAAAATGACCTAGCCTGTTTTTCTCAGATTCAGATAGAAAAACTGCTTCCGGGCAATGTTTATGCCAAACTATTCATGCCAAGTTTCCAGTTTCGGTGCCAGCTGGGTTTTGCAGCCAAGTTGTAAACCTTTGGTAAACATGGTTTATAATGAAAGTGTGGACAGGACCTGGATAGGGCCGCAAGTGGGACTGCTGTAAGTTTACTCTAGAATAAAATTCTAACAGGAACAGGAGGGGAAAGAGGCTGGCTCGAAGTGTTCTCACCATAATGTGGAAAATATACAAATCTTGATATTTGATTACTAAAATCCCATTAGGCCCATTTAGGCATTTTATGTATTTCCTTTGCCATCACTGCCGAGCAGCTCCATGCTCAATTTGAAGTGACTGCTTATTGTTACATGGTGGCTCTTCCAGAGCCTCTGCTCCCCTTTTAGCCTCCTACTCAGGGAGGGGGTGCAGGGGCGGGGGGGCGGGGGCTGAAAATTTCAAGACACAGGTGGCTGTGTTCACTGTCATCCATCACGATGCATAGGAAAGAATCAAACATTTTATTTTAAAATTGGTTTACCAATATCCATTCAAGTCAATACTCTCTTTCCTAACATGATGTTTCCAGCGAGTTCTTTGTAAAACATGAAGGAGGTCACTTCTTCCCCTATTTATAACCATAGTTTCTCATTTCCCTGAAGTGATACCACACGTCTACTGGGACCCACAAGATCCAGCGGGCACTGCTTCTTCTATGTATAAACTCATTACCTTCTTCCATTCCCTCTTGTAGAACAAATTCTGGCCCCCCAAATGTTCACTTAACTTCCAAGGTGATGGTGTTACAAGGTGGCACCTCTGGGAGGTGATGAGGGTGGAGCCCCCCAAAATGGGACCAGTGCCCTTATACTAGAGACCCCAGAGAGTCCTCTCACCCCTTCCTCGGATGCAGCAAAAAAACACTCTCCATGAAGCAGGTACATCCACACCGGACATGAAATCTGCCAGCGCCTTGATCTTGGACTTCCAGGCTCCAGAGCTCTAAGAAATGAATGCCTGTTGTTTATAAACTTTGTTGTAGCAGCACGAACAGACCAGGAGACCTTCATTCAAGCTCTCAAACTCAATCAAGTGAGACTAATACCTTCCTGTTCCTGGAGCATCCCGAGCCCACTCCTTCAGGATGCCCCTCTGCTGGGAGAGGAGCCCTGCTTTGTCTCTCATGTGTCTGGTTCCTTCTTGCTGCTCAGGTCTCAAGAAAAATAGTCCCCTAAACCGCAATCTGAATCAGCTCCCACCTGCCCCGGCTGTCCTCCCATCTCCATCTCTTACATCATTGGGCGTTTTTCTCCATAATGTATCTGAGATTACTTGCTTGCTTAGTTAACTGATTAGAGAGTAAATTTGATTAAAATGTAAATTTTGTAAGGGCCTGGAGAGTTTCTATTGTCTCCAAGTTGCATTCCTGCTACCAGGCACACAGGGTACCCAATACATATTTATTGAATGAGGTAAATGTTTATTAAGCCAACATCTCTGGTTGGGGGTGTAGTCGCAAAGAAGATACAGTGATGGCTCACAGAGCAGCCTGGGTGATGTCCTGGTAAATCTGGTCACAGGATACCAGCAGGGTCAGGCTGTTCCCATGAAGCCCAAGGCCCAGAGCACTCAGGAGCAGACTTCTGTGGGCCATCTCTCCAGGTGATAAGGGATACGTGGGTGTCCACAGAGGACAGAGGATGAGGGAGCCTGATTCCTTGCTTGTGGTGTTTGTTATGACACACATGCAAACCTGTGATCCCAGGCAGACCACATGGGTTGGCCAAGGTGAAAGCTAGGCACTTGGTTAATGTGGTGTTGCATTGAGGGAGTTCTTACTTTTCAGAAGGGGCCAGGAGTCTCCTCTTCCATAAAAAGTGAGATTGTTCTGACTTCTGGAGAACTTGGAAAAAGTCATTTGCTTTGAGGCACTTTAATTGCCAAGAAGAAAACTTCAATAAGTTCTTTGTTCTTATAAGTAGGATGAAGTCCATTGCCTCATGTGGGGTTGATTTCCATGGATGATCCTGATAAACTAGAGCCCAAGGGTAGGGTGTAGAGGCCTCCAAATATTGAAAGAACCAAAGCACAGTGAGGGCCACATGATGGTGAATGACAGAGATTTATATGAAACTAGAGGCCTGTTGCATGAAAAGATTCTTGCAATAGGTCTTCCCTTCCCCTGGCTGCTGGCACCGGCTTTCCTCCGGCACCCAGGACCCAGACCTTCGCTCTGGCTGGAGCTGCCTAGAGTCTTCACTGTTCCGGCCATAGCCACCTTCAGTCTTCGCTCTGCTGCTTTGCACCTACATATGCAAATTAACTGCCATCTTTGTTGGCAGTTAATTTGCATATCTTGCTGATTAGCCAATGGGGGACATAGTGAAGGTACGGTCAATTACCATGTTTGCCTATTATTAGGTAGGACTAGAGGCCCGGTGCACAAAGATTTGTGCAGTCGGGGGGGAAGGGGGTCCCTCAGCCCGGCCTGTGCCCTCTCACAGTCTGGGATCCCTCAGGAGATAATGACCTGCTGGCTTAGGCCTGCTCCCGAGTGGCAGAGGGCAGGCCCAATCCCTAGGTGCAGCCCCTGGTCGGGCTCAGAGCAGGGCCCATTGGGGAGTTGGGGCGCCGCCCCCTGTCATGCACAGAGCAGGGTGGATCGGGAGGTTGCAATGCCACCCTCAGTCACGCTCAGGGTAGGGCCGATTGGGGGGTTGGGGCATCGCCCCCTGTCACACTCAAGGCAGGGTCGATGGGGAGGTTGTGGCGCTAGCCCCTGTCATGCACAGAGCAGAGCCAATCAGGGGGTTGGGGCGCTGCCCCCTGTCATGCACAGAGCAGGGCCCATCAGGCGGTTGGGGCTCCATACCCTGTCACGCACAGAGCAGGGTCAATCAGGGGGTTGGGGAGCTCTCCCCTGTCACTCACAGAGTAGGGCTGATAGGGGAGTTGGGGCACTGCCCCCTGTCACACACAGAGCAGGGCAGATCAGGGGGTTGGGGCACCGCCCTCTATCACCCACAGAACAGGGCTGATCAGGGGGTTGGGGCGCCGCCACTGTCACACTCAGGGCAGGGCCGATGGGGAGGTTATGGCTCTACCCCGTCACACACAGAGCAGGGCCCGTGGGGGGTGGGGGATGGGGCGCCGCACCCTGTCACACACAGAGCTGCAGGGTGATCAGGGGGTTTGGGTGCTGCCCCCTGTCATGCTGATCCTGGTGCTGGGAGGCATATTACCCTTTTACTATATAGGATAGAGGCCTGGTGCATGGGTGGGGGCCGGCTGGTTTGCCCTGAAGGGTGTCCCAGATAAGGGTGGGGGTCCCCACTGGGGTGCCTGGCCAGCCTGGCTGAGGGGATGATGGCTGTTTGCAGCTGGTCACACACCCTTCAGGGTGGGGGTCCCCACTGGGGTGCCTGGCCAGTCTGGGTGAGGGGCTGAGGGCTGTTTTCAGGCTGGCGGGTGACTGAAGCTCCCAACTGCTCCTTTTTTTCTTTTTCTTTTTATTCTGGGCCAGCTTTAGCTCTGAGGCTCCAGCTCTTAGGCCTCTGCTGCTGAAAGCAGGTATCTGGTTTGTTTAGGTTCTATAATTGAAACACTGTATAAACTCCAGCTCTGAGATCCCAGCTCGCTGAAAGCAGGTTTCTGGGGTTTTGTTTAGCTTCTATATTTGTAACTATGTTTCAAATTGCAAGCTCAGAGGCCGGCAAGGCAGGCAGGGAACGTTGGTTTCCTCCATCACTGAAGCAAGCAAGCCTCTTGTTAGTTTCAAGCTGCCTGGCTGCTGGCTGCCATCTTGGCTGGCAGTTAATTTGCATATCTCACTGATTAGCCAATGGGAAGGGTAGCAGATGTGCGCTAATTACCATGTTTCTCTTTTATTAGATAGGATAGGTGCGGATCAAAAATCAGTGAATAGAATCAAAACTATAAACACATCTCTGCAGAGCACAACTGAGTCTAACTTCTCCCTTTGAAGATGAGTTCAACCTCCTCTGAAGTCATTACTTACCTGCCCAGCTTCGTCCAGACTGCTGCTCACCTGTTCTTCATGTATGCCTGCTCTGGAACAGGCCTTTTCTATACATTGCTCATCACCAGTCCTGCTCCTCCTCCTTCCCCACCTTCTCAGGGAGAAGCTCCTGGTCACTCAAAACTGTCTCTCACAGCTGCAAATGCAGTGGTGACAGCTCGGACATCCTGACCATGTGTCTGGCCTGTTTTCTGTCTTTGAAATGAGGGGAAAAAATCTCAAAACACCTCAGTTTTTATTTGGAATTCTTATTACCGTTGTCAGTCAATCAGTGAATATCCTCAATGAATTGCTTCTTCCCAGTTAATTCCCTTCTTCTGCTCATACTCAGGCACACACATCTGTCTATAATCTCTTGGCACATGTGTAACAATTATTTAGTGAACACTTGCTATGTCCCCAGCACTTCCTGTGTTACCCCATTTAATGCTGACCACCATCCTGCGAGGTGGCTCTGTTGTTAACCTGGCTTTGCAGGTGAGGAACCCGACGCTTCGAGGAGCCAGGTCTCCCAGGAGCATGACTCTCAACATCAGAGGTGGGATTTAAATCTCGGCAGCCAGACTCAGTGCTTTGGATGTTCATCTTTCTCCATTTTTCAACATTTGATCAAAGGGGAGCTTACAGCAAAAATACTTCTATAAAAATAGTCCACACTCCAATAAGCATTGGGTCTGAGGACTGCAGCCTCTTTCCTGCCTGCCTTGGGCTCTGCATGGGCTCCTCTGGGCTGGAATAGGAGCTTCATGCACTACCCTCTCTGATGCCTCCCGGTCCCGGGTCCTGCCACCTGCCACTCCTACCCATTACCCCTGGCTCCTGCTTGTCTAGCCCTGCTGCCCCTCCAGCAGCTGGACAGTGGCTGAGGCCCTCTTGGCTGCCACCAGCCCCTTGCACAGCTGCGCCCTGTTGTACCCAGTTCAAGAGAGCTGCAGGTGTCCCACACTGCCACATGTCACCCTCACCGCACCTAGGAGCCAGGTATGTCACCCTCAGCAGATCCAGGGGGAAACACATCATCACAATTGGTTTCTTTTCCATGAAGAGGCAGGTTTGCTCTTTGGTTTTTGGCCTGATTGATTCTGGGTCATTTTAACTAGAGGACATTCTCTCCTGTGAAACACTAGTCCTCCTGTTCAGCTGAGTGACTCTCCTGGTGGGAGGCGAAGCCCTGCCCTTTTGCATCCCATGAAAATTGGACCCTTTGTGTCCCTGTGCTGGGAGGGATCTCCATTGCTGATTAAAATAAAATGAAAGAAAATAAACAAAAAAGTAAAGAAAATAAAGTAAAATAAGATACAAATAGTAAAGGACTGATTTATTGAGCAAAACTTGCCCTGCTTTGACTAGCACTGCTGTTAAAGTCAGAGCTGACTCTCTGAGGAGCCCAAGAGGGGACAAACCCCCTTTAACTACGGCCGGATTTGTGCTCGCTATGATGTGTCTGAAGGTTTGGGTTTGTGTATCAGATGACAGATTCCGGAAGACACTGCCTGGGGTCCAAGCTGGACATTGGACAGAATGGCCACCTGAACAGGAAGAAGGGCAGTTCCTGTCTGCATAGTGAGGGACTCGGTAAGGTGAGTCACCATGACTCCAGCTCTGGACTTCCAGGAAGTTAATCAGAAAGTATTTTAATTGAGAAAGCATTCTGTGGGGACCCTAACACTGGCCCTTGGCACAGAGGTGTTGATGCACACAAGACAATGTTTTGTTAAACCTCCACTCATGATGATCTCTATACAAAATTTAGTGTCTCCACACTGTCCTCCAACCTTTCAGCAAAAACAATTCCATTTTTTAACTATGAAATGGTTAAAAATATCAGAGCACACTTTCTCTGGCTTTTCTTGTTGCCATTGTAAAAACAAAAGTATTGCAACCACAGTGGAAGTTGGGCGGTGCTGTCAAGAAGAATGAATGTGAAGATAGAACAAGTCTTCAGGAGTACAGATAACAGACGCCGTTAGTCTGTGAAGGAGATTTTGTTGTCCATGTTTAACCAGGAGTGGTTACTCTGTTTCTCATAAGATGATTCTGCTCCGTTGTCCGAGGCGGCAGCCCTTGGGGGAGCTTTGATGTGCTCATCCAGTAACAAGTTAACATCAAAAGGAGCCGTCATTCTGGCGACAGCGGCACAGACACTGTTTCACATGCCCTTTGCTAAGAGTCTCGGAGTTTGAAGTCTCTGGGGCCAATTTAAAAGCAAGCTCTGAGGAAAGAAGAAGGAAAGTTCTCTGAAAACAGTAGTGAAAGCTAATCACTAATAAAACAAAATGTTCCCATTCATCTGGAAAGATCCCATACATCAAATGCAAGTTCCATAAAAAAGACAGTTTGGTTAACTGATTTCTTTTCATTTGACTTTGAAAAGAGTTCATGGCAATAAAAAGACCAAGGGCTAACTTGAAAGCTTCAGACCCTAAAGATAGAACTAACGATGCATTGACAAGTGGGCTGCATGTAATAAGCATGTTTGAATAAACAGAGTCAATGCGTGCCAAAGAATTTTAAATACCAAAGAAAAAAGAACATAAAAGAGAAAATAATAAATCCAAGGCCCCAATTCCAACATTCTGTAAAATTCACTGTATTTAGCATGTACCCAGCATGGACTGTTTAAATGCAATTGACAACCATCTTTCACCCCTTGGTTTCTAGAACTGTTCTTGGCCCACTTCCTCTCCATGCTTCGCCTGAGCCCCAGAGAGCCTCAGAGGCACTCTGCGGTAGCATGGCACTTTGAACCACTGTGAAACCTTCCTCTTGCAGCCCCCAAATGCAGGCACACTGAAAGTGTTGTCTCACATAAAAATCTGGAGGTAGGTGATGCAGACCCAGGGCAGCTCAGTTCCATGAAGTCCTGAGACTTCCAGGCTCTGCCATCCCAAGGGTGTAGCCTGCATCCTCGTGGTGCAAAAAGGTGACTGGAGTACCAGTCATCACATCTATGTTCCAATCAGCAGGATAAGGGGAAATACAAAAAGAAAGTGGAAAAGACATTTTAAGAAACACTCCTGGAAGCTGCTACATGACACTTCTGTTCACATTTAACTTCAAGTTGGAGAACTTATTCTGGGCAGTCATTTGTCAAGATAAAGTTCAGAGGTTCTATTTCTATGGGTCATTAAGAGGACAGATATTTAAGGACAATGTAAATCTCTATAGGGAAGAGAACAATTGATGTTGAGAAAGTGCTAGGCCTATGGACAAAAATAATTAAAAAAAAAGGAAAACAATTTGTTTGAGTTGGTGTATAAGATTCCAGACAGAACAGAACACCGTGGGCAGTCCCCGGACCCATGAGGCTGACCTTTTGGAAGCTGTGTTTTGAGTTGCAGAATGGAAGTTGTTAGAGGTTAAGAGACTATGCATCTGATAGAAATGATCCAGGAAACAGTAAGTGTAGGAGCAGCCTTTTCTCATATTTGCTGCAGGTTCTTGGAATTTTGGATTCATCTCTGTTGGTATCCAGCTAAAAGCTCTGGAGAAACTTGGATCACTCATCAGTCATCTCTGAGGCAGATGTATAGCATGTGGTAAATACTGTCAGCTTCTAGAAATCAGCAGCAGACATTGGTAGTTAAACACATGATTTAAGCCGGCAACCTGCTCTCTAGCCAGTGGTCAAAGCTGCTGTTTAAGGTATTGCCATAACAATGAACCTGGAGTCAAACATTCAGTTGATTTCTAAATACTCCAAAGAAAATAGTAAAGAAATGTATCTAGACTCGCACGTACAGAGTATCACTTTTATTCATTGATTGAATCACCGGGACGTCCCCATCTCTTCATAGTACAGAGTTGACTGGAGGTTTCCGTGAATATCTGAGTCACAGAACTGAGCAGATGGATATGTGGTTTCCATCTGACAATTGATTCGTGCGATGTTTAATTCATTGCAGTACTTACAATTTTTTATTGAATTTATTGGTGTGACAGTGATTAAGAAAATTATACAGGTTTCAGGTGTACAATTCTATAATATATCATCTGTATATTGTATTGTATGTCACCACCCAAAGTCAAGCCTCCTTCCATCAACATTTATCCCCACTTTACCTTCTTCTACCTCCCCAACCCCTTTCCCTCTGGTAATCACCATACTATTGTCTGTGACTATGAAGTTTTTATTTTTATTTTTGCTTAATTCCTGCACCTTTTTCACCCAGCTCCCCAACTACCCTCCCCTCTGACAACTGTCAATCTGTTCTCTATCTATGAGTCTGTTCTATTTTGTTACCTTATTTTATTCATTAGATTCTACATATAAGTGAAATCAAATGGTACTTGTTTTTCCCTGACTGGTTTATTCCACTTACCATAGTACTCTCCAGTTCCTTCCAAGCTGTTATAAAATTTCCTCATTTTTTACAGCTGAGTTTTAAACAGTGCGTAGTTAGGACGAAGTTTTGAACCTTAACTGCAGAAGAGCCTCTCCTCACCTAGCAGCTGTCTATGACCATGTGCTCTGCTCTGCATCCTTGAATAATACCAAACTTCAAGCAAACTTGGGAAAAGGTTTCTCCTGTACTTACTCCCAGGATGTATGCTAAGCCTGTACAGTCGTTGTAGCTCCTGTCTCAGGATGAAAAAGGTCACTACAGCCTGGAAATGCAGTCAGCTAAAATGGACTGCTTACCTTCCCATGGCTGCAGACCACTGGCGGAGTTTTTGTTTGTTTCATTTGAGCTGGTTCTACTTTGAAAACACCAATTGCAGACTTAAAAAAGGCATGCCGTGTTGGTAAATTAGTTTAGTGAGTACAAATCCCTTCATCCTTTCCTGCCTCTCTTCCTTTTACTCATTATTGAACATCACAGTCAGAAAAGGAGTAAAGCCATACATTATGGACTAGATCTCAGATGAGGTATAGACAGAACAGGCAGATAGTTATTATATGTTGGATTACATTTTTCTTCCAATTCTAAAGAACTTATGTAATCTTTTAGAGGCAGGGAAATATAGCATCCAGTAAATTTTCTTTATTTTAAATTTCTTTAGTGTTTAAACTATTATGTAAGTCTCCTTTTTTCTTCATTAACTTCTCCCCAGCCTCTCTCACCGCCCCTCCCCCCCAGCATAGAAGCGTCGAACAGACCACCCAGTAAATTTTATTTTACTTAATTAGGAAAAATATATATATATAAATTTCTGATTTCTTAGTCTTTGGTTCTACCACCTTTAAAGAGATCAAAGCCTTTTTAATTTTAATTTTATTTTTTTCAATTCCATCTTATTTAAAAAATTGTTGGCAGCATTATAGATGTCCCCCTGCTTTGCCCTCTCCACCCAGCTTCCACCCCACCTCAGGCCTTCACCACACTGTTGTCTGTGTCCATGGGCTATGCATATATACATATGTTCTTTGGTTAAGCTCTTCCCATCTCCACCACCTCTGAGATCTGTCAGTCTGTTCCATGCATCTATTTTGTCAGTTTATCTTGTTCATTAGATTCCACATATAAGTGACATCATGTGATACTTGTCTTTCTCTGACTGGCTTATTTCACTTAGCATAATATCTCCAAATCCCTCCCTGCTGTCCCACAAGGGTAAGAGATCCTTCTTTCTTACAGCTGCACAGTATTCCATTGTGTAAATGTAACACAACTTTGTTATCCATTCACCTACTGATGGCACTTAGGCTTTTCCAGGTCTTAGCAATTGTAAATTGTTCTGCTATGAACATAGGGGAACATATATTCTTTCTGATTGATGTTTTGGGTTTCTTAGGTTATATTCCTAGGAGTGGGATCACTGGGTCAAATGGCAGTTCCCTATTGAATTTTTTGAAGAAACACCATACTGTTTCCCATAGTGGCTGCACCAGTCTGCATTCCCATCATCATTGCACTAGGGTTCTCTTTTCTCCACATCCTCGCCAGCACTTGTCATTTGTTGATTTGTTGATGATAGCCATTCTGGCAGGTGTGAGGTGGTATCTCATTGTCATTTTAATTTGCATTTCTCTGATGATCAGTGACTTTGAGCATGTTTTCATATGTCTCTTGGCCATCTGATGTCCTCTTTGGAGAAGTATCTATTCAGGTCCTTTCCCATTTCTAAATTGGGATTGTTTATTTTCCTTTTGTTGAGTTGTATGCATTTTTTTTACATGTTTTGGAAATTAACCCCTTATCAGATGTATTATTGGTGAATATGTTCTCCCATCCAGTGGGGTCCCTTTTCATTTTGATGGTTTCTTTTGCTGTGCAGAAGGATTTTAGTTTGATGTAGTCCCATTTGTTTGTTTTTCCTTTGTTTCACTTTGCAACCATATTCTCCCTCTTAAAAATAAAATAAGTTCTTTCACATTTCTAAGAATAGAGTTTAAATAAAATCTACTGACTTGAAAGTGGATCTAAATTAAGGGTTGAATTTGTAATATAAAGGGAACTCCTTACCAGTTCACTTACTAACAAATGTACTTATTAAGCACCTGTGTGCCAGCAAGGGGAGAGATCAATTAGAACAAAAGTAGGTGAAATTCCTGCTATGATAGAGTTTACTATCTAGAAGGGAACAAGACATTAATCTAAGAATTATAAAGGCAAATGTACTGATGCTCCATGCTGATGTGGGGGGTGGGGTGGGGGGGCAAGGGCAGAAATCTCTGTTCTTTCCGCTCAATTTTGATGTGAACCTGAAACTGCTCTAAAAGTTAACATCTTAAAAAAATACAAAACAAACAAATGAAACTGATATAAAACCAAAATCATGAAAAAGCTACCATGGAGAGTTACCTAATGTCATAAGATGGTCTTTTTGGTGATCTAATTTTTTTCCTGTGGAAGCGATGATCTAAGTGAAGAATTGGTGTTGACCAGGCAAACAAATCAATGTCCAGGCAGAGGCTGGGGAGCGAGCAGAGTGTGGCATGTGCGAGGACAATGAGCTAAGGCAGACGGTACCACCAGGTTAGGCTGAAGATGCTTGAAAAGGGTTTTTAGAGTGGTGGGAAATTATTTGAGGTTTTAAAAGCAGGGGAATGATGCAATGACATTGGCTTCTTTCCAACATTTTCTCCCCACTGTATTTTGTCTACTGAGGCAGACTTTGCCATGAAATGCACAAATCAGTGAATATTTACCTGTGTAACTGTAACTTCACCCCCCAAAATCAGAACATCAGAACATAGACTTCCACCACTCAGGGACCACCTGTCTCTTCCTAGTCAATGCCATCCCACCCCTCCACAGCTAAAAACCCTTCTGACTCCCACGGCCATAGAGGCGTTTGTGTATAGACCAACTAGTCCTGGCTGCAGCCTGATGAATTTCAGACAGTGTGCTGAGCCAGAGAAACCAGACTCAGTCCGGACATCTTGTGATTGTTGAAAGAGTTGTGACTTCATTATGAAATGTGGAGTGGAGAGAGACAGAGGGTGTGGAGGTGAGGAAAGACCTTGATAGTCATGAAGGGTGAAGCAGGGCGGGCGGGGTGCCTGTGGGCTGTGAGGGCGCCCCTGCAGCAGACCCCGGAGCGTGCATCCTCATTCCATCGCACTCCAGCTCAGAGGTCCAGAGGGAGGGACTGGAGATCCAGTGCCCAAGGTTCCCCGCCTGGAAAGTGGGGGTGCTAACAACAGCACCCTTCTCTTGGTCTGATGTGAAGCAAAAATCAGATAGTTGATGTAAAATGTTTGGACAGTGTTTGGCCCATGGCAAATGCTATCCAAGTAGAACTCTTGTTATGTCCAGGGAGATTGGTAGGAAATACCTTTAACAATGAATGTTCCAAGCACACACTCTATAATACCATTCCCTACTGTTATCAAAAGGAAATACACTTGTGACATAAACGTGTAGGGAATTTTGCCATGAAGATTTCAGGAAATTATATTTTGAGTAAGACATACACCTTAGAACAAAATATCTTAAATGCTGAAAGGCACTTCGGCAGTTAAGGAACAGTTCAGTGAATTTAGTCTGTATTTTGAATCTCTGTTAAACAACTTGGTGTGTAATTTTTTTTTTAATATAGTGGTGGTCACTTTTGTAATTGCTGTTGCTGCTGCCTGGAGTATAAAATTAAACACCTTTTTACAGAAAAATACTCCAGCTGATTTTTCTCTCTAATAATACAGCGTGGTTTTTAAAAGACTTCAGGCACACAAAATACTAACTCTTTTTAAGACTTTAGGATAGGGGTCTTCAGAAAGAGTGAACCGAACACAAAATAAAAGAAGCTTTTTTCCTTTTTTTTTTTTTTTAAACATATAAGCAAACAGTACATATATGGACTCTGCAGGCTGGTGGGATTTCTTTATGATTAGATGACTGGTTCCTATTTCTGGATTCCCTCTTTCCCTGTATCCATTTCTATTTCATACAAAAGAAAAAGGGTGAGCTGCCTCCCAGGGCAGAACATTTGATTTGCACAGAGAAATCTGCAATCCAGGCCATAGCGGACAGGACTCTTTCATCCCTCCCCACGGTGTCTCACGGAGCATTTGGCTACCTCTGCTGCTCCTCCTGAAGCCAGCTCCTCAGTGTGTGCCCCACCCCCGCGCCGGGTGGCACTGAGCCCCATGGGTTAGGAGAGCTCACTAGCTGTGCCCACTGCTTCTGCACTTAACCTTGAGTGTGGCCCCACACGAGCCTTTCTGCCTTTGTTTTTTAACTCTTAAGAAGTGTTAAAAAAGCGAGGCTTTCACAAATCCTAGAGGGGCTGGTGATAGAGTCTGGAACAAGCCCATGAAATCTGGGTGGCAAGGAAAGATGCATGAGATAGACAGCAAAGGAAAAAGGCTCACACTACTCCTGTAGACTTGAAAGTAACTGTGCTTATATCTGGGGGTACAGGACAAAAGGGCAAACATAGACTTTCACAAAAGGAGAGGATGAAAATAAGCTCTATCATGGCACCCAGGCATTCAAGTCCCCTTTTTTGGCCTGAGTGTAACCTCGTGTTATGGTCTACAGAGCAGGGAGGGATGCACTTCAGGAGAAAGTACCTAACAAAGTGCATTAGATCAGCGGGTGGTGATGCCTGTCCCCACAGCATCCACTAGGCTCCTGGCCCCTCACACCATTCCTGCCCCTGCTCAGAGACTGGCCACCCTTCCTGGCTGCGGACCAGCCTCCTCTGCTTGGCAGCTCCTTTTCCCTTCAGCTCCTAGAGTCTCCTTCCCTGAGATTCTACTTAGCTGGATCATTGAGCTTATTAGATACATGTAATGGACTGAATTGTGACCCCCCTTATTTGGTAAATGCCCCCTCATGTGACTATATTTGGAGATGGAGCCTTTCATTAGTTAATTAAGGTTAAATGAGATCATTAAGCCTAGGAACTTAATCCAGTTCCACTGATGTTCTTTTTAAAAAATATATTTTTATTGATTTCAGAGAGAAAGAAAGAAGGAGAGAGAGACAGAAACATCAATGATGAGAGAGAATCATTGATCACTGCTTTCTGCATGCCCCATAATGAGGATCAAGCCTGCAAACTGGGCATGTGCACTGAGCAAGAATTGAACCGTGACCTCCTGGTTGATAGGTCAACACTCAACCACTGAGCCATACTGGCTGGGCTCCACTGATGTTCTTACAATAACAGGAAGAGACACCAGAGATCTCTCTATCTCCCTGCCATGTGAAGACATAGCTAGAAGGTGGCCATCTGCAAGCCAGAAAGAGGGGTGTCATGCGGAACCTACCCTGCTGGACTTTGATCTTGAACTTCCAGCCTCCAGAGCTGTGCAACAATAAATGCCAGTTTATGTACACCCTTCTGTGGTATTCTTTGAGCTGACTAGTACAACACATTCCCCGTTTTCACATGATCTCAGGCCACAGAGGGCTTGCCAGACTTTCTACTATACCATAACCAGGGTCCCTTTCTCCCAAGCTTTTGTAACATCTTCCCCCTTTTCTTCAAGCTGTCACAGACAGCTGCCTCAAGTCCTTAGACTCCCACGAATCCCTACTCGAGGCCCTTTGTTATCTCTCATGTTGAGGCTCTTCAGGATTTTACTAAAACACTTCTCAGGGCTTGTAACTTCTACTTGCCACCATCCCAAAGCCAATTCCCATGTTTTAGGCCTTTGTTATGGCAGCGCTCTGCTCCCAGATTCCCGCATTTGTTCCTGTCTATGTAGGCATTACAAATCACCTTGACACTTAATGGCTTAGAACAGGAACAATAATGTATTTTGTTCCTGATCTGCAGTTTGCAAAGGACTGGCTGGACAGGCTTGTCTACTCCACAGAATGTGGTCTGGGCCGATGGTGCACCAACATGGCCGGCAGGTTGGTGCGGGATGTTGGCTGGGAGCTAAATTGTGGCTGAGGGCTGAGGACTGTGGTCACTTTCCTTATAGATCTCTCCTAGGGTTACCTGGACTTTCTCCCAAGAGAAAGATGGTCATTTCTCAGGGTCTGGACTTAGTTCCCTTCCACCATATTCTATTGGTCAGGCAGCTGCAGAGCCCAGATTCAAAAGAGGTAGGCATGCACCCCAATTCTTGATGAAAGAATTTCATCCCAATTCTTAGGAATTCTGGGCTATGTTTTAGAGCCAACATCATCTTTAAAAAATGCGAAAAATTATAAAAGTTATATTTATTAAATTTGTGAGCATGCCATGGTCAAGAATAGAAAAATTGTTAAATATTTTGTAAATACAAGTCGCTTTAGATCATATTATTCCTCTCAAAGTAGAGAGCATACATAAAAAAAACTTGAAAATTAAATCAACTCACCCCCATGTTTCTAATCCTGTGACAGAGATGAAACATCGATGATCAATTGATTGCCTCCCATACATGCCCCAACCAGGGCTGGGGATCAAGCCTACAACCAAGGTATAGTTCAGTCCGTAGGACCTCTGCTCTCTCTGTCCACAGAACCAAACTGGCTAGCTGTTAAATATGCTTTAAAAGAATATTCAAGTACTATACAAAAGCAGTGAGCTGTACAATTATAAATAATAAAATCATAGAAATACGAAAATTTGGTTTGTAGAAGGCCAATGTTTTCATGGAATTTTAATAACTTGTGGAGATATAGTAGCCAGTCTGTTTAGCATACTTAAAGTTAGGACAAAAATTGCAGGTGGTCTTAGCTTAGAGGATCCATGAGGGGGTCTATTTGTGCCCCTTTGAAATCACGAGTAATAAGCAACATCTTAACAGTTATCAAGCCTAAAGAACGTAGTGCCTTGTTTTATCCACAGAACAGACCTCTGAGCAGCAACAATTCATGAATGAGGAAGCTCTCCAGTTCTCTGGTCTGATTTCAGGAGTTGGACAGAGGTCCCCCTAGGAGAAAAACCTCCAGTCACCCTAAACAGTGTTTATCTTCCCTTTTCAGTTTCCTACTACAAGCAAGTGGAGGGAATTATAAACTTCTCACACAAAGTAATCAGAAGTGTAGATGAATGTTTATTTATTAAATCAAATTTTATTTCTGTGTAAACCATTTACAAGCATGAGAAGCCTTGGGAATTGTCTGGCTTGTTCTGGCTTTGGAGTTCTAAAATCAGAGATAAAGGAGCACCTGCCCCATGGTCAGTGGCCTGGTAACAGTGTCCCGTTGCCTTGCTAAACTGCCCTCTCAGCCAGGAGGCTTCTGCTGTTCAGAAGATTAGTTCTGCCTCTTTTGTAAAAATCCAGTGTCCTGTGCTGCTGCAGGTAGAGTTTGAGATAAACTTGAGCTGTGGTCTCGGAGCAAAGGAAGGTGAATTGTTGTTAGGAAGGGATTCCAGGTGGAGTCTTGGTGCCTCTACCATCGTCAGGGAACAAAGATGGGACAGTGGGGTGGGATGAGCAATGGGTTCCTCCTCACCTTCTGTGGTAAGGGGCTGGGGACAGAGGCCTGAACAATCAGGCACACTTATAAGTTATTTTCATTTCTATCTCACAGAACATTCCTCTGCTAGAGTGCTTTACTAATTATGATCTACTCATCACTGACTTTATTTATTTATTTATTTATTTATTTTTAAAATATATTTCTATTGATTTCAGAGAAAGAGAGAGGGAGGGAGAGATAGAAACATCAATGATGAGAGAGAAACATTGATCGGCTGCCTCCCGCATGTCCCCCATTGGACACTGAGCCCTCAACCTGGGCATGTGCCCTTGACCAGAATCAAACCTGGGACCCTTCAGTTTGCAGGTCGATGCTCTAGCCACTGATCCAAACCAGCTAGGGCTCATCACTTACTTTAAAAATGTCATCTGAATGTGTGTCAAAAGTATTTACTGGAACATGGATAATCTTCATGTATTTCCTCCTGCTCTGTTTAACATTTATCAATAGCCATTCAGCACTTCCATGCAAATTCAGTGAACTCTGCGTAACATCTCAGTAGGTTTCTGAATCTTTCTTTTATGGTAAACTGGTGCACACAACTTTGACCTGCACCAAATTTTGGAATCCAAATGAAGCCATTTCCTTGTCCTCTGAGGGGCCCCGTCACCAGAGCACTTGGTAAGACCAATGACTTTGAACTTGGTCTTTTAATCTTTCTTTTCCTTTTATCCAGCTTTATTATGGAATAATTGAGAAACAGAAATGTTTATATATAAGGTATACAACTTGATGTCTTGATATGTCTATATATAATGCTGTGGTATATTATTCAGCCTTACTAACTGCCACTTGTGACAATGTGGATGGACCTAGAGGGTGTGTGAACTATGCTGGGCACTGATGAACAATGACTGTGGGTCTTCCTGGTGTGAGGGATGTAACTTGGTCTTTAGTTCATATATTTCTCCAGCTCACACTCTGCTTCTGGACTAGATGGGTTGGGGCAGGAGGTTTATAACTTCAACTTATTTTGAAGGCAATGGATTTAGTCAAAGCTTATAAAGTATATAAGCTGTACCTTTCCTTCCTAAGGCCATTACAATGGAATCCCATTTAAAATTTCTGTAGGTATACTTTATTTCTGGGCCAAATAGCCATCAGGATATTAGCAGTAGTGTATTTTAGTTCAAGAAAAATGTTATACCAAAGGATAAAAAAATTTCCCCAGTCTTCAGTCTTCGCTCCGTGCCTGCGAATCCAAATCAACCGCCATCTTTGTTGGGTTATTTTGCATAGTTGTTCTGATTGGCTGGTGGGTGTAGCAGAGTGACACCAATTTGCATGTTTCTTTTTTATTAGTGTAGATTACATCTTCTTTATCCATTTGAACATTGATGGACACTAAGGTTGTTTTCATATCTTGGTTATTGCAAATAATGCTGCAGTGAACATGGGGTGCAGATATCTCTTTGAGATCCCAATTTCATTTCCTTTGGGTGTCTATTAGAAGTGGGATTTCTGAATCATATGGGGGTGTGGAGGTAGGGAAATTCCAGTAATGTAGGATAAGTAAGTCTAGTGGTCTAATGTGTAGCATGGTAGCTATCCTAACTAATAAAAGAGAAACATGGTAATTGGCGTACGACCGCTACCCTTCCCGTTGGCTAATCAGCGAGATATGCAAATTAACTGCCAGCCAAGATGGTGACCGGCAGCCAGGCAGCTTGAAAGTAACATGAGGCTTGCTTGCTTCAGTGACGGAGGACTCCAACATTCCCCACCTGCCACTGCAGGCCTCTGAGCTGCAACTCTAAGCAACTATGTTACAAATATCGAAGCTAAACAAAACCCCAGAAACCTGCTTTAGTTGCCAGGCTTCAGCCAGCAGGATCGCAACATTGTAAGCAAAGGCCAGAATCCTACTTTCAGCAGCGGAGGCCTAAGAGCTGGAGCCAAGCCTCAAAGCTAAAGCTGGCCCAGAATAAAAAAGAAAAAGAAAAAAAGGAGCGGTTGGGAGCTTCAGTCACCCCGAGCCTGAAAACAGCCCTCAGCCCCTCACCCAGACTGGCCAGGCACCCCAGTGGGGACCCCCACCCTGATCCAGGACACCCATCAGGGCAAACCAGCTGGCCCCCACCTGTGCACCAGGCCTCTATCCTATATAGTAAAAGGGTAATATGCCTCCCAGCACCGGGATCAGTGGAGCCGCGAGGCCTACCGGCACCGGGATCAGCGTGACAGGGGGCAGCGCCCAAACCCCCTGATCGCCCTGCGGCTCTGTGTGTGACAGAGGGTGGGGCCACAACCTCCCTATCCACCCTGCTCTGTTCGTGACAGGGGAAGGCGCCCCAACCCCCTGCTCAGCCCTGCTCTGTGGCTGATAGGGGGCAGCTCTCCAACCATCTGATCGCCCTGCAGCTCTGTGTGTGACAGGGTATGGCGCCCCAACCCCCTAATTGGCCCTGCTCTGTGTGTGACGGGGTAGAGCCATAACCTCCCCATCGGCCCTGCCCTGAGTGTGAGAGTGGCAGCGCCCCAACCCCCTGATCGGCCCTGCTCTGTGTGTGATAGAGGGCGGTGCCCCAACCCCCTGATGGGCCCTGCTCTGTGTGTGACAGGGGGCAGTGCCCCAACCCCCTGATTGGCCCTGCTCTGTGAGTGACAGGGGGCAGTGTCCCAACTCCCTGATTGGCCCTGCTCTGTGCATGACAGGGGGCGGCGCCCCAACTCCCCAATGGGCCCTGCTCTGAGCCCGACCAGGGGCTGCACCTAGGGATTGGGCCTGCCCTCTGCCGCCCGGGAGCAGGCTAAGCCAGCAGGTTGTTATCTCCAGAGGGGTCCCAGACTGCGAGAGGGCACAGGCCGGGCTGAGGGATTCCCCTCCCCCCCGAGTGCACAAATTTTTGTGCACCGGGCCTCTAGTAATTAATAATACTGCATTGAATACTGGAAATTTGTTGAGAGTAGATTTTAGATGCTCTCATCACACACACAAATGTTAACCATGTGAAATGATATGTTAATCTGCTTGATAGTAGTAATATGTATATAAAGTAATCATGTTTTATACCTCAAATATACACCATTTAAAAATAAATAAATAAATAAATAAATAAATAAATAAATAAATAACCAAATACATGATAATTGAAAAGTATCAGGTTGAGCCAGTGCCATTGGGGACAGACCATATTACTTAAGCTTTTCTCTTTGACACAGTTTAAGTCACACATGGCATGGTTGCCATTTCAAGAAGTGAATTCCCACCCAGTCAGTGTGGCTCAGAGGCTGAGCATCAACCTATGAATCAGGAGGTCAGGGTTCAATTCCTTGTCAGGGCACATGCCCAAGTTGTGGGCTTGGTCCCCAGTGTGGAACATGCTAGAGGCTGCCAATCAATGGTTCTTTCTCAACATTGGTGTTTCTATCTCTCTCTCCCTCTCCCTTCCTCTTTGAAATCCATAAAAACATATTTTTAAAAAGAAGAGAGTGCTACTAGATTTACCTTCCCAGGAGAACTTCTGAAAGTACACCTTCCACTTCTAAACAAACCTCACAAGGTGAAGGGCATTCCATCATAAAGCTATTTGTGCTCCAGAAGCCAATTCTGCACCAAAGACCAGGTGAGAGTGTACAATTTCATGGGTAACTAAATGTGAGGGGCAGAATTGAGGAATAAAACCTCATCTGGGCAGTGCCACCTGATGCAAATGTATGTTGATCTTTCTGAGAAGTAAATATGCTGCTTGGTTGATATGAGGCTGTTCTTCTCAAATACAAGGGTCACAACATTTTATTAAAATACATACTCTCCAGGGAGACAGTTTAAGAAAACACATACTGAGGCATATGTGTGGGGTTGAGCTCTATGTTAATAAGCTCCTTCTGCAAATGATTTGAACTATATAATTAAGCTATAGGGAAGAAACCAAAACAGCAAAATATTTGTACTCTTAAATGTAGTCTAATTGTGAAATCATACTCCTTTTTCACTTTTTGCATCATTTTCAGGAATTTGTTGATATTTTGCCCATAAGAAAAAGAAACATAAAATGAATAATAAAACATAAATAAATTGTAAAGAGCTTGTCTGTGATCCTCTCCTAAGCCAAGAATGCCAGAACTAAAATCTTACCAGCATCTAAATCTGCTGAGTAATGCTGCTGATCTTTTTTTTAAAATAAAAAAGCATATGTAATCATTGCAGTCCAAGTTTATAAATGTAAACAAATCAGCAAGGTCATCATTATTATCTTTGCAGCACTAATCTCTTTTAGTGAAGACATTAGATATTTAGATTCTCAGGGACCTCTTTCATTAAGAATTTCATTCATTCTACTTTTAGAAAGGAATTTTTGGGGAATATGCAATTAGGTATCTTGGGTCATAACAAAAACCAAAAACACTATTTGTAAACCTTGTTTCCAACACTGTAATCTCCCTTTTCTTCTTCTTACCTTCAGCCACACACAACAACAAACAGGAAAGGAAAGGCAAATAGGAGTGAGGAGGGAAAATTCCACATTAAAATATTGTTTCACTGCATGTGGACCCTCCTATGAAGGCAAGGTTCCAGCACAGTGTTCTGACTGCAGACAGATGGAACCAGGCCTACGTTGTTGGGTGTGTGTATGCATATGAATTTGCGTGACCCACTGAAGGAAACATGGGGTTGTGTTTGTCATTGGTTCTCTCTTTAGAGAGGTGACTTGCATTTTCATAATGCAGTGCACCCCTGGAAAGGAAGTCTGAGGTGCTGGGCTCCTCCTTCGGGCACCAGTCTTCTGTCTGACCTTGTCCATTGTGGGAGACTGCCTAGACTCATGTGGCAGTCATCTCCTCCTGTGTGAACCTGAGGTCACCTGGAACTCTGTGGAACATTCCATCCTAGGGCTGAAACGTGCAGCGCATCCATTTATGCCACAACGACTTAATAGCTGGCATTTGGTGAGATTCCATCTGGTTTCCTTTTTTTAAAGTGAACTTTAATTTTATCATTGTTGGTTTTATTTCCATATGACACCAGATTTAAGATTTCTTTAATAATGTGCTGCTGAAGATTTAAACTCCTTTTAAGAGGACATCTTTGGCTTTTGTGACTAAGCAAATCCTTCCTCTGGAGAGAGGATTAAAAAAAAATCAAAATGTGCAACTGACATTTCTTTTTTAATACTGTTTTTAGTTTTTGTCTTTAAATCAAATATTAGCTCCTGGATTTTAAGAGAGAAATAGTTGTGTTTCCCTAAAATTGTTTCTAGGAGGAGATTTTGCAGTTTCTTTCTTCCTCCAAAAATCTAAGAATTTTTCCTGCTCCAGAGTAGTCATGAGACAGGAACAAATGAAACAATGAATGTACTGCCTGCAATTTCCTCCCAGACCCCGGCACCCCCTCACCTCTGTCCATCTATGTGCTCATGGAATGTTATTGAAGATTGCTCAGAAAGAAGAGCATTTAAATGTCCAGGGTTATTAAGAAGTGGCTATTATTTGGCTTCCTTTGGAGCAGAAGGTACTTGCTGCACTTCACATAGCCAGACCTGGTTTGATTCTTCAGTCCTGCAAGCCTGGTTCAGGACCAGGGCGTCCTGACTACTTCTCTCCCTGGATGCTTAACTGGAAGCTAATTGGGGCCCTGCCTTCCGCTGGCTTCACCACTGAGTTAAACTTCTGCAAACATTTCTAAGCATCTCCATCACATACGTCAACATTTTACCTTATGGCAGAAATTGTTATGACTGGCCCTGGATCATATTTTTAATGAATTTGAATCAATGATTTTAAAAAGCATGCATGGAACACTTTAATGAAAGATCAATCCATGTCTTATTTAATTACTACAATAGCAGCAACAAGCAGATGCTCTTAGTGTTCCTGTTAGAACATTGAGACACGTGGAGTTTAAGGGTCTTCACAGAAAGTCCAAACACACATTCACATCAGTCCTTATCCAAGACTCATTGCCTCTCCATAGCAACTCTCAGCCTCTAGCAATGGGTGCTGCTTTAGGTGACTCCCCACGATACAGAACTTCAAACCTGCACTTTTTGCATGCTCAGATCTTACAGAGAAGTCTGATGACTTTTACATACATTTTATAGAACATCAATATAAATCAGAAAGGGGGACGATGAGAGATAATCTTTCACCAGGATTCACAACTCTACTGTTGTTGGTGAATATAATGTTAATTTTTATTTAAGATTCTCTGAGAATTATAGCCAATTTTTATGATGGATGAATTTCAGGTTCTGAAGGAGCTTCTGGAGGCTGAAATGGTGCCAACTGTGGGTTCGAATTGTCTCAGTTTGAACCCTTGCCCTGACGTCACTTTCCTACAATATATGAGTCTCATGTTTCTTGTCGCTCACATGGTTCTAATGATATCTCTCTTGGGACCACAGCATCTGTCTATGAGACACAGCTTCCTCCGGAGACAACAGGTAGGAAGTAGTCAGCAGGGTTCTAGCACAGAGTAATATCCTAGTTACTCCTGGGAAGCTCTAGATAGAAATTTGGGGGGTGGGCTCTCAAGAATAATGTAGGGAAGGGAGTGAGGAGGCAGGGATGGGCTGAGGGAGATGCCGAGCTCAGGCAGCAGAGGTCTCTGCTAATAATCCCCACAGAGCTGAGACCCCACAGAGCCTAGTGAATGAAGGCAAGGTGCCTGGGCCTTTGCCACCTCTTTGGAAGAACAATGGGATTTCAACTGTCCCCAGAGAGGGATATGAACCTTAGGTAAGATGACTCCTTGGGTGACAGAGCAGTTCCTGGGGAGGAGCAGTTCCTGATCAGTAGTGAGCCACACTCCTGAGAGCGGGAAGTGAGTGTTTGCATCCTGCAGGGGTGTCTGGCCAGCACAACCCATCACCCATTACCAAAGGTATTGCCCAGGTGGGAATTAGTATGCTTATTATTCATTACCATTGTCATTGTTACACAGAAACTATGGCCAGCAGGCATGCCCCTAGCCAGAGTCACCCCTGACTCACTGCAGCATAGAAAACAGAGTCATCCCATTTTAGAACAAGGATTGACCTAATGCACGATCATCATTGAAATTTAAGAAATTGAAATTCTGAGTGAAGCTAGAAAGTATTTTCAACTGCATATCTAAAATGCTAATGGGGTCATAATGGAATCTACTGGCTTAAATTGGCCCTTATTTCCTGAATTTCACAACCTACAACCTGGATCTGGAAACAATTTTGGAAATGATATTTGACTTTTCATGTTTAGAAACAGTATTTGTACAAAAATATCACGAATTAAGTATTTTTATCAAAGGCACTTTGAGATTCAGAAAGACTTCAGACATGTATCTCTTTTGAATTGAAATTCGATTAATATTGAGAAGATAAAAGTGAATGACACAACCAAAGAAAATACAGTGATGACATCATAAAAAGGGCTTTGCAGAGGGTTAAATCCCACAAAGTGCCTATTGTTGATAATAATGCCTGAAGCATGAATGTATCTAGGACCTTGTAGTTCAGATCATCATTCAAACTTCAACAAGGGAAGGATATGAAACTGAAGTATGTTGTCTAAACGATGTCAGAACTAAGGAGACAGACCAGAGGTCTAAGATAAACAGACATAGTTGATACAGACCAAATCCCCACAACCCTGCTGAAAAATCGTCATGTTACTTGAAAAACCAGGAAAATCTTCTCTTTTCTGACTTAGTTAGTATGAGTCAGCTATAGCCATCCTTATCTTTCACGGCTATGAAGTATGATGAACAAATAATACTGATGGTAGCCTGTGCATTTTGAACTATTGGACTGTGATCTCAAGTCTCTCTGAGTTTTTTAAAAAATATATATTTTTTATTGATTTCAGAGATGAAGGGAGAGGGAGAAAGAGATAAAAACATCAATGATGAGATAGAATCATTGATCGGTTGCCTCTTGCATGTCCTACACAGGGATCAAGCCCGAAATGCAGGCATGTGACCTGAGGGAATCAAACCCTGACCTCAACAACTGAGCCACGCCAGCTGGTTCTGAGTTTAAGTCGTCTTAGAAGATATTGCACTTCCATCCACAGCTTAGAACATCGATGTTAAGAAAATGGTGGAGGGAGATATGCACATAAGTAATGAGACTCTAAACTTTCTGCATTTGGCAGACTACTGATGAAGTCATTTTATAAAAAATATAGCAATCAGATAAGCTCAGCAGCCCCCACCAGAGGCTTTGGTAAGTACACAGGCATTTGAGACTGACTGCAGCCCCGCTCTGGCTGCTGTTGGCACGTGGCCTGTATTTCTGCCGCACTTACACAAGTACAGAGAGTTCTCAGAGTCGCTGAAGCCCCCCCTCCCGTCTGGACCAGCTGGCCCATCTCAGTTCACCAGGTTACTGCTGGCAGCCGGTGACTGAGTAGTTTTCAAGCCACAGATTCTTTTCAGTTGACTTCAAGAACTCTGCTCCATGTGCATTAGAAATGTCATTTATCCACTTTAAAACACTTCAGTCTTGACATATTGGAAGGATTGGATTTTTTTCTTGTTGCTTTAATTGAGTCCCAAGTGATTGGATATGCCTCTTAGATATTTCAGTCTTAAGCTGAGCTGTTCAAAGACAAAATGATACAATTTGCTTTTTCTTTTTTCAATTTTTTTACTACTGTTTTGAGCGATCAAATAAAAAAGAGTATCCAACTTTCTGGCCTATTGTTTACTGAATATATTTACTGGTAAATATGTATATACTAGAGGCCTGGTGCATGAAATAAATTCATGCACAGGGGATTCAGGATGTCCCTCAGCCCCGCCTGCACCCTCTCCAATCTGGGACCTCTTGGGGGATGTCTGACTGCTGGTTTAGGCCTTATCCCTCCACCATATGTCTGTTGTATTTACTGGTGTCAAAGTGACCACAGGCATTTTGAGTATCTGACTGAGAAGTCATGTTGGAGATATTTTATGTGGGGCCAACCATTTCTATGAACTCTGGTGTCAGAATGGTTTCCAGAAAACCCTCTTTGCTTACCAGGTATTGAGCATACAGTTGTAAAGCCAGAGGTCTTACTGCCACAGAAATATGTCCTGTGGTGCTCATCATGCAAAATTTGTGAGAAGGTAGAAACTAATTTGACATCCACAGAGCCAGAAGCTAGCTAATCTGTGGAAAATTATTCAAAACCAAATGGATCATGTATGCATGAAACTTGGCCTTTACCAAATTTGTAACCATTCTAATAATTTACATGGCATCTCCAACAGCAAATTATAAAGAGAAAGAAACTTTCACAGTATTAATAATAAACAAATTTTGTTTGCTATGCTAGAGGAAAGAGTAAATTATTTTCTTTTTCTTTTTAATTAAATTTACTGGGGGGGGGGGGCATCCTATCTAATAAAGAGGGAATATGATAATTGATCCTCACACCATTGCAAAGATGGTGGCGCCCAGAGCCAATAAGGAGGGAATATGCTAATTGACTGCCACGCCCTCAAAGATGGTGACATCCACAGCCACAAGATGGCGGTGCCCAGTCTCCTCAGCTTGCCGGGGCAGCAGGTACGCTTGCCTCCAGAGTCCCCCAGTCCCCTTAGCCCAGGGGTGGGCAAACTTTTTGACTCGAGGGCCACAATGGGTTCTTAAACTGGACCAGAGGGCTGGAACAAAAGCATGGATGGAGTGTTAGTGTGAACTAATATAAATTCAAAGTAAACATCATTACATAAAAGGGTACGGTCTTTTTATTCATTTTAAATGGGCCGGATCCGGCCCGCGGGCTGTAGTTTGCCCACAGCTGCCTTAGCCCCTCAGCCGCCCAGGGCTGGCCAGAGGCACAGGCAAGCCTTGGATGGTGGCTACCCAGCTGCCCAGGGCCGCCCAAGGCTCAGGTAACCAGGGCCAGCTGAGGCTTGTGCTGCCGGCAATGGCAGCAGCAGAGGTGTGATGGGGGCATTGCCTTCCCCTGATCGCTGGGTCGCCTCCCGCCCCTGAGGGCTTCTGACCTGTGAGAGGGGGCAGGCCGAGCTGAAGGACACCCCCGCCCCCGACTCCAGTGCATGAATTTTCATGCACCGGGCCACTAGTTGGTTAATAAAATTACATATGTTTCAAGAGTACAATTCTTGAAGTACATCATCTATATATTGTAGATCATCTATATATTGTATTGCATGCCCCACCATCCAAAGTCAAATCTTTCATTACCATATATTTGAGATAAATTATTTATTTTCTTTAGAGAAAAATATTTATAATTCATTAGTACATGAAGTAGTGATCAAAGGTAAAAAGGTATAAAAAGCAGAATTGGAAACATGTGTCAGGCAGTTCAAAAATAAAAATTTCATATTTTTTTCTGGAGTTCTGGGATTCATTTAGTTTGGTCAATTAAGAAAAATTTTCATGATACTTCAGTTATTCTAAATATTCTTTTTTGTACCTGATTTTGTATTCATAAACTCAACTCAGATGATTCAGGGTCTCCAGTTAAATGTTCCATCATTCACATTTATCACCTCTCATCCCTTATCCCAAACAATACACCATTTCCCCATTCCTATGGTGGTTTGTGAGTGTATTGAGCAGGAACAAGGCCTTAGGTGAAGTCTTCCTGGCTTGAACACAGGGAACAACTAGGTCAACTCCACTGTGAGCTGCTCTCTGGGTCTCTCTGGGAACAAATGTCAATAGCCTGTGTTTTCAGATGTCTGTAAACTTCTCTGAACTTGTCAGGAGTCACTTTCACTTGCTGCCAAAAGAGGAGCATTCAGGAATTTGGCATCTAATGGATGTGCAGTCTCCCCTGAACTTCCCCCACATACTGAGGTGAGAACCTTTCCTCCTGCTTTCCCTGCGTGGAAGGACCCAACCTTGAGAATAACTCCATGACCTATGCTTGTAGACCTGCTCCTTAACACATGCAGGAAAGGCTGTGTCATTTAGAAATCCTGCTTTCCACAAATCCTGCCTCTAAGAGTGGTCTTGTTGGTGTGTCCAGAAACACTGATTTGTGAAGCAAAAAAGCACCTTCTGTTTAACTTAGTGTTCATTAGGTGCCCAGCAGAAAATGAGCTCTCAGAAGCTTGCTTTCCTCACTATGTCCCCACTGCCCAGGACCACATTGGTCCAAAGCCATTGCTTGGTAATATTTCTTTAATGAAAGATTGACATCTGTTGTGAAGAATTTCCACCAATAGGTATAAGAGTTTCCACCCTATTTAGGACTCTTGTCTACAACATTTGGTTTATCTTGAATACCCCTGTGATGTGGGAAAACCCACTACCTCCAAAAATGATGTTTCACTTCCATTATAGGACAATTTAATTATTAAAAACTAGAGGCCCAGTGCATAAAATTCATGCACTGGTAGGGTTCCTAGAGGCTGCCGGCTGCCTGCTGTTGGCTCAGGCCTCCTTCCCTTCCTTGGGCCAGCACCACGCCCTGGTCAAACTTCTGAACTAACTCCCAGTCCAGGGGACAATTTGCATACTATGCTTTTATTATATAGGACTAGAGGCCCAGTGCATGAAATTCAGCCCAGCCTGCACCCTCTCATAATCCATGACCACTGGCTCCTAACTGCTCACCTGCCTGCCTGCCTTATCACCCCTAACTGCCCCTCCCTGATGGTCTGGTCACCCCCAACTACCCTCCCTGCCAGCCTGATTGCCCCTCACTGCCCCCCTCTGCCGATCTGGTCACTCCTAACTGCACCCCCTGCTAGACTGGTTGCCCCACACAGCTCGCTGTTCAGTCATTTGGTCGTCCCTCACTAACCCCTTGCCAGCCTGGTTGCCCCAAGCAGCCTGTTTGGTTGTTCGCTCGGTTGTTTTGGTTGCAATGGTCACTTAGACTTTTATATATATATAGATGTTTCCTTCTGTTGGCATTAAAATCTCACTGCAACTTAGTTATGTCCAAACTTCCCTCCTCCCTGCACTATCGAGAATATAGCCCTATGTCCTCGCCGGTTTGGCTCAGTGGATAGAGTGTCAGCCTGTGTACAGAAGGATCCTGGGTTTAATTCCAGTTAAGGGCACATGCTCGGGTTGCAGGCTTGATCCCCAGTAGGGGGTATGCATGAAGCAGCCAATCAATGATTCTCTCTCATCATTGATGTTTTTATCTCTCTCTTCCTCTCCCTTTCTCTCTGAAATTAATAATAATAATAATAATAGTAATAATAATAGGAATATAGACCCACTGTCCTGTTCACAAGACAGGTCCTAAAATATCTGAGGAGAGCTCTCCTTCACCAGCTAGATTGATCTTAGATTAAGTGTCACAACTGCATTTTGAAATCTGCCTCTGCTCTCATGCTTGCTGACATATGCTCCCATTTATCAAAACCTCTTGTAAAATGGTTCAATGCAAACTGAGTATTTTAGGGCTACTGCTTTGCTTGTTCTGGGCCCTGGGCTTGTCCTGATGACATTTGAGCCTGGAAGCTTCATCTCCCTGTTTGGCTTGCTGTCAATCATGGCCATAGGTCTTCTGTCACTATGCAGTTCACTTTTTTCAAGAGGCAGTGAATCTACATTTTCCTTGGTTACATTTCATTTGATTAATCCCTAGATGCTCACAAGTTTTGCATCTTTTTATTATCTGATGGCACCATTTCTCCGCTCCCTCTTTTGTGTTGGGCAACCTGATCTCTCCTGACATTCTTTTCCGAGGGGCCCATTTCATCTCCATGCTCTTCTAAACACAAACTGTTAGTTCATTCATTCATTCATTCATTCATTCAGCATTCATTCAGTTAAGTGTTTATCATGTGCCAGGCACTCAGCCACTTTTTTGCCAGCAATTAAAATTAAGCTTCTACTGGTCTGTTTTAGACTTAACATTGATCCACAAATCAAGTCCTCTGTTGTATAGAGCCAACTAGTTTTACACCGACCTCAGTGAAGTATAAATCTGCCTACATTTCTCCATCTTTGCCCAAATTCAAGTAGAGTGTCTACAGTGGGGATACTTAGTGTGTGATGCTCAGACCAGTCTTTTGTGAACTCTTTGTTATTGTTCTGTGACAAGCCAAGCACAGAAACATGGAGGCACAGCTTTTAGAAAGTTAAGTAGCAATTTGACAGAGTAGTTATATCAGTGAATCTAATAATAAAAATCTTGGCTTGCATTCTGCATGCTTTTTTTCTAATTTTATTTTTCTAGTAATTCATTTTTATTGTGATTTACCGAATTACCAGATCAGATTTTTTTAAAGAAAAGTAAGCAAACAAAACCGGAGCTAGTCGTTTGTCACTTAGTTTGAGAGCGCCTAGTACAGAGCACCCCTCCAGTGTTTTGAAACAGCCTTGGCAATTCATGTCACCTATGGGCCTTTTAGTGTTTTTAGCTGTGCTTGTCCATATTGTTCTCTCTCTAGCACCCACTGCCTGATGCGTGGCTGGTGTTCCTTAAACAGTGTGAATGAAAGAATTACTGTGAAGTCAAGCTGGTATGGCACACAGAAAACGTGCTCTACGATCCACTTCCTTCCTTTGCATTTTGATATAACACATTTCTATCTTGAAAAGGGAATGGTGCTGGGACATAGGGTGAAGTTTCTTCAGTAGATAGTAATGAGCATTAGAATCATTTTACTTGCTTAGTCCATCCCAGTTTCTGCCTCCTTACTCTCACATCTCAACAGCAAAATGACAAAAACAATTAGTGGCCATTCACCATGAAGCAATCCACATCTCAGTTATTAGGCAAATTTTGCATGTGGTATATCATAGCCATAAGTGTTTGGAGGTAATGCTCTGACTCTATATATGTTTGCATAATAAGCACCGACTGTATACATGTATAGATAAAGCACTAGCTGTGTACATGTATACATAGTAAGCACTGACTGCATGCATGCCCATATAAAACACCAACTGTATACACGCTGTATATTAAGTATCAATTGTATACTGCAAAATGCCAGTCGGTGCTCTCTGCAGGGGCTGATTGGCACTATCTTTTCCCTTTGCTCCGTTTCTTCCATCTGACTTCTCACTCAGCCCATGGTGGCATGCCTGGAAGGTTGCATCTTTCTTACATTTTTCAGGTTGAAACTGCAAGGGTGTGTATTTGCACATATTACAATGAATAAATTAACCACAAAAAATAGCACTTTAAACATATTCACAGTTTGCCTAAGTAAACGGATTTCAACAACATTATCATGGAATGTAGTATGTCTTTTAATTATGGTGGTTGAAGCCCATTAGAAACCACTTTTACTAATAAGACAAAGAAGAGAGTTGTGGCAATATTTAAAATCATGTATTCAAAAACACGTTCACTCAAAATACATACAATTACATAGAAGTAGAGTTTCCTTTAAATTCTAGAAATGCCCACTTAAATTTCTACTTCTGTTCTTTAAACAACGTATTACCCTAGTCTGAACTACAGTGGAGACTAGCAGTCACCATGTTGAATAACTATGATCCAGGATTATTTAGTATTTGTTTGCTTTAAGGGAGATTTTTCTATGCTTGTTTAAGATATTGATGATTGTCAGCAAGTGATAATGTGAGTGAATGTTTCAAAAAATGTTTGGATTTCCATCTTGTACATGATGGACTTGTCTCAGGAGACAGATCTAGTCAGGGCCTTGGGTGAATTGGATGGCGTGGTCCTCTCCACGATGGAGACCTCATCACTGCTGGTGTGTGCTATTGCCAGCTCATAGGGAAAGAGAAAATAGACTGATTTTAGCTGGTTTTTAATAGTTTATAATTGCCCATAGACAACATATCACTTACTCAAGCCATGTGATTCCCTCCAATTCTCTGTAACCTTGGTATGCCTTTGGGATCAAGACATTTGGTCTTAAAAGTATAAGCACGAGTAACAAACTTTGTGATGCTTATTGGCAGTTTTATAAGCTAGACAAAAACATCAGCTTGCCCTTAACTTTGCATTTTGTGTAAGATCTTGGCTGGGGTTAAAAGGTTTAAGTAAATTTTATATCTTCCCATAATTTCATTAGGGTGAAGAGATAATATTTTTTGGACTTTTCTAATGACCAACAAAATGTGACATATTTATGCATAGAGCTTCTCGCCCCTGCACTTATTTAATACGACTTTTAATCCTCAGAATGGTTTTTATTATCATCTATCTAGGATTTCATGTCTTCAGTAGTTCTGCCTGGCTGTGGAAGGAGAATATAACTGGTAAATTGAAGATTGTTTTTGAAATTGAGTCAATAAATGTTCAACATTTGATTGTGGCTAAGACTTTGAAAAATTTAAGTTTATGTTGAAAATATATGGGTGTTCTTAGTTTTAGCACTTTTTTTTTTTTTTTTGCCTGGACCATAGCAGAAGGATATTATCTGTGTTTTAACCATAGCATTTTTTGTTAGTAACAAATTTCAACGCAAGTAGTCCTTGTGCTCCCTGGCTTCTACTGAGACAGGATTTAGAACATTGTGGTCCTACAGGGGTCCTCAGGCTTCATTAAGAACTTCCCCTTTCTCCTACCACCTAATTGACCTTTTCCTTAGCAGTGTGTGCTATATCCCTCTCTTGTGTGAGCAGCCTTGGGGACCAGCTTTCTATGGCTCCACTTACCCATGCTCATAAGCCCCCACAGTGCTTTCTACTGAGTAGGTGACAGTAACTGTGTTCTAGTTACATACAACTTACTGGTTCCTCTGTAGGAAACTTGGATTTCATGCCAGGTCTCATTTTAGTAAATTCGTTTTGCTCTTGATGGAACCTAATACAAATTGTAGGTCAAGACACACAAAAGCTGCTTCCTCCCCCCTCCCCCCCCCCAGCCTCGCCACCCCTCTTCCCTGTAAGAATGTTTGTCATCTGGAAATAAAATGAAATGTCAGTGAGGCAGAGGCAGCCTTCCTGAAGAAAAAGGGCCTGGCTGTGTCAGGGGACAAAATCTGTGACTCAACATCCAGCATGCCTCTAGATGGGCAACATTTGGGGTTGGGTCAAGTTAGGCCATATTCTAGGCATCAGCTCCTCCTGGTCTTAAAAATTTAATGAAAGTAAACTAATTTCAAGGAGATTGAAATAATTGATCAAAGAAATTCAAAAGGTGCCTTTTCATCTTAACTCCACTTAGAATATACAGAGCTATAGAAAGGTACAATAAAAAAAAATAAAGCTTTTAGAAAATATCTAATTTGGCTTTTTTTTAAAAAAAATACTAGACAACATGTTTGATATTTGTCATGTGTCACCTCTTTCAGGTGTAGTTTTACAAGGCTATTAATCACAGCATGCTTTGATATTGGGGGACAAGGAATTGGAATTAAAATAGAAATGCTAAGGTCAATCAATAGTTTCAAATGATAAAACGCCTTTTTCAAATGGGATTTTTATTCTAGACCTATTTCTGACTGTGCGTGGCATTGCCATGCGGTTTGCTGGGAGCTCAAATTATACTAAGAAAAAGGCACAGAGCAAATCAGAGATAAAGGAACCCACTTCCTCCTAAGACACAAGGTACCTCGCACATCGCCTGCTTGCTCTAGTCCTGCCAGGGATACACCAGGAGACCTGGACTGCAGCCACCATGTCTGCTGGCATTCCTGCAGTTTTCACTCCGGGTAGCTTATTGCTTAAGGTAAAACGAAGGGGCCATTTCCAAAGGATCACAAGAAGCAGTTCCTCTTTCAGTGAAAGGAAGAAAGCTCTAAAAGTTTCATTTACGTTTTCCTTTATGAATATCAGCACAAAACAAAATGGCTACAAAATCAAAATGAAGGAAGAATAACAACAAAAAAGCCGATGGAGAGAACTATCTTTGGTGTCCTGGGTCAAACCTTAAAGGTCCCAATCACTCCTTCAGTAAATGAAAAAAAAAAATTCCATGGAAACAAACACTAATAAAGCAATCTGCATAATTGCACCACTACCCAGCAGTTACAGCCTGGGTGAGCAATGCGCATTTGATGTCTGTGGCTTTCTCAAAGAACAAGGAAATCCTGTTCTGCTAAAAAACTTTCCAGTTGCCATAGTTCTAAGAAATTAAATAGCACTGACTATATCAATTCTGTATTATTAGTAAAGATCTAAGCTAAATTTAAAAAAAAAGCAAAACAAGAAACAATCTTTCAAGCATGATGGAAACTTTTAAAAAATATATATATATTTTATTGATTTTTTACAGAGAGGAAGGGAGAGGGATAGAGAGTTAGAAACATCGATGAGAGAGAAACATTGATCAGCTGCCTCCTGCACACCTCCTACTGGAGATGTGCCCGCAACCAAGGTACATGCCCTTGACCGGAATCGAGCCTGGGACCTTTCAGTCTGTAGGCTGATGCTCTATCCACTGAGCCAAACCTGTTAGAGCATGATGGAAACTTTTAATCTCATTTATCATTTGATTCTCAAATTCTAAAATTTGGCCATTATTTTTAAAAACTTGGGTCAAAGTTTTTGGCCCATAAATATATTTATTTGTAGTCATATCAATTCATTTTTGTCAAAACATATTTAATCCATTGCTGAGAACCAGTTTGCCAGCTAAAAAGATGGACAGTACTGTTATGTGTTGAAAAGAACATATTAGAAAACTGAATAAATGATTTGAGTGTAGCAATCCTAGTTAATTTTCTTTGAAAAAGGCTGCCTTCTTATCTATGGGAATAAGGACATGGTTCTTCCATTTTATGATAAAATTAATTAAATTTTATCTTTCTTATCTAGTTATAAAAGTCACAGATTTCTGCAGCCCAAAATCCTTTCACTGTAAACTCTACATTTTCAGTTAATAGAGAAGCTTATCAAGTCAGTTCCCTGGGTGTTCAGTCAGAGCCGCTACCCATATAACCACATCTGCCTTGATTTAGGTTTTGCTAATGAGCATATTTTTCACTCATATAATTTAAGTTATTTTAAAATGTGAATCTGATTTAGAAAAATGACTTCTGGACATTCCTTTAAACAATACCACATTTCTGAGCGTGAAACTCTCTCATTGAACTATTTTTCAACTGTGACTTGCTAACTGACCTATATTTTTGCGGGACTTTCAGTTGTTTCTGTTTATTTAATCAATCTTTCTATTGTTCTTTTCTTAAAGGGGTATTTTTTCCAGAGAAGTGTCTAAGGACCACCAATTAAAAAGAAAAGTTTCATGGTGTAGCAGGATGAGATTGGAGGAGAGCTGCTGTTTTGCGGATAGGGTGATAGGAAATGATGACAGAATAGGTGACAGAATAGGTGACACGAGGTCAGGAAACTAAAGCCCACAAAGCTGGTCACAATGTGAAGATAAGACAGTGATCATTTTTAGCTGAAGGGACCTGGGATTTGTTATGTGGTGGAATAATATTTTTTGAGATATCAACTAGTACTTTTTTTCTTTGTTCCCTCATCCATCTTCTCAGAAGACCATGGCTGCCTCTGTGTCCATTGCCCACATTGAGGGACAAGAATAGGAGGAAGCAAAGGGACATAGATAAAAGCATTAAATTGCATAGACTTTGGGTTCTCAAGTCCTAGATGTCAGAAAGAGATTGTGCCAGGTGCCCCAGAGGGAAACCTGGCATAGAGGAACTCTCACAGACGATGTGAGAAGGGATGTTGTGAGTCCCAGGAGGGAAGAAGGACGGGCCCTGGAGGGCTGTGATTAAGGGTCTTCTCTACAGACCTGCCAGCTGGCTGCTTGTTTTCCTCTTGCATCATCTGTGATCCTGGAAGTCTCATCAGGAATGAGTTGGGGGCTGGGCTCCAGAGTCCATGGAAAGTTTCCCCTTTGGCAAGATGGCTATTTGTTCATGGCATAGAGTCCAATTAGTCATTCTTTTCTAACCCACCCAGAGTGGAACTTTATGAAGAATAGTAATTATTGATGAACAATTTTTAATTACTTCAAGCATATTTAAAATATATTTTATTGATTTTTTACAGAGAAGAAGGGAGAGGGACAGAGAGTTAGAAACATCGATCAGCTGCATCGATCAGCTGCCTCCTGCACACCCCCTACTGGGGATGTGCCCGCAACCACGGTACATGCCCTTGACTGGAATCGAACCCGGGACCCTTCAGTCTGCAGGGCGATGCTCTATCCACTGAGCCAAACCAGTTAGGGCTACTTCAAGCATATTTAAAAAAGCATGTCTTCCCCCACTTTTCATATCCCATTTTCTTAGCTTTTGCTCTTCTTCCGAATTTATATGTTTTCTTGGAAGAAAACTGTAAGAGGCTCCTGGCACTTTTGATCTTTATGCTTTTATCATCTATCTTTAAGGGGAAGAATAGCTTATAATTTATCATAAAGAAGGCAGGTCAGCCCTCCTAAGGGGCTGTCATGCTGCTGGACATCTCAGATGCTCTCCCCACCACCTGACTTAGTCATAGAGCAGCATCACAGCCTCACTGTATTCACTTGGTGATAAGTGCTGAAGGCTGCAGCCTGCAGGCCTGTGATGCTTCTTTTGCAATAACAAGTTACAATAAGGGACGCTTTTACTTCCTGCATCTTGCAGTTTGATTAGAATTTGCTTAAATAATCTCTGAAATATGCTCTTGTACTTCATCAGCCTAGTCCTGAATTAGATCTCTGATGAAAGCTTACATTCATTCTCTGGCTCCCTTTACTACTCTCTTCTTATCCCTGACCACTTGGGTTTTCCTCACGAACCTCTCCTTACTTCCTATTAAGTCTTTCCCTCAAGGATTTCACAATCCTATGGATTTGACTATCTCCCACATCATTATATCAAGTGTAGTGGTTTCTTCAAATAGCATTTGCCTAATAGTAGGCTAGACATCTTTGTCTCTCTAAGCCAATGCTCTCTCCTGATGCATGGATAAATATATAGATTGATGATGGATAGATAAATGAATGGGTACATAGATGCATGAATATATGGCTGAATGGATAGATAAAGAGATAAATAGATTGATGCATGTATGTATTAATGGATAGATGGATGAATGGATGGATAAATGGATGGCTGGATAGATAGAGATATCATGCCTTCTCCTGATCATATATTATATTTAACAATTAACCTTGCTGGGAGTTTCTGTTCCTATGATTCCACAGAGGACTCTCTCCTCAGGTCAACAATGTCCTCCATGTTGCTAAATTTAATGTTTACTTCTCTGGAATTGCTTTATTTGCACTTTCAGGGGTATTTGACAAAGCTGACCATACATTTCCTCATGGGACCCTTCATTATTTCCTGATTTTTCGTCTATATTACTGGCTACTTCTCAGCTTATTTTGCTGGTTCTTCCTCAACTTATCAAACTCTAAATGTCAGGAAGATAGATTCTTGATCACCCTTTCTTCTCTAACAAGTTTCTCTTCCCAGGTTATAAAATTCAGATATATGGCTCTGAAAAACATCCTTTTGCAAATGAATTGTTTTTATTTCTAGTCAAGACTCTCATGAGCTCCAGACCCGTGAATTCACTGCATATTTGATGTCTCCACTAGGCTCTCTAATAGACTGCACAAGTTTAGTATGGACAAAAGACAAACTCTCAGCTAAAGAAGTAACTAAACAAGCAGAATAATGGTACTTCTCTAGTCCTCTTTCTTCTAGTGAGCAGCCCACCATCACTCTAACTCCAAACTTACAAGCCCTTTTTAATTCCCCAGTTCCCTTCACTCTCCAAATCTGGCTGATTGCCATTTGCTTGATTCTTCTAAATCTCCCCACCTTTCTCCATTTCTACCACTAGCATCCCAGTCGCATTCCTACCATCCTATAAAACCTTTGCTAACACTTAGCATAGTGCCCCAAATTGAATAAGTGTGAAATAGTTGTTGTCCAAATAAATATATTAGTAAATAAATTACTGAATTAGCATTCATTAAACTTGAGGAAGCCTCTAAATATTTTCCCCAAACCAATGTTCTACATAAAATAATGTTTTATAAAATATTTTCCCTGCAATTTTAGAAGCACTTTCCAGTGACCATTATAGCACAAGATATGCACTTTTAAAAATAAATGAAACATTAGGGCATATTCTTTAGCAATTTTACACAATTCTGTTTTTCAGGGAGCAGTAGCTGATACTTTATCATGCATTGTCAAAGGAAGTGGTTTTCTTACAATAATTAAAAAACAACAACAAGCTTTCACTCTAAATAACTATCATCATTTTGTGGTAGAAAATGGAAACTAGAAATATTTTTATGTCTGTTTACTAAATACTATACATTTTTGTGTGTTATGAATTATATCAAACATCCAAGTTAGCACATGCCATTAGGGAAACATAAGAATTATTTATATTTAGCTTAAAAGAGATGATTCTCTCCCCTGACCCTGATCACCATTTACAACACACAATTTTTCATACATAGCTCATTTTAATAAAAGTATAGACTGTAAACACCAGAGGTTTTCTTTAATTACTATCTTATATTTTGAATGAGTTCCTATTAAGAAAAAGCCTTTTTTTTCCCTGCTAAAATATTTACAACCTTTGGTTAAACTTAAACCATTAAGTGAGGGAGATAATAATAGCTTTAATTTTGGTCTCAGGAAAAACAATGAGTGATTACACCTACCGTGGCTAGTAATTGGCCAGTTGGGTTTTGGAGCTGAACTTCTATTTCCTCCTGGCTTTCCTAACTCACAGTTTTTATTTTTCTGTCAATGAATGTTAGCAGAAATGCACACTGAGATTTTTCATGTGAATGGTGGCTTTTGAGCCTCTCTGCACAGTCCTGCTTTATGTTGTGGAGAGAAGCTTGGGAAATGTCCTCTCCTGATCTACTCAGAGATGTGGGAGACACTGGGAGAAGGCGTTCTGGCCATGGAGCCCCGGGCTTCCTGCGTCTGAAACATGCAAACCTGTGGTCAACCACAAAGAACAATAGAGAGGAGGCCAGGAACCGTTTTGGGTCTGATTTTTGTAAAAGTGGAGATCTTTTTAATGTTTCAAGGAAATTCTGCCTAGAAAACCAGAAGCAGCTAAATGAATCCTTAAGAACCACATCAGGGGATAGAAACTGTTTTGCTGGGTCACAGAGTCACTTCTCTTTCAGCTCCCAAGTTTAGAAGAGCTAAAGGCTGGTAGGAACCTCCTGTCACCTGGTGTAAGGACAGGATACTGTGATAAACAGGACGATGCCAAATGGAGACCAGCAGTGGTACCTGTTTCCCAAAGCTTGGAGCTGGAAGGAACTAACACCATAGGAGGTGGATGGCTCAGACCAGCTTTGGGTGAAACTTTTTCCTTGAAACCAAGCCACTCGTCAAGGCCTCAGGCTGATCACCTTCAGGCGATTGAGAAAAGGAAATGTCTGTTCCTTTTCTTTATCTATTTACCCTAATTAATTTTCCATGCTAGCTGTCTTGGATCCTTGACAATGGCTTTCAGGGTTGGTTATTTTATGGACCAAGTCTGTCCCATGCAAATAAAAACTCACTCTGTGATTTTATGAGATTAGCATGTGATGGCGGGAGTCTGAGGCCCTGCTCATGACGACCCGAAACACAGTCAGGACAGGGACTGTTTCATCGTGACTAAGCACAGAACTTGATTTTAATTGTTCTTTCTTTTTCAGACACAGAGGAAAAAGCTATTCATTATTTTCTCTTTTTCTGAATCATAATTTCTTTAAGTCTTACTTAAAATTTGGTGTTTCTTATAGACTTTCTTGGGAATTTCTTAGGAGGCAGTTCGGTGAGGACAGTTAACAGGTTACTTAGACACACTATAGAAATGTGTACAATTTAGTTCATAGCAATCATAAGAATGTCCTTATATATACACAGCCACAGAACATGCACAGATCACTCAAAAGTAAAGGAATACTACTAATCAGCAAATATGCAGAAAAGTGCTCGAAGTCCTTGTCTTAGTCAGGGTTCTCCAGAGAAACAGAACCAAAGAAGGTGGATGTGTATGGGTGTGTGGGTGTGTGCATATGAATAGCTAGCTAGCTAAATAAGTGGATACATTCATTAGAAGGAACCACTCCTGTGATTATGGAGGTGGACAAACCCCAAGATCTGAAGTTGAATGTGGAGACTCAGGAGAACTGGTGGTGTAGTTCTAGCTCAAAGGCCATCAGGTTCCAGCTCCAAGAAGAATTCATTTCAGTTCAAGACCAAATGTAGGGAAAAGCCCATGTCCCAGTTCAAAGGCTGTCAGGCAGAAGACATTCCTTCTTACTCAGGAGAGGATTAGCATCTTGTGCTTTTCAGGGCTTAAGGGATTGGATGAGGCCCACCCACATTAAGTAGAGCAATCTGCTTGACTCAGCCTACTGATTTAAATATTAAACTCATCCAAAAAACACCCTCACAGAAACATGGGGACTCATGTTTGATCAAATATCTGGGCACTTGTGGCTCAGTCAATTTGAGACATTAAATTAACCAAAACAGTTGCTCAAAAGACTCATATTTTAAAAATTAATGATTTTTTTAACCTTTATATTTTACAGTTAAAAAAAATAAGTGCTCAGGTATATAGCTGATATAAATATCCTATATAATAGAGTTAATATGCAAATTGTCATCATGCCATCACACCGTAATGACTCAGACACTAAACACTGGGGAGAGAGGAATGGGGACCAGACAGGCACAAAGGAGCTCACCAGAGAGGAACAGGAACCAGCCAGGCTGTGGCCTGGGAGAGGGACAAGCCACATGCTCCACAACACCGGGCGCCAGCCAGCCCTGAGGCCCTGCCCAGGAGAAGGACAAGCCACACATCCTGTGGTCCCAGGCTCCAGCGGCTGGGGCTGCATCCTCCCAGGAGAGGGACAAGTCATCCACCCCACAGTCCTGGGCACCAGCATCTGGGGTTATGGCCTGGGAGAGGGACAAGCTGCCCTCCCTGCACCTGCAGCCCAGGAGAGGGACAACCCGCATGTCTCACGGTCCCCATGGTCTTGAGCGCCAGTGGCTGCACCTGTGGCCTGGGAGAAGGACAAGCCATCTGTCCCAAGGTCCTGGGCACCTGTGGCTGTGCCCCGGGCGAAGCCGCCTACCCACAATCCTGGGGATCGGGCCTAAACCACAGTCAGATATCCCTCTCACAATCCAGGACCACTGGCTCCTAACTGCTCACTTGCCTGCCTGCCTGATCACCCCTAACTGGCCCCTCTGTCAGTCTGATCACCCCTAACCGCCTCTGCTTGTCGACCTGATCTCCCCCAACTGCCCCCCCGCCAGCCTGGTCACCCTAACTGCCCCTCCAACCAGCATGGTCGCCCCTTACTGAAACCCTGCCAGCCTGGTTGCCCCCAAATTCTCACCCCTGCCGGCCTGGTCACCACTCACTGGCTCCCCTGCCAGCCTAGTCACCCCCAACTGCCCCCCTGCTGGCCTGGTCACTCCCAACTGGCACCCTGCTGGCCTGGTCACCCCCAACTGCACCCCCTGCTGGCCTGGTCACCCCTCACTGACCCACTCTGCCAGCCTGGTTGTCCCTCACTGCCACCCTGCTGTCCTGGTCACCCCATGCAGCCTGCTGCTCAGTCATTTAGTCATCCCTCACTAACACCCCTGCCGGCCTGGTCGCCCCATGCAGCCTGTTGGGTCATCCATTCAGTTGTTTCAGATGTGACAATCCTTGGCAATATATATATTAGGGGTCGGGTACACGAATTCATTCACCTTGAAAGGAACTGTGGGCCGTGAGGCTGCGGTGGGCATAGGGGCAGGTCTCGGCCAATCCTCCATGCCCCTGCCCAGCCCCTCCTGCCATGGGCCCTGGTCCTGTCTGCCAATAACCCCATTCCCACCACCACAGCACCAGCCCCGCTCGTACCCGCTGAAGGTGCGGAGAGATTGGGGCCAGCACCAGCAGCAGGTATGAATGTGGCCAGCATCGTTAGCAGGTATGAGTAGCAGCTTCTGCCCTGACTGCCCCTCAGGAACAGGAGGAGATGGAGAAGCCCTGAGGGGTGATCAGGGCTGGTAGCCTCTGCTTTCACCCACTGATGGCACCGAGCAATCATGGCCGACTCCAGGTGCCAGCAGTGGGTGCAAGTGGTGGTTCTGGTGCCAGCAGCGGGTATAAGCGGGGCCAGTGCCCACAACAGGTGTGAGCACCAGGTGGGACCACAGCATGTGGGAGCAAAGAATTTTCAGTAACCACCAGAGGCTTGCCCCAATGACAGCGACCAGCACCCCACCTCAGTCTGGTGCCCCCACTCACCTGCTGCACCATCCCACTGGGACCGATGCCCACCATCTTCTGTGCGAGCCCCCTATTGGTCAGTGCACATCATAGCCACCGGTTATTCAGTTGTTCTGGTTGTTCTGCTATTGCATATTAGCCTTTTATTATATAGGGTAGATTATTTCATTTAGCAACTATTTTTGGACTCTTTTTTTTTGGTAATTGATATACTATGCAATGGGCCTTGCACACCAAAGATGAACTAGCTCTGTAGATCTTTGCTTTGTATTATTAACCCATGTCTTGGGCCTTTACACATAAGTGTATGTCAGAATATAAAGTTTTTATTAGGAACATAGGGTAATTCATTACTCAAAATGTTTATTTGCCTAAATGGAGAATATAATAAAAGTATTACAAGCTAAACAATTATGTTGCATATGTTAAATCAATTTTATTTGTGTGTGTGTAATTGGCTGAGCTTTGATATTCTCCTGGATATACTCTGGTTAAAATTGCAATATGTAGTAGTGCAAATCTCTTCATTCTAACTCTCATGAGCTGTCCTTAGGAAAAGATAGAAAAATAGGTCTACAGTGAATGAAGAGTCTTCTGACAAGTCAAAAAGTCCACCACTTGGGAGAGAAAACAAATCAGAAAATTTAATCCTGAAATCAAAGTTATTTTTCTTTTTTTAAAAAAATATATATATTTATTTATTTTTGTGAATTTTTAGACACCGTTCTACACACAACTGCCATTGGCTGGTATCCATCTTGCTACCATGATACAGACCCAGTCTTTTGATGGCTCTATCTTCTCCCCTTTTAAAGCATCACCCACAGTTATAAAATCAGTCTGTGGAGGCAAGAGAGAAAATAGGACATAAACTAATAATATAGTAAGAATAGTAACTTCATATCATTCATCTTGAAACCAAGGTGAATACATGGACCACTACCCTGTACCATTTTCTTGTTGGATGCTATTACCATAAGCACCTCTACCCATTTCCTTTTCTGGGTTCTTTTAGACACAGTTCCTTTTCTTTCTTTCCCCCTAGTCATGTGATATTTATTCAAATGTCAAGCTCGCTATCTACTTTCTTATCCTTTATAATAAAAGATGGATATGCTAATTAGCCTAAATATGCTAATTAGTCACGACCAGTCAGGCGTTTAATAGTCACGACCAGTCAGGCTGGCCCTGGAGTGCCCCGGTGGAAGTGGCCACCAGTGAGGGTGCGTGCGCCCGGTGGCACTGCCCATCCCTGAAGCTGCCCGGCCAAGGGTCGTAAGCAAGCAACTGCGTCGCCTGGCCTAGGAGTGGCCCCCAGCGGAAGTAGCCAAGGGCGGGGGCACGAGCAGGCAAGGTGCGCCCTGCCCAGAGGCCGCCCAGCTGAAAGAGTCACTGGAGACTTTGGTTAAATTCAATAGTTAAAATCACTATGCTCTGTGAGAGCTGACATCCTCAAACACTCAGGACCCTCAATTGTACAAATTAATTGGAAACAATTGCATAATGCTTTGACCTAATTGTACACACTTTAGTATCGTTTACAAATTATTCTACATCCTTCAAGTAAATTCAGCAGCTGACTGAGGAGAGCTGCGAAGCTCCCAGCCCTGGCTCTGCTATCTTGAGTTTGTGGTTTCCAAGGAAACAGCCAGAACAGATGATAAACCCTCCTTAAACGGCTCATCCAGCGCCTGTCTAAGCAGTGGCAATGGAAGCTTGGTTTAAATCAAGCCTTTCCAGCAGTGAATGACGCCAGCCCTTCCTGGATCAGGCAGGTTCCTGTGGAGTGAAATCTCCATGCAATACAAAGGGGGCCCCAGTTTCGTCCCTGGCGATCTCAAGCACCTTAGCTCTGGGCAGCTGGGAAGGAAGGGAAAAGGGATCATGCAGGGCAGCTCTGGCGAACAAGCAGAAGGAAACCATGTCTGGCAGACACTCCCCTGCCACCCCCTTCAACGTGTAAGAAGAATCAAATAAACCAATACAAACAGGGTCCCGGATTGGAGAGGGTGCAGGCTGGGCTGAACGCCCACCCCTCCCAAGGATTTATCAAACACTTCGTATACTGTAAGGTGGTTTAGACAATGTCAAAACAAAAGGCCAAACTATAAAATAGAGGCTCTGATGGAACCTGCTATCTTTGGTTAGATATCAGGTTTACAGTATGAAAAGTAAGAGCAAAAAGACAGAAAAGCATAAAGTGAAGAAGGAAATCACCAGAAGTGGCAGCTGCTTGAGTGACAAGATAGTTACTACACACTAGGGACTTTCTCTGTTTCCACAACTGTGTGAAGCACACTGGGCATTGTCTCCTTTCCTCTCTAGAACAGTCCTTCATGGAGAGGGGTCTGGAGGATTGGGGGAGAATTTGCTGCACCACCATCAGCCCTCGGTTGTGGAGCAGGGAATTTATTCCAGGCCTCTGTCTTGGTACCTGTAAGTTGAGTCAACCTACAATGGCCAGTGATTTAATCAATCTTGTCTATGTAATGAAATCTACATAAAAACCCTCCAGATGGGAGAGGGCATGGAATCTCCCCACCCCGTCCCATATACTTTGCCCTATGCATCTCTTCGATCTGGTTCCTGAGTTATATCCTTTTACATAAACTGGCAATCCAGTGAGTAAACTATTTCTTTGAGTTTATGTGAGGGCTCTAGAAAATTAATGGAAGCCAGGAATAGGGTGCTGGAACCTATAGTTGACTGTCAAAAATACAGATGATACCTAGACTTACGATTGGTGTCTGAAGTGGGTGGGGCAGTCATGTGGGACTGAACCCTTAATCTGTGGAATCTGATGCTATCTCCTGGTAGATGGTGTCAGAATTAAGTTGAATTGTCAAAGAATTGCTTGGTGGTGTGGGGAAAACACACACAAACACACACACACACACACACACACACACACACACACATGAATTGGTATCAGGCTGTAGATGTAATAGTTTTCAATGACTTGTGCATTTGGGACATATCAAATGAATGGAAAGCTGCCCACCTACCTATGGGTGCAGAGCAGGGTTTTGTGTGGTAGAATGTGGGTAACAGAGTCAGCCCTGCTGGAAGTGAGCTGAGGCACTCTGGTGTGAAGGTCACCTATGTCCACTGAAGTAAATCATCACTGGCTTCCTCATGCTCCACACTAACAATGTCAAACACATTTCAGTGTGTAAGTGATGCTATTCTCCCACTACTGAAATTAATTTGAACTAGATGTCAAGATTTAGAATACTCCCAGGGTCTGCCTTATTGGTTTTCCCCCCAACATTTTTCACCCCCTGCCTTGAGAATTTTAGTTCAGTAGGTAGATTGCTTTAGTATTCATCCCAACATTTAAATTCCTGCTTCACAATATTTACCTTCTGATATCTGCATGAAAAGCGATGGAATTATTGAAATCTGAGGTTCACATGAAAGGTGTCTTCCCCCTCATTATTGACTCTGTTACCCACATTCTACCCATCATGGTACTTCTGACAAAAATCAATTCTTCTCTTGACAACTGTGACGAGTTTTGTGGCAGTTCGTCTATGCCCACCTTTCTTGAGTATGCTCTCCTTTCATAATATCTAACTTGAATAAGTATCAACTTTTCAATTTCCATCTAAAGGTATTAAGTGCTGCTTCAAATTCTAGTTTACCTATTTATTGCATGACTTACATTTTTCTGAGTCTGATGGGACAAATGTGTGGATAATGTAGTACCTGGTTTTCAGGCTAATGTGATGATTAGAATATATAACACATATAACATTCCCATCACAATGTTTGACATCACAAGTAGTCTGACTTTGTAAGTTAGAACTCTGCTGCATGTGACTTTCATTGTGAAATCAACCCATTGGTAAGAATACACTAACCCCTTATCATGTCTTTCACTAACATCTCTGGTTTGTGAGTAAGAGATGCCTCAGTTTCAATAGCTAGCATGCACACAAGGATTTAGGTATGTATGCTACATCTTCAGAATGGAAATTGTCCCCTTCCTGAACTATATTCAGAACATCTTATTTCTAGCTTTATTTCCGATTATTTGTTTTCTTTGGTCTTTAGACCCTGCAGTGTTTCACTGTGATTACTACCAGAGCATTTGCAACGACATTTTATTACAACTAAACCAGATTGTCTCCTGCCATTTGCTTTAGTGGAATTAGATTATTTATTCTGAAATCAAACATATGGAGTTTTTGTGCATCTTTACCACCAATTCATTTTGTTTTCCATTGAGAATTATTTTCTGAAGTCTCACTTTGGGTAGGGTGTCATTCTTGTGAACAAATGAAAGGCTGTCCTTAACCTTCAAGCAGCCCACAGATCGTCAGAGCAATCACTACTATCTGCTGGGTACACGCCCTGTGCCAGGTGAAGGACAGCAATCTACATGTATTAACTCCTTTAATGCTCAAAACAACTCTAGGACATGCCTAAAGGAGAATGAATAAACTGTCTTGTAAGTGCACAGTTCTGCTTAAGAATAAGCAATCTCTCATTTGGTCATGCATCTGACCACTTTACTCACCGCCTAGGTCCCACTCCATACTAATGGGGCATCTGTGGACACAGAGTTTAGTCTTAGACTCTGGGGGAAAATACACAAAATGTGTTCCTGCCTTCCATGGCTTGCAACTATTTGATAAGAGTGAATGTGTACATGCATCTAAAAACATGTTTATAATTACCTGCTGCAGTCTATGCTAATTCTTAGTGAGGAAAGCAGGAGGGGAGACAAAAAGTGCTATAATGGTTCAGAGGAGAGTGAGCCAGTGGGTGGGAGGAGCAGCATCCTGGAAAAGAGCTTCAGAAGGCAGGATGTGAGTTGCCCTTGAAAGGAAGGCAAGATTCTGGTACCCCGAGGTCAGTCCACTTTTTATCCACACCTGAGCCCCGTGAATACATTCAGAATCTTCTACCTGTCTCACTCTCATCTCTTTCAAGGTCCCCCAATTGTGCCACCCCTGCCACATCAACTGACTTGGAGATTACAGGATAATCTTATGAGTGCAGAATTTATTTCAAATTGCCTGTCTCTTATATTATCAGGTATACTTTTATAGCTGCAAATTAAGTCATGGCTATGGCCAATCATCCTCAACTAAAAGCACAGTTAAAGTTCAGTTATTTAAATAACATAAGAAGAGGTTGGAGGGCACTCTTTGGAACACAGTTGGTAAATTTGCTTAGGTTTTTACGAAAGTCAGTGCACCTTAAACCTATGAATGAATGATATCACCCTGGGAAAGAGTAAAAGTATTTGGAAAGCCATATCTATCAGGAGCTGTGCATAGGAAAACTTGCAAGCATTCGCGAGCCTAGGAAGTAGTATGGTTGTGATGTGGATGAGAGCATAGCACTGAAAGGGAGGGTATCAGGATGGGAGAGAATGGGTGTGAGACAATGAAGACCTTGTTCAGGGACTGGAAAGTTTGGCTGAGGGAAGAAGTGGTGATCATTAAAAAAGTGTGGCAGAATTGCTTCGTGGAGTACACAGTGTTTTTCAGAGAGTCTTAGAAGTCAGGGAATCATACTGGGAAAGAACAGTAACTCTCCCAAGATAGCAGATTAGTGGAGCATGTTAGCCTAGAACCCATTTCCTGCACTCAATGCTGGATCAGGAGTCCAAAAGGCAGGAAGGTTGAAGAATGACTTAATAACAGCAAGATGCTTGCCGGGCGACTCTGGGGTCAGAACAAATGAAAACAGGCTGAAGTGGTCACATAGAGGATTTGGGTTAGAGGGAAGACCGCATATCCAGGCACGGAGTGAGTCATTGGGGACCTTTATAATCGCATCCAGTTCAGCCCATATTGGCGTCCCTTGTTTTCTGAAACCCTGTGGCACTTTCTGTACGTACCACTCTTTTGAGCACTTAATCACATATTAGATTTCGTCTGTCACTTGTTTAGTTTCTTTCTTCTGCCCTCACATAAAATTGGCTCACGCCCTGAGAGAGTTATTTAATATTTTTGGACAGCTCTCAGACCTAATCTTTTATTCTATTTTTACTAAACCTCTGTGAAGTTAGCAGGGCAGGTATTTTTATGCCCGTCTCTCAGATAAAAGTGCACATATGGAGTGGAGCCAAAAGGAGAGCAAACAGAAAGAGGGGATCCAAGCAGATTCTGGTGGAAAAAATCCAGCGCTCTCTCCCTTGGTCCATGCTGCTCATCTCATCCTGAGCGCACAGTAAACACTCACTAGGACATGAGCAGATCAGTAAAACAAGCTTCTTCCTTCGAACGGATTTTATGAATGAAGACATAGTTTTTGGTTAATCTTATTAGTTTTTAATATTTCATTAGTGATATAAGCGCTAACACTTTTAAAAGTAGGCACACTTTCTTGAGGATATCTACCACTTCTTTTCCAATTTTTATCTCTTTTTAAAGTTCAGAGAAGGGTAGTTAAATATATATAATGTAGAGAACAAAAATGAGAACCTCATCTGGTCCTATAAAATTAGAACTGGAAATGTTCTGTCGAGTTAATATTGTTGCCAATGAATTATTGCTCCCAGTGGAATTTTAAAAAATTGCTCCTCCAGTACAATTTTAAGTACCTTAGTAAATTTGCTTGTACCTCTTCCCCAGAGCAATTGTTATTTAATATAATGGTGCCTACTCTCATGACACTCTTGGGCACAGGATATGAATGTCCTTTTTAAATTAAATTGCTGTACTTTCAGATATATACTCTAGTACGACCTTAAATATTTCTTCTCCTCCAGGTCTATTTTCTTTCAGACTCACAGTCATTTCTTCACTCGTATGTCTTTGTGTCATTGTCATTTTTCATTTCTTTATCTTTCTTTTCTCATAATCACATTTGACGTCCGTTTCTTGATTCTCAACACTGTTGTCTACCTACTGTTGACATTTAGGCACTTAATACTTAATTCAAAAATTTGAGCAGATTATTTTGATATATATTCAATTTCTATGTTTACTCATCACACCGAACTGTACTCACAATATTTTAATTGTTCTGTTATATTGGAAGTCTGTCCTAATTATCTTTCATTGATGTTCCAATTAACAACAAATATACTTGAATTTATCACATTATTTTAAGGTGAATCTACACATTGCTAGTGACAGAGAAAAGGAAAAAAATAGCTCAAGTGATAAAAAAGAAAAACTCATCTGCAAAACTAATTTCTGGATTTCAAATTGTTTAAGAGGCAATATTAAATACAACCCAATTACTGTGTAATAGTAGACTCATGACATGGGTGGGGTCTAGTGAAATTGGATTTAATCTGGACTTGAATTATTTCTAGGCATAACTGGAAGACAGTGAGGTTTACCATCTTACAACTTGATTCCATTTCCACACACTTTCTGTGTGTGTGTGTGTGTGTGTATTTTGTTTGTTTGCTTTGTTTTGTTTTGGCTCATCTTCCTAACTCCATCATGTGCCCTTTATTCTCATCCTGAAGTTGGCTTTTGATCAGGTATCTGTGAAGAGAAACCCGTTAACTAATTCACACTAACTTCCATGTTGCCCATGAGGTGCATGCTATCATTCTTCCCAGAGCCATAAATCAACAATGTGCTTGCAGAGCTATTTGGGGGCTCAAACAAATGAAAACAGGTTGAAAGTGTAGAATTAAGTTTTTAGGTTACAGAGAACGTGCACTTCAAAGCAATGAATTAGAGTAATGTCATCATGGATATTCTAAACCTGAGGTCTCAGAGCTCACCAAAGTTCTGAGAGAGAGTAGCCTCCACCCAGATATGGAATCAGCACATCTATTTTTCAGGGTTCATTAGTGTACATCACAAAGCCATTTACCTACAGAGTTCACCTGAGGACATGCTGGCACCGAGAATCCATGTGATGTGGTTTCATACCACAACTCATCCTCTTTCAGCTCCTTCTCTTTGGAGGGGCTCCTCCTTTGTTGTTTGCAGTCTCCACTTGGCAATGACTTTGGTATTTGTATTAGTCAGCTCAGCCCGTGTAACAAAATGCCACAGACTGAGGGCTTAAACAACAGGCATTTATTTCTCAGAGTGGTAGAGGCTGAAAGTCCAAGATCAAGGTACTGGCAGATTCAGTATCTGCTGAGGTCCCTCTTCCTGATTCACACACAATATTTTCTTGCTGTGTCTTCAGTTTGTAAAAGGGGTGAGGAAGGTCTCTGGGGTCTCATTTATAAGAACATTAATTCCATCAGGAGGGCTCTACTCTCATGACTTCTTCACCTCTCTAAGGCCCTCAAGTGAGAAATTAGGGCTTCAACATATGAATTTTGGGGGACACAAGCATTCAGCCCATAGCAGCATAATTCTTTTATTTGTGGTGGAGAACAAACTACTCTAACTACAAATGTATTGCCTGGTGCCTGGTGCTCACTCAGCTTTTGTCCCACAGAGCTACCTGCTGATGTCTGTGTATTAGTTGTGTCCTGAGGCCTCAGGGGCAGAAATAGAAGGTGTGACTCCTGTCCTCAGGGAGATTTCAGTCCAGGGAGGGGAGAAACACAGCTCGCATGGCTCCTGTTCTGCAGGGCTAATAATCGAAGAAAAGTGTGGGTGGTTTGCTTTGTAGTGGAGAAAGGGTGTCTCATTCAGGAAGAGCCCATGGGGTCAGTAGGGAATTTCAGGGAAGTTCTTTGTCACATTGAAGAAGCTGAATGGATGGTACCTAGAAGGTCAGGAGGTGAGAAAGGAGGATGGGGGACCCAAGACATACCTTAAAGGAGGGGAAGAGCAAGCCTACTGTGTGCCCAGAACCAGCACTTTGTCTACTACTGTGTCAGGTATTGAGCTAGTTGTTTCTCAGCTCCAAGGTGGCCTCAGTCCACTGGTCATGGTGTTGGGCTGGGCCTCTGCAAACCCATTGCTGCTTGCCCATGGTAGATACCACCTGCAAGGCATGTGAGAGGAGACACAGCTTGAACAGGACACGGGGCTTGCTTCTTGCTCTGTTTCCTATTGGCACCCACTAGCTTTCCTCTGAGATGCCACAGCACTGCTTCTGTACCTGGGCAGTGGCAGTGCCTTTCTGCAAGAACAGCTGAAATCAGTTTGCAGTATTTCTAACACTTGCTGGATTAGCTTCCTCAGTCTTTCTCAGAAACACCAGCCCCAGCCACCCAGGCCCCTCTTTAAATCCAGGGGCTTGGCCCTACTGAGACTTCTCCTTGTAGCTCAGGGACAGCAGCCATATTTAAGCAGTGTGCCCTAGCCCCTACAAGCTGAGTTCCAGTTCCTCAGGGCCCTTCCACCAAGCATCCGAGATTTAATAACTTTCTTCTTCTCCCCGCAGCCCAAGCAGTGCTGGCTGCCACTCTAATTATTAGCTCCTAATTCTGTGGTTGTCCTTTCCTTTCCAGTTACTTAGTTAACAACCTGATGCCTAATCAACAATTATTTACATTATTTTTCTGAGTTAAAATAACTGCTGTGTTTGTCTCTTTATTGATGCACACAAACAAATACGTTATTTATGGTAATATTCTTCTGAAAAATTTCCCACTTGTTATTTACTATTGTTTTGTTTTATATGTTTGTGAATGTGTGTAAAAGTGATATGCATACATACTAATATTGATATGCATACATATTAATATTAACATTAATATTAATATAATGGATAAACCATTTTATTTAACCATCCTCCTGGTGATGACCCTGATGAAGTTATTCTCAATACTCGGGCAACATTTATGCATTTCTGAGTGGGCTTTTAGAGATCATTGTGCACTATCCAAGTTTGGCCAAATTGTGATTCTTATATTTCTCTGCTTTGGCATGGTCTGTCCTTTAAATCTAGCTTCTGTATGTAAAGAATTGTTTTGGCAACTAATTTGCAATCAGCCAATAATATAGGTCATGAAAAAAAAAGAATTAATTGACAGATTAGTGATGTTTTTAGTGCTCCAGTTTTGACCACATTACCTGAGATGGAGGGTTATTTTGTTTCATGATTATGTTCCTCATCAGAAGTAATTTGTCAACACTTTTTTGAATGTGAGACAGAGGAGAAATGTAGGTAATTCATAGTATGAAGAAAAGTGACTGCTTATCAGTTTGACAATATAAAGTGTACCACCTAAATCAATTTCACTAACTTATTGTTTCACTTACATCCACTTAAATCCATTATATTCATTATTCTATTCCATTCTATTTATTTCCATAATCCATTCCATTTGTTTTGCAGATTATTTGTTTTATAAATATTTTTTAAAATACATTTTCCCAAATTCTAACTTTATGCTTTATTTAAAAATTATAATCTGAAATGATTTAGGCATTATTGATTTCATTATCCTGGTAAATGAAATATTAATTAAGAAAGGAGAATGAATTGGTAAATTATCATAGATTATGAAAGGTAGATAAAATTAGCCTCAAAATTAAAAATTTAATGTAGTAGCAAGAAAGACTCTAATAGATTAAATACAAATAAAGATGGACTATTATATTCAGCATCCTGTTTTCTATATCACATAAAGAATGCTTATAAAAAAGAAAATATTGTAATTTCTTCTTTGGAAATTTTTTCTCTAGCAGTTTCTCAATTACATTTGAGTTGAGAATGTAAGTTGAGCAGAAATAAAAAAGAAATAATGGGACAAAAGATTTGAAAAGTGTAAATAATTGTGTGAGAACTCCAAAATCAGAATTTTTTTTTATATTGAACTAGAGGCCTGGTGCATGAATATTCATGCACTAGAGGGTGGGTTGCCTCAGCCCAGCCTGCCCCCTCTCACAGTCCAGGAGCCCTCAGGGGCAGGAGGCGACCCGGCAATCCAGGGAAGGTGACGCCCCATTACACCTCTGTTGCTGCCACTGCCGGCAGCACAAGCCTCGGCCAGCCCTGGTTACCTGAGCCTCAGGCGGCCCTGGGCAGCTGGGCAGCCACCATCTGAGGCTTGCCTGCACCTCAAGTATCAGCTGGGCAGCCTCCATCCAAGGATTGCTTGCACCTCACACTGGCCCTTGGTGGCTGGGGGGCTGAGGGGACTGGGGGTCTTTGGAGGCAAGCACATGGAGCAGCTGGGCCTGCCTTGGGGTGGGCCCGGCCTTGCCGCATGCCTGCCACCCTGGCTGGGCTGAGGTGACTGGGCACCACCATCTTGTGGCTGTGGGCACCACCATCTTTGAAGGTGGGGTAGTCAATTAGCATATTCCCTCTTTATTGGCTGTGGGTGCCACCATCTTTGCAACGGCATGAGGGTCAATTAGCTTATTCCCTCTTTATTAGATAGGATTATTGGCTCATTTCATTACTTGTATTTATACTCTGTTACATAGAATTCAAAACAAAACCTGGAGGGCACATCTCTGCCCTCCTTACATTGGCCTCCTTACATTTGCATTGTCCAATGAGCTCTTCCTAGACAGGACACAGCAGGGGCTTAAAATGTGGTTACATGATGAGGCTTGCTCTCTTAAATATCTTATCATCACCATAAGAACAACATACTCTGACCATCCTCTGGGTCCAAAAACCATGAGAGAATTGTAATAAAGACCCAAATTACACACCCACAGACTGAAGGTGACCACCCCCACAACACTCAGATCTGTGAAACTGATTGCAGTTTTAATTTATTTAGTTTTGGAGTCATTTGTTAGACAGAATTTATTGTACCAAAAGCTAACAGATACATATAGAAGTGAATTCTATAAAACAGAGCCATCCCAGCCAATGCTCATATCTGTAAGACCAAATGAGTTCTGGCATCGTTTTTATAAAATACTAGAGGCCTGGTACACGAAATTCATGCATGAGTAGGGTCCCCAGGCCTGGCTGGCAATCAGAGTCGATCGGGGCCTTCAGACTGCCACCTGGGACCTCCCTTCCCCGGCTGCCAGATGCTGGCCAGGGCCTTCCTTTGTTCTGTCCCACCCCCCTGGTGGTCAGTGCACATCATAGCGAGCGATTGAACTCCCGGTGAAACTCCCAAGGGGACATTGTGCATATTAGCCTTTTATATATGATTAGCATGACAATAGATGCATGTAGACATTATGTATCACAATAGAAATTATATAGAATCATATTTATATTGGGAGAAAAAGTTAGGGATTAGAATGTGGATGAGCAAACTGCAGATCTGAGTGACTGTCTTCCCAACACTTTGCAACAAATTTATTGATTCAGAACTGGAAAGTCAGGCTGATTCTTTCTCCACAAATAGAGGTCAATATAGCAGTCACTTAATCTATCTTTCTCTTTTTTTTCTCTCTCTCCTTCAGAGAACATTACCCACAACAACGTTTTGTGGTTGTATTTTATAAAAAGGTATTACAAAGGCATATTATGTGGAATAAAAACATTCAGTCCATTTATTCATTTGGAGAATGAGTTGATCTAGCCAAACACACCATTTGCTTCATTTTATACTTAACCAAAAAGAAAATGTGAACCTAGCCACCCTGATTTAGGGCCTCTGTGAGTCAAATTACCTTTTCTAAATGAGAAGTGACTAAATATTTTAAAGTTAAAATCTACATTTAGGAAACCTATTATATACATACTAGAGGCCTAGTGCACAAAATTCGTGTGTGGGTACGGTCCGTAAGCCTGGCCTGCAATCAGGGCCATCTTCCCCAGCTGCCTGGAGCCAGCCCTGCGCTCTGCTGCTACCCACCCCGGGTTCCCCATTTGCCATTGGGTGATTGGTGCCTGCTGGCTGGGGAAAGGGATAAGAGATGGTCAGTGCACCTCATAGTGACTGGCCCAGTGGTCGTTCTGGTTGTTCTGCCATTAGGGTCAATTTGCATATTACCCTTTTATTATATAGGATAGAGGCCTGGTGCATGAATGGAGGCCATCTGGGCTGCCCTGAAGGGGGACCCCTATCAGAGTGGGGGTCCCTGCTGAAGGTGGGGCTGGACTGGGTGAGGGGCCATGTGAGGTTTGCAGGCTGGCCACACCCCCAGTTGGGGTGGGGGTCCCTGCTGGGGGACAGGGCTGGCCGGGGTGAGGGGCCGCTGGCAGTTTGCAGGCTGGCCACACCCCCGGTTTTGTCAGGAGGGATGTCTGTAATGATGTCCGGTCTATCTGATTTAATTAGCATATTACCCTTTTATTAGTATAGATTTCAGTCCTAATTGTTTTCAAGTGGCCAAACAGTAAATAACATTTACTTTGCTTTCAAGTTGCTTATGATTCTTACAGAGTAGGTTAGGTTTATGTACATGAAAAAAGTAGGTAACAATACTTGGCTGAATATGGTATAATTTCAAATAGTTTTGTGTTTCTTACAAAAACAAAATAAAATACAAAAACAACAATGAAACCTGAGACCTTGACAATTTTATAGGATAATGAGCCAGAAAATCTTTTGTTTTTCCTTTTTGAAGATTGATTTCTCTATTAAGGTATAACAACAAAAGCTTTAATTTTATTTATTTGAGATCAATAAGTGTTTGCAAGAGATGTGTATTATATTATATATGCTTTAAAAATTAATAGACCTTAAAACAACAGTGAGATAGCATGACATACTTGTTAGAATGGCCAAAATCCAGGACACTGACCACACTGAGTGCTGACTCAGAGGTGGGGTAGCAGGAACTCTCACCCATGGCTGCTGGGAAGGCATCAGGGTGCAGCCACTCCAGAACACAGGCAGTTTGGTGGTTTATGACTAGAGTAAGTATTCTATTACCACGTGGTGCAGCAGTTGAGCTCCTTGGTGTTTACCCAAAGGAGTTAAAAACATGTCCACTCAAAACTTTCACATGATGCTTGTGGCAGCTTTATTTACAATTACCAAAACTTGGAAGCAACCAAGATGTTCTTGTGCAGGTGCTTTAATCCTGATCATAACAGGAAAGCACCTATTGTTATTATATGCTTTTAACACATAAAATGAATTAATATTTTTTATAAATATAGAATGATGCTAGGTACACTGGATAATCACTCATGCATCCTATTTTTACTCTTTGGGCCCTAGCTGATTTGGTTCAATGGGTAGAGTGTCTGCCTGCAGACTGGAGGGTCCTGGGTTTGATTTTGGTCAAAGGCACATACCTTGGTTGCAGGCCAGATCTCTGGCCCTGGTTGGGGTACAAGCAGGAGGCAACCAGTCCATGTGTCTCTCTCACATTGATGTTTCTCCCCCTGTGTCTCTCTCCCTCCCTTCCTGTCTCTCTAAAAAATCAGTAGAAAAATATCATAGGGTGAGGATTAACAAAACAAACACAAGAGTTTATACTTTGGGAGAAAAAAAAAGATAAGTGAAAATATAACAACATATGTAGGGAAGTAGCAGAAAAAAGGATACTCTTTGCTAAACCCCTATCACATTTCTGATAGCAGCACTTGCCAACCTCATCCTGTTCTCCTTTGTCTCATCACCCTGACATCTCTAATATATTGACTCAACTCCTTCTATACACAGAATGAAGCTTATCCTAAGTGTTGCTGACTTTGCTCATCTCTCTCAGATGCCAATTTTTCTATATTCCCATCACCTCAGTTCCTTGTCTTCTGTCTTATAGGGAATGATTTTTCTCCTTTCCACCTATACTTCCTCTAAGAACTTTGCATCATCCTCAGAATCCACCTATAAATTGCTTACTTTTTCATACTTTATTTTTCCCCTCCTTTATATCTTCTCTCTTCTTTAAAAGAGAAAACTTAACCTTCTCTTGATCTTACTAATCATTCAATATAACAAATTCCTTCAATGTCAAACTCCCCAATATGATTGGCTATTCTTTCCTTCCTCTTCCTATCCACAATTTGTCCCTTGATATCTGATGTTTTCCCCTATGGTGCTGCTAAAACCACTTATTGAATCTTACCTTCTCTTCCCTAAAACAAGTCAGCCCCATTGTCTTTGAACTTCTGAAGTACTTGACATTATTAGATACAACTTTATTTTCGCATTCTTCTGGATAGCCTTCCTTCTTAAGGCTTCTGTCAAAATACTTTTTTTTCCTCTTCATTTTTATTACCTAGTAAGGTTTTCTTTCTCTATACTTTTAATATAAGGTTTTGTAAAATTCTATTTCAATTTTCTCTCTTGACCTTGGGATAACTTTCAGGTAGAAGACTTTAGTTATATCTTCTCCATAGATACATCTTCAACACAAATTTCCAGATTTGGGGTCTCTTGAGTTCAGGAAGCCAACTCTTTCTTTCTTATCATCACATTGAACATATGGTAGAAACTCAAAAAATATTTGCTAAGTTTTGTGAAAATAAACCTCCCATTATTCCCTTAGTCATTCTTATTTTGTAATTGGAGTCTCCTGTTAAAAGATAGCAAAATTCTTTCATTGTATCTTATTTCATATATTTTATTTTGTCTCTAAATCTTAAGCAATGAGCAATGTCTTCTGATCAATTAGGATATTAGCAAAAGTTGGCAGCTGCCATTGTATTTGATATCTTGAATTCTATGACAAAAATGAAAAAAACCCTATTATTATTTTATTTTTTATTGATTTTATTGGAGTGACATTGGTTAATGAAATTATATAGTTTTCAGGTGCACAGTTCTACAATACATCATCTGTATATTGTATTGTGTGTTCACCACCCCAAGTCAAGTCTTCCATCATCATTTACCCACCCTTTACTTTCTTCTGTCTCCCCCACTCCCCTTTTCCTCTGGTAATCTGTGTCTATGAGGAGTTTTTTTCTTAATTCCTTAACCTTTTTCACTAAGGCCGCCCCAACCCTCTCCCTCTAAGTCTGTTTTCTTTATTGATGAGTCTGTTTCTATTTTGTTTATCTTGTTCTTTAGATCCCACATATAAGTGAAATTATATGGTATTTGTCTTTCTCTGACTAGCTTATTTCACTTAGCATTATGCTCTCCAGGTCCATCTATGCTGTTGCAAAAGGTAAGAATTCTTTCTTTATTATGGCTTAGTATTCCATTGTGTAAATGTAACATAACTTTTTTTTTTTAACAACTCATCCACTTATGGGCACTTGGGCTATTTCCAAATCTTGGGTATTGTAAATAATGCTGTGATAAACATAAGGTTGCATATATTCTTTCCAATTGTGTTTCAGGTTTCTTCAATTATATTCCCAAAAGTGAAATTGCTGGGTCAAAAATAAACTAAAAATAGATTAAAGACTGCCCTGACCAGTTTTTCTTAGTAGTTAGAGTGTCAGGCTGTGGACCAAAGGGTCTTGGGTTTGATTATTAGTTAAGGGCCCATACCTTGATTGCAGGTTCCCCAGCCGCAGTAGGGGCATGTTCAGGAGGTAATCAATCAATGTGTCTCTCTCACGTAGATGTTTCTCTCTCTCTCTCTCCCCCTCCTTCTTCCTTTCCATTGTCTTTAGAAATCAATGAAAAAAGATCCTTGGGTGAGGATTAAAGACTTCCGTGTAAGACCTGAAACCATAAAAATCCTAGAAGAAAGCATGGTAAATAAGATCTCAGACATTTCTCATAGCAATATTTTTTCCTGATATGTCTCTTCGAGCAAGGGAAACAAAAGAAACAATAAATAAATGGGACTACATCAAACTAAAGAGTTTTTGCATAGGACACCATCAACAAAATGAAAAGACAACCCATTGAATGGGAGAACATATCCTCCAATGTTACCTCTGATAAGGGGTTAATATCCAAAATATTAGAACTTATATACAATTCAACATTAAAAAAACTAACAACTAAAACATGAGTCAAGGACCTGAATACACACTTCTCCAAAAAGGACATACAGGTGGCCAACAGAAATATGAAAACATGCTCAATGTCACTAATCATCAGAGAAATGCAAAATAAAACCACAGTGAGATATCACCTCATACTTTTCAGAATGGTTATCATCAACAAATCAACAAACAAGTGCTGGTGAGGATGTGGAGAAAAGGGAACCCTCATGCACTGTTGGTGGGAACGTAGATTGGCACAGCCACTGTGGAAAATAGTATGGTGTTTTCTCAAAAAATTAAGAATGGAACTACTTTCCAACCCTATTATTATTAAAGCAAAAGCAATGTGTCATCAACTTAACCATTTGTGTATGAAAGTATTGCTATGGTTGAGTATGCATTTTATTTAACTTTTCCTATGTTCATCTTTGACTTTCTGAGAAGATACAGAGTCCTCTTCTAGTCACTGTGGAAGTAGTTAAGTTTGAGTAGGTAATGCGTTTTAACAGTTATGTCATTTAAAATTTTTGGCCTATTTTGTTTTATTGTTGGAGAATGTAAAAAGATTTGCAAAATGTAGTCATGACCTGGTTTCACACCAATGAATTTTGAAAAAAAAAAAAAAGCCCAGGGATGCATGTTATGACTTAGCTACTTTGAAAGAAAGTGGCTGCATCTCTGTGGAAGCCATCAGCTCAGGCCTGGGCTACGTGCTTCCTTCCAATAGTCCAGAGAGGTTACCAATACTGAATGCAGATGACCTCCCTAGGATCCTGAGTGCTGGCCTACTACCAAGAGAGTGATTCCAGGAAGCAATGTATTATAGACATAAGGTATCAGTGAGAGGCCCCTCTGGAGTCTCTACGTCCAAGTTACAAGCTGGTGGCCCACAGGTCAGTGTTTTTTGGTCTCATCTTGTTGGCTCAAACAGTGGTTTTCACATTGTTGGCCCAAGCAGTGTTTTAAATCTAGGCTTGATAGCAACATTTAAAAAATTATGAGATTTCACATAAAACTATGGATTTATGGTTTCTCAATATCTGGCTAGAGTTGAAAGAGGTTAACTTTCTGTACTGGGCTGGTGTTCATCTTTCACCACCATCACTATAATGGAGGCAAATGAGCTCCATCCATCTTCCTGCATGTTAGCCACATGGTCTGTCCAGCTCCTGCTGGCAGGAAGATTGTGGTCTTTGCTTATGTTAGACCCTAGGAATCACTTGGGAGTTACCACAATACCTAGAGTAATGTCTTGCTCATCAGAAAGGATGGGTTTATTTTCAAGATGAAAGAACTCCATACAATTTGAATAAAATAATTGTAGCTAAATTGGAAGAAATGACCACTATTTTCCATGACTTGAGACTCAAGAAAACATTCTTATGCCATAATATGTATCTACCATAATATTGCATTGGCTTGATAGTCCTTATAATCATATTAAACATAAAACATCATCCCAGGGATATAAAGATGAATTAAGTGGAGTTTCTGTTTTTAATTTGTTCAGATTAAGAGGCAAAGAAAAAAATGCATGGTTTTAGAAATACAATTTAGCATTTTCTCCAGTTTCATTATTTGATTTATTCACTCTAAATATCCACTTGAATTTACTCTCAGTATCAAGATTATCTCCTGTATAACCAATATTACCTATACTGTTTTTTCCCAATTATTTTAGACCATTTACTCTTAAAGAGCTCTTACAAACAAACAAGAGAATAAAATGTTCTTAAAAGTCATTCAACTTTCTAAATCTTAAAAATTCATTAAACTTATTGATGTTTTTCTGATATTCAATAGCAAACATTTGAAAAATTACATTTGGAATATAAGGGCAATGTAATATTTCCCTAAACCATTTTGAGTAGAACACTAGTGTTATGTTCTTTCTTTTAAGACACACACACACACACACACACACACACACACACACACACAAATACACAATCAGCATAAATACACTTATTAGTTGAGGCTAAGATTGTCAAACACAAAGAAGTAGAGGGTAGAATGGTGGTTGCTAGGGGCTGGGAGACATGAAGAAAATGGGAAGATGTTCAATGGGTATAAAGTTTCAGCTATGCAATATGAATAAGTTCTAGAGAGCTGCTGTACAACATAGAGCCTACAGTTAACACACTGTATTGTACATTTAAAAATGTGTAAAGAGAGTAGATTTCTTATTGTTATTCTCTCTTAGCTATAAAGTGGGAATAGTTCTACTTGTCGTACCAAGTTGTAGTGAGGTTTAAATATCATGTAGCACATTAATGATTTACACAGAGTAGGCACTGAAGAAAAATAGTCATCTCTGCCTTTCTGGTTGTTTTGTCAAGGTCATTTCTGAAAAGTAGGTGAGGGAACTTGATGAGATACAAACAAATACATTTAGAGGTCTTCAAATTCTTTTTGTAATCCAGACATAAAGTGAGTGAAAGAACACATATATACAAATAAATGTTTTAAAAATCCATGGATCAGTGCAGTGTCATGGGGGACTGGCTTTAGAAAGAGTATGGTCCAGGAGAGGAGAACCAAGTGGGACCATGACAAGCATGGGGTGGGCCCAGGCTTGATTGCAGGTTCCTCGTGGGCAGAAGCTGGGTTTTCTTCCCAGAATCTGGTTCTCTGAAGGTGTTCCATGAAAGTGAATGAATGAAAAAACTGAAGAGTAGCTGGGGAGCAGAGGACAGAGGGAAAATGGACATAACAACTCCAGAATAAAAAGTGTCTTTCTTTATAATTTTTATAAGATGGAGTTTGATTATCTTTAGAAAGATTGGAAAGTTAATGATGGAAAACTGTGAAGTTCTCCTTAAACTGGTTGTTGAACTCTTTACAAATATCCTCCAAGGTAACCCTTTCTATATTTTAACTCCCTCTATGCTCTGATTTATACAAATGGACAGTGATGGATGGAGAAGCTGAGCAGCTGTGAGGGGCTCTACTCTCACAGTCCTCTCATTTTCTAATAGAGCCCAGGGGTGATACTGTTTCAAGGTCTCCTGCCCCCTTTTCCCATTCTTCTGAGAGCTGTACAGTGCATATGGAAAACTCGGTACAGTCTTTGGTACTTCCTCTCTGTTAGTTCCAAATTTTAGGTGAAAGAAATCTACTTTTCATCTATTTTACAAAGCTTGTTCTTTGAAAGCTGGCTGTATGCGCTTGTCTCTTTTTTGAGCCTGCTTCATAAGAGCAAAGGTCTGGTCCAGATTATATGACTCTCCTTCTCAGACTTAAGAGAACTGAAATCAAAGGCCTCTTGCTTTAGGCTCTCTGGAAAATACAACCCCAACATGTGAGGGCTGTTAGTTAGGACCCTCCTTCACAGCAGTTTGGGAAGAAAGAACATGGGCTTTGGGGACAGTTGGTCTGGGTTCATATTCTGGTTCAGCAGCTTTCAATGCTCTTGGCTATTTTAACTTTTGTGAAACATTTAGCTTTCCTTCTAGAAAGTGAACCCTTCAAAGGAAGAGGCTTTATTTAGCCTTAAATCTTTAGACATTCAATAAACACTATGTATGGATGAGGATGAGAGGTCCATTCTATGGGTCTAGGCCAGTGGTTCTCAACCTTCCTAATGCCGCGAGCCTTTAATACAGTTCCTCATGTTGTGGTGACCCCCAACCATAAAATTATTTTCGTTGCTACTTAATCACTGTAATTTTGCTACTGTTATGAATCGTAATGTAAATATCTGATATGCAAGATGTATTTTCAGGGGTCGCGACCCACAGGTTGAGAACAGCTCGGCTAGGCCAACCTGATACTTTTGGTAACCAGATGTATGTCAGGCACAGTGGGTGAGGGTTTTTAACACAGGCTCTTACTTCACCTTCTCAATAATATCTCCAGGTAAATGTGAGCATATGGTTCAAAATGAGGTTGATTTCAGAATAAAATAACTTACTCATGTGAAGGAAGTGATATTCAAGTGTCCATATCTTAGGGGGATTGGTATTTTATAAATGGTTGATCATGCCCATTGCTATGAACTTAATGTGTCTCCCTAACATACTATGTTGAATCCTAATCCACAGTGTGATGGTATTAGGAGGTAGAACCTTTGGGAGGTGATCATATTGTGAGGGGGAGCCCCCATGGATAAGATAAGTACCCTTATAAACGAGACCTCAGAGAGCTCCCTCACCCCTTCCATCAGGTGAGATCACAACAATCAGGTAGCCATCTATGAACCAAAAGCAGCTCTCACCACACTGTAATCTTGGGCTTTTACTCTCTAGAAATTGAAAAATAAATATCTGTTGATTACAAGCCACCCAGTCTGTGGTATTTTGTTATAGCAGCCCCAATGGACTAAGATACCACTCTATGGAAGTCTTTATGAGTAACCATATTAGAAGGTGGAAATGTCTAAACAGATCCCCAGGTTCTTGGAGGAGAATGGAAATGCTCACCATTTTGGCCTAAACTGAAGCCTGCAGACTGAGGTAAGTTGAAACATCTGGCCTGAGTAGGTGAATTAAATGTAAAGAGAGAAGGTAGAAGCTGACTGGCTGATCACAAAATCATTAATTCACCTCCTTCCCACTTCCCTATGTGGCATAACATTTCAAAGCCTCTTTCATAGGGAAGTTGTGCAGCTTTCCTTTTTATTTGTTAGAATGTATTTTCTCTTGTTATGTTGCAGGAATCACATGTATAGGTCTGCAGAATGTTTGCAATCAATTACTCATGTTATTTACAAATGTCTCAGCATCACTGTGGTGTGGAGTCACCCATTAATGGCATCTATTGCTTTACTGAGCCCAAAGTCATGAACCTCACTCCTGGCTTATTCTTTTGGCTTTCACATTTTCACTAAAGACTTCTGCTTTTTCTCTTTGATTTGGAAATGTTGATTTTACTTTCCCAAAAATGGCATGGACATCTCACTAATGATCTCATTTTAAATTGCTTACTATTTTGTCTTGTCTTCTGAAAGTTATGTCTTTCCCCTCCCACCAGGCAAGCGCCCACCCAACTCTTTGATACTTTTATAGCAAATGATACTTTTATAGCACTTGTGTTTTGGAACCAAAGCAGGCATAGTAAGTTTGCTTTACTCTTGTGGCAAATTACAATCTGAATTCCTTAAGTGGCATGTATTTCAAAAGCTACTTATTAATTATGACAGAGAGTGCACAGTTGAAGAAAGATGGGTATGGTACATCTTGTAATCAACATCGCAATGCAAATACTCATTGGTTATGAAACAAAAACCCCAAAGGTGAAACTTAAAGCACAACTACCTGGGCACCTTATTAGGATAATTATATTGTAGAATACATTTATCTAGAACATAGGTAATCATGTAATTATCACCTAAACTGATGCAATTATGATATGTAATTATGTGTAGTGAGCATGGATAAGCCAGCTATTATTTGCATCAAAGTCAGAAAAATTTTTCTGAAGCTTTTTGAATGAATAAATTGCTTACCTTCACTTGGTCACAGAATAATCTGTTCATGTCACCATGAACTATCCTATCTAATAAAGAGGAGATATGCTAATTGACCCTCACCCCATTACAAAGATGGCGGCACCCACAGCCAATAAGGAGGGAATATGCTAATTGACTGCCCCACCCTCAAAGATGGTGGCACCTAGAGCCAATAAGGAGGGAATATGCTAATTTCTAGCCCACCTCAAAGATGGCGGCACCCACAGCCAATAAGAAAGGAATATGCTAATTGAATGCCACATCCTCAAAGATGGCAGTGCCCACAGCCACAAGATGTCTGGCAGGGGAGGGCAGTTGTGGGCAACCAGGCCAGCAGGAGAAGGCAGTTGTTGGGGACCAGGCTGGCAGGCGAGGGCAGTTAAGGGTGACCAAGATGGCAGGGGAGGGCAGTTAGGGGTGAATGGGCCAGCAAAGGAGGGTATTGGGGGCAATTGGACCATCAGGGGAGGGCAGTTGGGGGCGATTGGGCTGGCAGGGGAGCAGTTAGGCATCGATCAGGCTGGCCAGGGAGTGTTTAGGGGGTGATCAGGCTGGTAGGCAGAAGCAGTTAGGAGTAATCAGGCAGGCAGGCAGGCAGGCGAGCGGTTGAGAGCCAGCAGTCCCGGATTGTGAGACGGATGTCAGACTGCCAATTTATGCCCGATCCCTGGAATCAGGCCTAAACCGGAAGTCAGACATCCCCAGAGGGGTCCCAGGTTGGAGAGGGTGCAGGCTGGGCTGAGGGACACCCCCCTAGTGCATGAATTTCATGCACCAGGGCTCTAGTTTATTAATAAATGTAGCTTCTGCCTTCTTGGGAATGAGAGGTCTATGATGAAAGCATAGAGCTGGGCATTTATGGATGCCTCCTCATGTCTCCCTCTTAGTGAAGTTGGGTGCATTTGACAAGTGGGGGCTCCCCTGCAGGAAGCCTGCTTTCTGATTTTCACCCAGAATGCCTCCTTGACTTGCTGAATATTTTCTGAAAGTCATTTAACTCAGTGCCTGAGGATGGAAAATGGTCTTTATTCTCTAGATTATATTTGATGTACATTATTATCCTGTTCTAGGCTCATTTTCATCTCTACAAACACATCATTGTTAACTTTGTTCATTCACTTCCCTACTCAATCTTTCATGATGAAACCGCCAGCTCCACTTCTGAGAACACTGACACATAGAGAATCATGTCATCAGCTTATGGGAAAGGAAGGCAGGGACCTGCACAAACATCCAGGCTGGGACTTCAGGTCACAGGTGGTTGAAAGAAACAACTAAGAGTTATTCTGTGCCATCTCAGTGGGTGACTCATAGTCTAGGAGCCTGGAAGTTGAGGGACAATTCTGGAAAAATATAACAAAACATATGCTCCTGTTTAAAATATAGTATCTCCTAGATTTAAAAAATATGGTCATGGTCACTATGCTCAGAGAACAGCATGAAGGGATCCAGATCAAAAGGGCCAATATTGGCTTTTATTTGCAAATTGTTGAAGTGGTTGTAGTGGGGAATTAGCTTATTCAATTGGTCTTGGGATTTGGGTTAATTAAGGTACCCTAGTAGGGAAAACTAACAGGTAAGCTCTCTGCTAACCTACACATGTGCAATCATAAATATGTATAAAATATGACTTAATCCTTAAAACAAGACAGTGAGGATTTTTATTATTTCCCTTACAGATACTAGTAGACAAGTGGAAGATTGTATCATCAGCCCAGGATAACCTAGCTAATACCCAGGGCAGCTAGGAGGTAAATGCAGGTCAAACTCTGAATGTGATGCTCTTGACCACCATACTTCACATGGAGCAGAAGAGAGCTTTGAGAATGGCAGCTATCTGAGAAGGAGAGAGAATGCTCTTGAAAGTAGGCGTGCCATGTAGTACAGTTATAAAACTTGAGTTTTGGCCCTAACCGGTTTGGCTCAGTGGATAGAACATCAGCCTGTGGAATGAAGGGTCCCAGGTTCAATTCTGATCAAGGGCATGTACCTTGGTTGAGGACACAACCCCAGTGGGGAGTGTGCAGGAGGCAGCTGATCGATCTTTCTCTCTCATCGATGTTTATAACTCTCTATCCCTCTCCTTTCCTCTCTGTGAAAAATCAATAAAATATATTTAAATAAAAACAACAAAACAAACAAAAGCAAAAGCAAAACAAAAAAACAACAACAAAAAATAAGCAAACTTGAGTTTTGGTCCTTTAAGTCAATTGCCTTTTTGAAATGCATACTCTTATTATTCTCTACTTTATAGATAAGAAAACTCAGAAAAGTAAATTGATGGATCAAAGTAATTGTGGGAAAGCTTTGTGCACTTTCCAATCTGGAAACACTATACACAAATTAATTAATCCTATATAATAAAGAGGTAATATGCAAATTGACCATCACTCCAACACACAATATGGCCACCCCCATGTGGACACAAGATGGCCGCCACAAGAGGCCGGCAGGAGAGGGCAGTTGTGGGCGATCAGGCCAACAGGGGAGGGCAGTATGGAGGGACCAGGCCTGCAGGGGAAGGAAGTTGGGGGCAACCAAGCCTGCAAGGGAGGACAGTTGCGGGGGCACCAGGCCTGTAGGGGAAGGCAGTTAGGGGAGACCAGGCTGGCAGGGGAGAGCAGTTAGAGATGACCAGGTCGGCAGGGAAGGGCAGTTAGGGGCAATCGGGCTGGCAGGGGAGTGGTTAGGGGATGGTCAGGCTGCCAGGCAGGTAAGCGGTTGGGAGCAAGCAGTCCTGGATTGTGAGAGGGATGTCTGATTGCCTGTTTAGGCCCGATCCCAGATTGGAGAGGGTGCAGGCTAGGCTGAGGGACACACACCCCATGCACGAATTTTGTGCACCGGGCTTCTAGTATTAAATAAGTGTAAATCCTCAGTTTCTCACTTGCAGTGGACACTTTTTAAGTGTTCAATAGCCACATAAAGCTAGGGGCTACTGATCTAAATTGTTTCTATCATCACAGAAAATTCTTCTGGATGGTGATATTAGGTGATTACCAAGTCCATCTTCTCCTTTCTCTGGGCACACAGCTGTCTTCCCAGAACCTCACACAGTCATATAGGAAGTATAGTTGAGCTCCAGCCCCTGGGAGGTAGGCAGAATTAATAGATACCACTTACAAGTCTGGACCATATGAACTCCCAGGAGGGATGCTACCTGTGTTTTCTGCTCTGTTTAGAAGCTGTAATTGAGCTTGGTGAGCTGGTGCCCACAAGTTGAAGATGGTGGAGACAAAAATGGATGGAGCCTGGGTCCCTGAATCACTGACTGGAAGGAAGCAGCCTGTCAATTATTACCTCTTTCTTGGACATTATGTGAATAAGATGTAGATTTCAATTGTGTGGATCTGCTGTGGTTTCAGAGTTTGTCATTGCAGCCACCAGTCAATAGTCTTTGAAGTTGACTTGAACTTAAGAGGATCTAGATGCAGAACTTTGCTTTTAGCCCCCTCATGGAAATCAACAAAATAGAACAAGCAGCATAGATATATGTTGGATCAAGAAAAGACTGCAATTAGCAAACTATGCCAAAATCAAAGAATTTTCTTTCTCTTCAGGATTAGAAAACTTATGAATAATAATAATAATAATAATAATAATAATTGCCCACTTTTTAAGTTCCATGTACTGGGAAACTGCATTATTGCATTTAGTTCCCGTGACAACCCCATATGCTAAGTACCATTTTAGTCTCATTTTACAGATGGGCAAGCAGATATTCATCAAGGTTAATTAATTTGCCCATGATAATGAACTCCTGTAGAGTGGGGAAGAGCCATTATTAAGATAATGAGCCAACACAGAGAATTTGAGGGACATTTTGACAATGACTGTTACCACAAGGACCCATAAAGAGGTGCATGTAAGTAAAATAGGTCAGAACAGATCTCTGAGGAAGCAGGATTCACTGGTGACCTGTGGCTCAATAAAGATCTATAGAACTTGTAGTCTCTAATGAGGAAAGAGCCTTGTTCTTTTATGATCATGTGTGTGTGTGTGTGTGTGTTTACACATGTGTACAGTGATACATTTATTAGGTAAACCTATATAAAATCTACTTGTAGTACTGCTTTTATTCTTTTTAACTAATTTATTTTCTAAAGCTCTCATTAAAAAAAGTTACTCCTTCCTGTATTGAAAGCCATGCATTCCCAAACTAAACCTTTGAAAAATATTAGATTACTAGTGGCCTTGTGCATGAAATTCATGCACATTAAAAGGGGATTAATTAGAGGAAATATTTTAATATTGCTATTTGCCCTTCCTCTATAATAGAAGTGTCAGAGATGAAAGAAAATTAGTAAAATGTATATGAAAATCTTCCTCCTCTCAGAGTCTGGAGTGCACCACAGGACCCAGAGTCAAGTCCCTGCCCATCCATGTGCTCCTCAAAATCTCAGGAGACCCACCCCCGGCCACCCCCTCCACACACCCCATTGGGCTAGATCCAGACCCAGCCGGTCCCATCCTTGTCAAGCCCTGCCAGGCAAGGGCACGGCCTGAGGTCCCCCAGCTCAGGCCGGGGCAGGGGAGTGCACCTTGAGGTCCCCTGTCAAGCCACACCAGGTGGGAGACAAGGCCTGAGGTCCCCCGTCAAGGTGTGGCCTGAGGTTCCCCACCCTGGCACCAGGGTGGGGGGTGCGGCTTGAGGTCCCTGTCAAGCCCCATGGGGCCAGGGGTGGGGTCGCAGCCTCAGTTCCCTGCTGATTGCTCATTAAGGCTTGTTACGGGAACGCCTCCACTGTGGGTGCAGCCATCTTGTGTTACGGAAACCCCCGCCTCTGCTGTGGCCACCGCCATCTTTGTGGCAGAGGGACGGTCAATTTTTATATTCACTCTTTATTATAAAGGATATTGTTAAAGCCTGCTTCACAATTGTCATCTTGCTAGAAATAGGCACTAAAATACCAACTGAAGAAGAGACTTTCTTGCTGTGGATATTTTAAAAGCAAGCATATGATTATTGCTCTGGGTGGGAGCCTTAATCTGCATGCTGGGAATTGGTGAAGCTAAGCAAAATGGCCCTTGTCTTCCTGGTGCTCACAGATCAGTGGGCACACACAGTCTATATCGATCACATAGTGACACAGGGCACAGATGCCCTGACGGCACTCACATAAGTCAAATACTTGTCTCAGGAGATCAATGTGTTGCTGTTTTAATAACATGATGGATATTTTAGGCATGAAAGGAAGCAGAAATATATTGTTTAATCATCGTTTTGTATACATGGAGCAAGACCTGGAGACCAGTTAAGTTCATTTTATCCTGCGGACAAAAATTGTGAATGAAAGCTGAGGTACACACTCACACACACTCACAAATGCTTACACACATCTCACACACACACATCACTCAACTAATGCTAATACAAAGAAAGTTGGAAACCAATTCCCTCAAGCCCATACATAGATTGGCTATAAATTAGAGAAATAAAAAAAATATTATGAATTAATGATCAGAGTCGATTTCTCCATCTCATCACACTGATAGTTATTTGCAATAATAATTCCTCACATTTATTCAGTGAATGGGAGTGACAGATAAAAACACCAGCAAACTGGAAAAGAGAGTTGCCTCGTGCTTGGCAACTCAGAGCTTTCAAAGGCAATAACCAGAGCAGAGTGTGTCCCAGATAGTCAGGAAAAGGCTTTGAATAATGTATGTGGCACTGCTCTGAAAGTTAAAAATAAGTGTGATGCAGGCGGCAGAAGGTGGTACTTAAAATACATTCTCTACTGGGACTGATGAAAGGTAAGAAGGAACCCCTTACTTCACAAGAGTGACAGTCATGTAAAATATAAAAATCTCGCATACCATGAATGCCTGTCTCAGGGGATTATTTAGATCATAATAAAAGGCAGGAGTCACAGCAGATTCAACCCAATCTTATAGATTCTGCAATCTGCAATACAATGTGTGCAATCTGGAACTTACTCTCAGGCTCTCAGAAAATAGTAACTATAAAAAGCAAGCAAGCAGGCAGGCCAGAACACCAACAGATAAATAAACCAATGGTAAACAAGAAGTCTGGGAGGAGGAATGTTTGGTGCGGAGAGTTAGGACCTTCTGGAACAGCAACCCACCCAGAAGTTCTACTCTGTTCAAAGGGTAGGAAAGCTCTGATTACATCTCGATATCTCACAGGGCTGCATTTTTCTTGTCCTAAAACAGTGAGACTATTTTCCTAAATTTAAAAAAATAATAATAATTGAATTTATTGGGGTGACATTGGTTAATAAAAGTATATAGGTTTTAGGTGTACAACTCTATAATACATCATCTTTATATTGTATTGTGTGTTCACCACCCAAAGTCAAGTATCCTTCCATTGCCATTTATCTCTCCTTTACCTTCTTCTACCTCCCCAACCCCTTTCCCTCTGGCAATCATCATACTATTGTCTATGAGTTTGTTTTTTCTTAATTCTTTCATGCTTTTCACCCAGTTCTGCAATCCCCCTTCCCTCTACAGCTGTCAGTCTGTTGTCTGTATCTATGAGTTAGTTTCTATGTTGTTTGTTTATTTTGTTCATTAGATTCTACATAGAAGTGAAATAATATGGCTCTTGTCCTTTTCCATCTGTCTTATTTCACCTAGCATGATCCTCTGAAGACCCATCCAAACAATAACATCCTTCCTTCCTCCATCCTGCCTTTCCAGTCAGTCTTTCAATTTTTTTTTATTTTTTTTATTTTTTTTAGAAAATAAAGTTTGTTGGGCTCTTGATCATTTTGGATAAAACTAACAAAAATATGAAATATACATTCAGGTTGTAGTGATATGAGAAGCAACATCATCAATAGCTCTCAACATCAAAGGTAAATTCTAGTATATTCTTAAATTTTCATTTTTTACTGTACATATCATTTCCTTTTTGTTAAATTTTCATTTACATTATATGTTCTTTTTGTTTTTGAAGTGTTTATTTATAGATTGAACAGTACTTTAGACATGTACTATATATAAGAAAAGTTAAAACAGAATCATATGGTGGTCTGGAATGGATTAATTCAATTTCCATTAATTCTATTGGGAAAAAATGATTTTGCTTTTGAAGAAATCACTTCTTGAGCAGCTGTGCAGAACAAATTAAGTTTGAGAACTGAGGTTCCATTGTACTGCATCATTTTTTATGGCTGAGTAGTATTCCATTGTATATATGTACCACATCTTCTTGATCCTAATTGAAGGATAATTAGGTTGTTTTTATGTCTGGGCTATTATGAAACATGCTGCAATGAACATATATCTTCACAAATAAGTGTTGCTAAATGTTTTGGGTAGATATCCAGAAGAGGGATGGCTGAGTCATATGGAAGCTCTATTCATAATTTTTTGAGTTACCGCCATACTGTTTTCCATAGTGGCTGCACCATTTTACTATCCCACCAGCAATGAATGAGGGTTCCCTTGACTTTTAGTTATTTTTTTATTTTAAAATTTAAACAGCCACATAGAGCTGGTGGCCACTATATTGGACAGCTTAGATACACAATAACTTATTTTTAATATTTTAAACACAAATATCACATTTTTTCACTTAATATTTACCATGAGTCTATGCCAGGTCAAGTGGCCCACAAAGCACATAACCTCCACTATCTCACTGCTGGCACAGCACAGAACTTATTTCATGAGATCCACTTATCTACCCAGGGAGAACATTCTTCACCTGAAAGGGGCAAATGCTCTTCAAGTTTCTCCCATGTATTTCTGCCTGTCGTGAATGGAGTCTCTAGGACCTCCAGCGACTGCAAGATAAATCATGGTATATCACATGGCTTATTTATGCACAAATTGGCAGGAAATAGAAACAAAATGTTTGGTGAGCTTTTTTACCCTAAATTTTAGAAGCTATTTGTAGTGATCCAAAAATGTGCATATAGGCATTCAGAAACCATAACTATTTATACATGCTAGAATGAGAAAATGCAATGGCTATCCTATTTTAATCCTTCCTCACCCACAGTCACTTTTATTTTTTATATGCCTATAATGCAATTTATTTTCTTTCTTTTCTTTTTTCCCTCCCTCCCTTCTTCTGTGTTGTCAAGAAGGGTGGAGATATGTGTGTCATTGTCAAGTGTCATACTGGGTTATGTTTGGGGTGTCAAAATCACGCCTGTGGTCATTGCTTCAAATCTTTAGATGCAATAGAGAATTTGTTTTTGTTTTCAGGAAACAATATTGAAAAACAGTCCCCAGAGGCAGAATTTCCTGAAACAAGTGGTTTCAGGTTCCTGCGCTCCAGTGCACTGTGTGTCACTGTTGGTAATGACACATTGAAGTTGGAAGGCAAATGTCTGAAGTGGGGATAGGAACAGCACTCTGGGCGCAAAGCGAGCACTGTTCCCCTCTCTTTCCCCACAGCTTCACCTGGTCCTGCCTTGAGGTGCAGGGTCAGAAGTTACTTGGCAAACAGCACTTTTCATAGTATGTGACACTAGGAAATCATTACCATCCACAGTGGGCATAAGGGCTGCTTGGAGCATCGCCAGATTGAAACCATCCGGCCCTCTCAGGTGGGCTACCTTAGGGGCTGCTTCCTGAAGGCCCTGTCCCTCTGCTCTGGCAGCTCCCCCTGTAGCTTTCTGTCTGTGACCACAGCTGGATTTACAATGATCTGTGGATTTAGCAAACACTGGGCATTTGACAAAACTGTACTTGTAGCTGGGGAAGTGAAATAGAGAAGTGACAGGGAGGACAGTTGAGTGAGTGAGTAGGTCAGGCTCTGAGCAGAACTAGGGTGGGTTCCTGAGTCAGCCTCAGGAGAAGAGGTGGGGCAGGGAGTGGCAAGGGGTGAGAGACCACATGACACTGCCCACGGCTGGCTCAGTCATTGCATTTTCAATGTCTCAAATAAGCGAAATTCCTATAGAGCAAACACTAGCTAAACCAGTAACATTGTCAGAAACAGCAGTGACAGAAACGGGGGTCTATAGCATTTAGAAAAAAATTCACTCAAACTTGTTAGAAATTTTGATAAAGGCATGTCCACTTAAAGATCTATGTTGTACATAAAACTATATGATACATTAAAATCAATGACTTCTCTCAGGTGATAAAATATATATAATTAATTAACAGCTGTACTTTAATTGGTCTTTCTATCTATAATTGATATATAAATAAATATACCAGGTATGCCCATGGTTTTATGTGCTCAGTGTCTGGCCCAAAGTGAGCATACAGATAACTGTGAATGGATGAATGTTCCAATTTATGCTAATTCTTACTCCAAAACAAATTGACTATCTTAGTCACTGACTTTCATAGACACATCTTTCTTCCTTTGGAACTTTGTTTCTTAATTCATAAAAATATTGTTTCTCTAATGTTGAACACCTCCAAGATGTCTGTTGTCACCTATTTTGAGAATAATTAAATTTTAAATATTAAATAAGATTTAATACCAATTTGTTTGCTATTTCTAATATCAAATAGAAAGATCAAATAAAGTACAGCTACTAATTGAGTATATATATATATTTCATGTTATTTCAGCTTAAAACATTGAACATTTTGGTCTAGATTAAAGAAAGCAATTTATTTTCCATTAGTATTACAGTTAGACTGAAATCTATATTCTTTATGGCATATAATATTTTTATAATATTAACTTTATTGAAAAAAAAAGAAGCCCATGCTCACACTTTTAATAGGGTATGATTTAATCCTGGTGCCATTTTCTCTATGTCCATACACCATGTATTGAATCAAGTCAGTGTTGGTGTGCAGATTTTTGTACTCTTTCTTGTGGGCATTATAAACACTGTGTATGCACACACACACACACACACACACTAATACACACATGCTTGCACATGCAAAGACTTACTGTATTTCAAGCAGAATGTAGTCTGCTTGAATGTAGTCTCTAATGAGGAAGCAGAGGGTGTGCATGTGTGTGTGTGTGTGTGTGTGTGCAAAACTAGAGAGCAGAAATAAATAAAATAAGACAGAGTAGTTGAACTTCTATAATATGCATTTTCAAAATTCAAAGTAAGTAAAATTATCCAGGATAAGCTTCCTGCAGAAGTGGAACCCAATGCATGTTTTGAAGAAATCATGGATTACATATGGCTTTATGGCAAATGAAAAGAAAAAAATAATGCATAAGGTTTTGTCACTTTTTAGGAGGTGATTAGTTAGTCTGAGTGACAGTTTAGATGAATCTTCATTAACCAGCTGGGCACAGAAAAGGAAGAGGTCCTAGACTTGGAATCAAATGAAACAGGGTATTAGTCAGTAACCTTCCAATTAGGCAGCTGGGGTAGTTCATAGCCCCTGCTCACCTGGGCTTTCTCAGGGGCTACTTGGCAAGCCTCAGAGGGCTCACTCTGATGAACCTGCAGATATGTTTTCCTTGGAGAATGGTAAAGAATTTTGAGTTAATGGCTAAACATGGAGAAATCCAAATTTGTTCTCTTTTGAGGAGATGGCAGACGGGAACTTGGGGAGCATTGTAATAGGTTTGGCTTTATACCTGAGAGACCCCTATACTTATCACAAATCAGCCTGACATTGAGCCTACCTTTTCCTATGGCCACCAGACCCTGCAGCTGAGATGGCTGCCCTGTGGACAGGCCCGGCTCCTCCAGATCCCACCACTGGTGCCTACACTGAAATCTATGTGAGTTACTTTCATCCCTTAAGCCGCTGTGTTCATTTTTGTCATTTTAAAATTACTTCCATGAATGTCTGTCTAGCCAAGCTGGTAAAATGACATACAGATGGACAGACACATGCTTTTTCTTGTACTGACTTATATTGTGTGGCGGTACTCTTAGGGCATTTGAGTTTGGGATAAGTATATAGCCTCTCTCAGGTGAAAAGACAACTCTATTTCAATGCTCCCAACATTTCCGTCTGCTGCCTCCTGGCCTTCACCTTGGCTCGCTGGGCTGTAAACATATAGGTCTCCAGGCTCCATGCACTCTTCAGGCCCTCCCCAGATGCCCTGCCTTCAGGGCATTAGCGCCAATAACACCATGTGGCAGGAAGCATGACCTTTCTCCCTCCCTTGGGTCACAAACTGTTTATCGACTTGAACTTTGTTTTTTTATCCACACCCTGCCTGCTTCCAGAGTAAATGTGGTGGTTTTGTTTCCCCCCACTCTCAGCAAGAGTTACCTCTCAGAGCTTTGGAGCTCCATGGCATTATCAATAAATAACCTAGGATGTTTTGTTCAGTTGTTTTTGTTCATTTTCAAAAAAAAAAAAAATCTAGTATATCAGTCTTGCTCAGCAGCTTTGAAAGCCACAGCCTCTTGAATAGTACTCAGTTATAGGCCTGGGACAAAACATTGACTTTGGGGGAACTCCATGGTGTAGAAGCCCAAAGCCCACCGACTGAGATTCTTTGTGATAGGGCTGGGCCTTGATTGATTCCTTTAACACCTTACTAGACACAGGGAGCAGAAGTTATTCATAAGACTGTCTGATGGAATGAGCCTAACCTCATGGGCAATGACAGGGCTGCAGGGAAGGCCAATAATGGCCATTGGTGACCAGAGGGGCCATGGGAGGAGTGGGTGGCTGCCCTTGTGAATCTGCCCTGTGGAAGGGGCTGCCCAACTGCAGGCGCATCTGACAGTTGCCCCCACCACCCTGGGGTTTCTTCAGCTCTGCCCACCCCACGTCCGATAACTGCAGGGAGTGAGAGCCACATGATAATATTTTAGAGATTAGTCACAAGTCTCTTGATTGAAGCGATGTTTTCTGTTGCAATCTCAAGACACAAATGAAGTGGTACACTAATAAATAGAGTCATAAGGCAGTCATGTTTACTTGGTTAATGTCCAAGAATAGTTGGAAAGAAATCTGAAGAGAAAATATAAAACAGTATTCCCTTTTCATATTTGAGGTTATTCATTTTATTGAAATATGGATCAGACAGTGATTTCAGAATTGTGAAGATATGGTCAAAACGCCTGGTGGTCTGACTATCATATAACGTAGTGTGATGCGGTAAGAAATGAGGTGACAAGGTAATGTTTAAAGCTGCTATTATATTGTTATTTTCCAATAGGCTAATTCAGTGATAAAAATCAAATAAAGTTTTCATTTATTTTTAGCAATACAAAGTACTTTTACATTTTATGTATGTTTATTGAGGGGAAATGTATATATGTGAGTAGTTCTCAATCAAGCAGGGGAGATTTGCTCCCCAGGAAATGTGTGGCAAAGTCTAAGCATGTTTTCAGATGTCAAAACTGGGAGAGAAACACTATTGGCATCTAGTGGGTGGAGGCCAAGGGTGCTGCTAACATCCTACAACGTATATAGGACAGTCCCCTCAGCAAAGAACCCAAATGATGTCAGAGTGTGGAGGCTGGAAAACCCTGAGATGTGTATTTATGTGTGGTATATGTGTGTGTGGTGTATGTGTGTGTGGTGTATGTGTGTGTGGTGTATGTATGTATGGTGTATATATGTGTGTGTGGTATATGTGTGTGTGTGAGAGAGAGAGAGAGGGAGAGAGAGAGAGATTGCATGTGTGTATATACAGGGTGCTCCAAAAAATGTATACATACATAGTATACATTATTAATCCCAATGGGTTAAATCTGAAATGATAGAAACATCAATTGAACTATCAGCTATTAAAGTGTGTATACATTTTTGGGACACCTTATATATATGTGTATATCTGCCTATACACAGATATAATTGTTTATACACAAGTATACATATATCTAATATATGCATATATATATATATATATATATATACTAAACATATGGATATATATTTATAAATATATGTGTTGGGGAAAACTTGGTAGCTCAATTCAATTGTCTGAATCCACATGCAAGTGCTAAATTTTTTTCTGCATAACCAAAACATCCTAATGTTCCAAACAAAGCAGGAATGAAGAAATACAAATTTATTTTTAGTTCAAGAAAGACTCAGAAAATGGTCCTAAAAAAGTAGAGAAGAGGCCAGCTGAGTGTCCGATTTCCCCTCTGGCTGCCTGGGAGCTCTCATCTACCATAAGAGCCTCAGGTGCTGCACCTTCAAAAGGAGGGGAGTAAGGAACATCAAATGAAAAAAATATATATATGTGGATGCCACTTTCTAAACCCAGATGTGCTTTTTATTTTTTTAAATATATATGTTATTGACTTCTTACAGAGAGGAAGGGAGAGGGATAGAGAGTTAGAAACATTGATGAGAGAGAAACATTGATCAGCTGCCTCCTGCACACCCCCTCCTGGGGATGTGCCCGCAACTAAGGTACATGCCCTTGACCAGAATCGAACCTGGGACCCTTCAGTCCGCAGGCTGCTCTATCCACTGAGCAAAACCAGCCAGGGCCAGATGCGCTTTTTAAATAGAATATTAGGATAGTAGAGAACAAGGAATGTTCAAGGAAAGCATTTAAAAGGGAATGATAATCACAATAATCTAACCAAAGAGTAAAATTATCTCAGCTGGGTTCCTCCCCACCCTTTACCTTCTGAGGTGTTTTCAAAATAAACTTTGCTGGAAGACTTCTGAATGTCCTTTTCCTTTTTCCGCAACAGTTTTAGGAAAATGCATTTATTTGTAGCAAAAAACCTTTTAACGCCTTGCCTTTACTAGTGTGTTTAACTTCTGGTTTCATAGGAACCACTTAAAAACAAAAGCCTGCCTTTACTGCTGCGTTTGACTTCTGGTTCCATTTAGTTTCACTCCAGCTCAGTGACCGAGCAGCTTCTGTTAGGCTTCCTTCTGACTGGTGTCCGTTCGTGTATTCCAAATCAAACAGGGTGATTTCAGAATGAGTTGGTGATTGAAATAATGTGGTAAGGAAACTCGACAATTATAATTAAAATGGCCAGTTCATCCCCTTTGTGAGCAAATCAAATGTATTTTCAATAGTGTCATACAAAATCCACCTCCACTCCATACACACACTTTTTATTATTAAGAGTACTAGAGGCCCGGTGCACAAAACTTTGTGCACTCGGGGGGGGAGGGGGGGTCCCTCAGCCTGGCCTGTGCCCTCTAGCAGTCTGGGACCCCTCAGGAGATAACGCCCTGCTGGCTTAGGCCTGCTCCCGGGTGGCAGAGGGCAGGCCCAATCCCTAGGTGCAGCCCCTGGTCGGGCTCAGAGCAGGGCTGATTGGGGAGTTGGGGCACCGCCCCCTGTCACACTCAAGGCAGGGTCGATGGGGAGGTTGTGGAGCAACCCCCTGTCACACACAGAGCAGGGCCCATCAGGGGGGTTGGGGCTCTGTACCCTGTCACGCACAGAGCAGGGCCCATCAGGGGGTTGGGGTGCTGCCCTCTATCACCCACAAAGCAGGGCGGATCAGGGGGTTGGGGCGCCGCCACTCTCACACTCAGGGCAGGGCTGATGGGGAGGTTATGGCTCTACCCCGTCACACACAGAGCAGGGCCCGTCGGGGGGGGGGAGCTCCCCCCTATCAGGCACAGAGCAGGGTGGATAGGGAGGTTGTGGCCCCGCCCCCTGTCACACACAGAGCCGCAGGGCGATCAGGGGGTTTGGGTGCTGCCCCCTGTCACGCTGATTCCAGTGCCGGGAGGCCTCACGGCTCCGCTGATCCCGGTGCTGGGAGGCATATTACCCTTTTACTATATAGGGTAGAGGCCTGGTGCATGGGTGGGGCCGGCTGGTTTGCCCTGAAGGGTGTTCTGGATCAGGGTGGGGGTCCCCACTGGGGTGCCTGGCCAGCCTGGGTGAGGGGCTGAGGGCTGTTTTCAGGCTGGGGGTGACTGAATTCCCAAACGCTCCTTTTTTCCTTTTTTTTTTTTTTTTTTAATTCTGGGCCAGCTTTACCTTGAGGCTTGGCTCCAGCTCTTAGGCCTCTGGCTGAAAGTAGGTTTCTGGCCTTTGCTTACAATGTTGCGAATCTGCTGGCTGAAGTTGGGCGTATTTGTTACAGAGTTTCTTAAACTGCCAGCTCAGAGGCAGCGGCAGGCAGGGAACGTTGGTTTCCTCCGTCACTGAGGCAACCAAGCCTCATGTTAGTTTCAAGCTGCCTGGCTGCCGGCCGCCATCTTGGCTGACAGTTAATTTGCATAACTCGCTGATTAGCCAATGAAAAGGGTATCGGTCGTACGCCAATTACCATGTTTCTCTTTTATTAGATAGGATTACAGATACCCCCCATTTTACCCCTTTAACCCTCTCCATTTGGCTCCCACCCCACCTCACCCAGGCCTTCACTGCATTATTGTGTGTGTCCTTGGGCTATGCATATATGCATATAACTTCTTTGGTTACACATTTTAAAGATACAATTGGAAATTGCATTCTAACATAATAAAGACTTTCTCAATAAAATCATTTGATTTTACTTGTGGGGTTGTATGCCATCTCTCAAACACTGTGGTTGTCTGAATACCTCTTAACACCAGGACCTAAGCCAGGAGAGGTGGCTGGAGAACAGGAGCTCAGAGAGGACATCTGAGGGACCAGTGAAATTACAGAACCATCAAATGAGGGAGAAGACTGATGGACACAATAACCAAGAGTGAAGCTAACAATAGAGACCCTGGGGCCGGTATTAGAGGTAGAGTGGCTTTGGGGGAGATGAACTGAGAAGAGGTGGCTGTCAGCATGGAAGATGCCAAGAGACCAGAACAGGGTACAGTTTTTGGCTGGACTATTGAGGGCCAAATCTGAGCACTGAGCTAGAATATCCATCTGTCAGTCTTTCCTGGACACTGAATTATACTAAGTTCAATTCTTTAATGTTCTGTGGGTGAAGAAAGAGCAGGGAAAGGAATGAAAAGATGCTTTTTCAAATCGTGGACCACCAGAGACAAGCACACAGATATGAGATGAACCCAAACTGGTTGATCATTTATTTAAGCAGTAATTCCTGTATATTTTTTAGTATTTAAATTCCAGCTAAAGGTTCATCTATATATATAAAAGCCTAATATGCAAAGTGTCCCCTCGGGAGTTCAACCAACTGGGAGTTCGATCACTCGCTATGATGTGCGCTGACCACCAGGGGGTGGCCCAGAATGAAGGAAGGCCCCGGCCGGCAGCTGGCAGACACTGGGGACCCTACCTGTGCACAAATTTTGTGCACTGGGCCTCTAGTAGTTAATCATCATGTAATTATAAAAAGTCCTCTGTAAAGGGGACAACCTTTACTTGAGAAGATTAAACAGAATTTGTTGTTGTTTTCTTAAACAAAATGATTTGGGTTCCTTTGTACAAGTTGCAGGACTTTCCATGGAGGATGAAATGTGGATTGTTCTGGACCACATTCACTGTTGTAGCTGGAGGACCACCTGCGTTGAGAGCATCTCTAACCTTTGGACAGACACTTGCCAAGCTGGTTTTATTGATGGGATGGAGATTCTTGAAAGATTTGACTCCATCTTATAATGTTGCTTCATCACTGATGCCTCAAAATCCATAGCTGGAAATAATCCAGCAAACAGCTGGGCAGGAGTATCTGCTGAAACCTCGAAGGAACATTCTACCTCTGCTTTTTCCTTAGCAACTGCCAGGACTGGAAAGGACTCTTATCCACAGTAGATGTGGGGGAACTGTGACTTGGGGCTGCAAGGGTTTTGTCCCCATGACACCTTACACTACTGTGTTTTTTTGTTTGTTTTTGAATTAAGACTTTATATTTTAGAGTAGTTTTACGTTCATAGATAAATGGAGGGGAAGGTACAGATATTTCCCTATACCCCTGTCCTTATATATGCACAGCCCCTCTGTTATCAATATTCCCTTCTGGAGTGTGACATTTGTTATAATCCATGAACCTACATTGACCATCATCACCCAAAGTCCATAATTTACCTTAGGGTTCACTCTTGGTGTTGTACATTCTATGAGTTTGGACAAATGTATAATGATGTTTATTCATTATTATAGTATCACTGACCTATAAACCTCTGTGCTCCACCTAGCCATTCTTCCTTCCTTCCTAATCCCTGGCAACCACTGATTTTTTACTGTCTTCATAGGTTTGCCTTTTCCAGAATGTGTTATTGGAATCATACAGTATGAAGCCTTTACTGATTGACTTCTCTCACTTAGTAATATGCCCTTAAGTTTTCTCCATGTCTTATCATGGCTTGACCGCTCATTTATTTTTAAAAGTGAATAATATTCTGTTGTTTGGGTGAACAACAGTTTATGTATGTATTCACTACTGAAGGGCATCTTGATTGATTAGAGGTTTTGACAATTATGATAAAATCATGTTTTCATGACCAAATCAGGCAGGACCTATTGAGCTTTTCTATTAAAATGGCTCTACTGACAAAAGTGGGGAGATTTTTACTGACAGAAATATTAGGGAGGCAATGAAGTGGTTTGTGGCTGTCTGTCATAAGTGATAATTTCTGAGAGTCTTTTATTTCATCCTAACATTTCTGGCAAACTTGCATCCTAATCTATTTTTATTAAAAACAATAATTATACTTTATATTATTAAAAATTAAATCTCTCCCAAAGCTGCAAGTGTATTCAATTCTCAGAGGGGAAAAGGATATTTCTTTCTTCCTCAAGGTTTTTCAGATAGAATCCTCTTACACTGTCATTCCAAAATGATCATGATGATATCAAAGCATGAAAGCATACAGATGCCAAGTGAATACATATATACTATCTCCAACAAACATAAGAAAGAAAAAAGGGCTCTTAATTTCTTATGTGTTCCTTCTAAAAGAAAAGCTTCAGAACACAAATTTTATTATGAATTTTACTCAATCTAAGTTGAATAGACATTTTTCTTCTGAATGAGTACTTTAGCAACCAATGAGTCAGCATTTTACATTGTCATTCTGAATCCCACTGTAAGTAGCATTCACTGTACTAATCCAAACTCAAAATCCATTTTAGAGAGTGCATTCTACAGGGGCTCATGATCAGCCTCACCTCCCCTGCTTCCCAGTTAGATCATAATTACATTAGGGATAATTACTTTGGTTTCTATTATTATTGCACAGAATACCTTAGAATCTTAGAAACACAATGTTATCATGGAATTGAGAGCTAATCACCATTAATATCCTTATTCAGAGGAGGCAAGAGAAACCAGAGAATTTAAGTGTCCTGTCCAAGATAAGATTACACAGAGAAATATTAACACCACATAAATTAATCATACTATTAAATAATTAATAGTCAATCTGGTACTAATATCTCGAGTGTCAAATTATTCACATATGCCTATTTTTTAAAATTCTCACCCAAGAATATGCTTTTGTTGATTTTTAGAAAGAGTGAGAGAGAGAGAGAGAGAGAGAGAGAGAGAGAGAAGAGCAATTAGTTGCCTCCTTTATGTGCCCTGACCAGGGATCCAGCCCCCAACCTAGGTATGTGTCCTGACTATAATTGAACCTGAAACCTTTTGGTGTATGGAATGACGCCCCAACCAACTGAGCCTCTTGGGCCCACTTATGCCTATATTTTGAGAAAGAATGCCAGCTTCTTTTTTATTTCTCTGGCATCCTATGTTCTTGGGCATGTGCCTTCCAATACTTCCTCAGACTGCTAATTGTACACTTATTTTGTTCTAACCCCTGTTCCCCCACCATTGAGTGTAGGCTCATATAAAACAGTGTCTATGTTTCCCTTCATTCCCTGAGGCCCCTGCCTTAGCCTTAATAGGCACTCAGGAATAGATGTTGAATGAACATGGAAGGCCCGTGTTCTTAAAACTAGCTCTGTCCAGAATTCAGTCATGCACTTTTTTACCTTCTTTCTTTAAATTAGAACCATCTACTTGGCTGATCACGTATCCATCACCTGTGCTGGCATACTGTAAGCACAGTCCCTTCACAGGCACACGTATAGTCTGAATTTACAGGCCTTGGGAAATATCAGTTCTAGGTCATAGTCCCCATTCCCAGGCAGTCACATCAGCCATTCCAGGCATTAAGCATTCTTTTGGTCACATCAGGTAACTCCGGTGGCCCCTCCCACTGTCCAAGGCCACCTTTCTATCAAAGGTTAAAGGTTGCAAAGCCCAGAGGAGCTGTATTTCTCCTTTCTCCTACTTGACAAGGGTATGTGAAGTTGCCAACCACTCTTCCCTTGGGAGCAAGGCTGGAGGGCAGGAATTCAGGCTGCTAATTTTCAAGAACTACTATGTGAAAGCCTCAAGATAAACATGATAAAGAGAAGACAGAATTCGGGAATCAGGGGGAGAAGCCAAATGCCCCAGACTCAGGAGAGAAACACAATAGTTAGATCACAAGGTAGGAGGCTCACTCTATCTCTGGTGGCTTGCAGGCCCGCTCTGGGCTGGCCCAGGGTCTCCTGAGACAGGGGGCCACAGGCAGGAAATTGCACTTCCTAGCAGAAGCACTGGTCTGAGACTTCATTTCAAAGGCAGTCCACATTCTGTTTTTTCTCAGTCAGGGCCTCCCACAAACCCGAGAAATAGAATAATTTTTGCAAATATGTCAGTCACTTGGATGGAATTTTAACAGCTGGTTAGGAAGTTGAATGAAGAAGGCAAGTCTAGTTGATATTTTTAGTCCTATCTTCCTCTGAGATCCCGCTGGCTGGCCCAGAGTTCCACTGAGCCCTTCTCCTCAGCCTGTTCATCTTGAGTACAAAGGTTGAGAGAAGTACCTTTTTACATGGTTGACCTTAGTGCTCAAATAAGCTCAGTAACAAGGGTAAGTGTTTCTGGACACGTCTATAGGAAAAATAAGGAATTCAAATTATAAGCTTAAATGCTTTAGGTAAGATTATCTGACCTTTTTGGCAGAGAAAAGGCTCAGTGGAATGTTTGTGTGTTTTTTTTTAATAGCCAAACCCTTTTACAGGAGCAAAATACAGAGGTGGGGGAGGGGCGGAATTGCCCTGGGGTTTGTCCTTTGCAGGAAATAGGCTGGACAGTAAACAGAGACAGATGTTCAAGGCATGTGCAGCTTTAGATCTTCCCACTGAGTCAGTTTAGGCTTATCATTTCAACCTCTTACTTTATCTTATTCGTTTTACTCAGACATGTAGGCAAACACAAGGTGGTACAGTTTACTAGTAGACCTTGGCTACTGAATATACATGAGTTTTCTGAGTGTTGAACTTTTCATATTTATTAGGAGTTGATTCAGTAAGCTGTAAGCCAATGCGGTGCTCTTTCTGGGTAGACTGGCTGAGAGGCATCTGTGTATTGAGGTAGGAGGAAAAGCAGAGATGTGGGACCTTACAGAAAAGAGGTCCAGCTCATGATGGTTTTAATAAGTTCAACCCAATTTTCAACCCTAAGTGAAGCTTGCTCTGGGATGGTCAACAGCCTCTGCGAGGCTGAAAGGCCAGTCAGACACAGGGAGCCCAGTGTCTGGATAGAAGAGCGTGTGGCAGTGTGTCTCTGAGTGCAGAGAAGGGATGGAAACAGCAGGAGGATCCACCAATATCCCTGGCTGGAGACCAAGGGCTCCCTAGGGATGGCCAGGCACCCATGGGCTTTTGTGAAGTGATGAACACATAATGTGTGTTATAATAGTGGGGGATTGTTTTACCAGCTGTGCTGCACACAAGGGATGGTGATTGTGATAGTGGTCTAGGAGCTCATCGCTGATGACTTGTGTGACAAAAAGTGGACCCTTTCATTCCTCATTATCACTGAGCATGAAGGTCTCACAATCCAATACCAATTTTCATCCTTAACTCATAATGAACCATAAATCTCTTCATAGCTCTGTCACAGTGAGCATGGAGAGTGATGGTGGTTTCAGTGTTTTGCAGCTTGCTTGTTGGATGACCTTGGACAAGCTGCACTTTGAAGCTCACAAGGTTCTGATAATGATGGAATTATCTAACGTGTATAACAGTGCTCTTTAAACATAAAGTGCTAAGTAAGCATGAATTAGGTATTATATACTTTCATATTATTACAGTGTCCTATGTCTAATATATCACTTGCAATAAAGGGAATTAAATATCTATTGAACTGGACACTCAGATGTTGAGTAATTTATATTTTACAGTATCTCTATGCATCAAAAATCAGGTCATAATTTAGATGTCGAAGGCATTCCCCAGAAAAGTCCCTGTCCTCTCCCCCAACTACCCATCCACCAAGCCTTGAAGTCACCACCTATTAGAAGTAGCTGTGTCTCAGGAACATGACAGGATTAAGACAAAGGAGCTCTTCTCAATGCTGTGTGTGTGGAAGATGATCTTGTGGGGATGAGTAACTTCCTTCTATACTCTCAGGTTCTGTGGCTGGACCAAGAATTACACTGACATGAGCAGAGTAACAGGTGAAAAACATAAAAATGTATCTAATATTTTAATGTGCACAGAGGAGTATTCCAAAGAAAAATGAACCCAAAGAAGCCATAGTCCCAAAAGCTTATGTACCTTGTACACAAAGAATGACAGATAGTGGAAACGTGACAAGATAAAGTGGTTCTGGCTGAGGACAGTACATTGTGGGCAGGGACTAGGAGCTCTCTGGGGGACTAATGAAAGAATAGAGTTGTTTTAGTAGGTGTGTGTGTCCAGGTCTATTCTGGCAGGGGTAGGAATGTTTTGCTTTTCCTGGACCTGGGAGGGCACCTTTCTCCCGGGAAACTGTTAGGCAGAAAGAGGGCGATCTGAGAGCCCTTTCCAAGTGTGCTGAGTCTCAAGTGCTTGCAGCTCAAAATAATCAATATCCAATTCTGCATATTTTGGGGTGACAGGTCCTGAGCCCCTTTCAGCTTTAGAAACTCAACCATCAGTACTGACTGTACAAGCAGCCAAGCCGTCAGAACTAAGAGCGTCTCACAACTTGCTGAGGTTGATGAGGACCAGTGAGAGGCCTCTGCCTTGCACGTGAGCCTTATTTGCTGGTCTCTGAGGGTTGAGAGCAGAGTGTCTGGTGTTAGTGAAAAAGGCAGGAATGTAGTTGGTGGAATCTGCCTCCCAGCACATCAGGCTCATGGGATTTACAGCCCCAGAACAGACCTCCAGGCAGATGCTCCTAGGAAAGCCTGCTGCCTATTTGTGGGAAAGTCCAAACTTTAGTTTGCAGGCCTGGGAGGTTTAGATAACCACTTGTTTATGTAAAGTTGTCCCCCCATGTCTGTACTCTGTTCTGCACCACAAATATTTCCCAGACAATGCATCTCAGTACCATGGAAATCTTATTTACTTTAGTTTTATTTCTTCATTCCCTAAATGCAGTGGTGTGATAGATAGATTCCTTCTTAAAAGGAAAGTAGGAAAGCTTTGAATTAATTTTTTTTCATAACTTTAAATTAAATAAACTGCAATTTGGTAAGAAGCAATGTATTACTCAAAGCCTTAAAGGTATTCATTATATATTCTAGTTACAATATATTCCCATCCTCATTTCAAGAAAATGATATCAGGTACAAGAGATCACATGTCAAACTTTAATCCCAAGAAATGAGCTGTATGGTTATTTCTTTTATGTCAAGTATTTACCTTTTTACTATGTGCTGTTAAGCCTAAATCATAATCATGGCCAATGTATAAGGGGAGTTAAGAAAAAAATAAGCAATAAACTTTGCAATTTTACCATTTGATTTTATGTATCTACTAGAGGCCTGATGCATGAAATTCATGCAAGAGTAGGCCTTCCTTCCCCTGGCTGCTGGCACAGCTTCCCTCTGGCCACCTGCAGGGACATGGGACCCAGGCTGGCTTTCCTCCGGCCCTGGCCTTGTCAGGAAGGAGGTCCGGAAGGATGCCTGGTCTAATTAGCATATTACCCTTTTATTATTATAGACTAGAGTCCTAGTGCATGAATTTGTGCATGGATGGGGTCCGCCCAGCTCGCCATGATGGGGGAGTGGGTGGGGGACAGGGCTGGCTGGGTGGAGGGGTTGTGGGCTGTTGGTCAAACTCCCAGCCAAGGGGACAATTTGTGTATTAGCCTTTTATTATATAGGATTGGAAATGAATAGCATATACTTTCTAATTTGAGGGAAAATACTGATTTAATCCTAGTAAGGAACTGGGGATAGCGTTCTGTGAGAAATTATAGAAGAAACAAGAATATTAAAACGACTGAAAGTAAATTGTTCTTAGTTATTTTAAAAGGGACATCATTTACACCAATTGCCAGTTTTGTGATAAGGAAAAAAACAGACTTTCCTATGTCAATTGTTCACTTCTTCAGAAAATTTTAAAAGATACATAGGCATATATATTCAAGAGTGATCCTTATCTTGATATTTGATTTTTGCCTTTTATTTTTTATGTGACATTAATTAAAACACCCTAAATTTAATGTCAAATGAGAATACAGTATTGTCAGAAGTTAATATATAACTTCCTTATTTGGCTTCCTCTAACTTCTACATGAAAAGAAATATCCACTTTTTTTGTAAATTCCGTACATATTCAGAGTAAAGTCACACTGTATACAAAAGGGGATTTTCAGGAGACCAGAGAATCAGAGCTAGAGAGCTTAGCAGTGTGTTGGGAATTTCTACCTGCTTTAGGTCAAAATGCTGCCACATTTTTTTCCCTTGCAAGCTTCCGGAAAATTGCTGAAGTTGTGCTCCATGTGGCTTTCTGCCAGGAAACCGGTGACTCTAATTAAATAGGATCCAGGGGGAGGCTCTCTGCTTGCTGGTTTCTTTTTTGAATCAGATGCTCAGTATTAGGGAATCCTATTCCTCACTGTTCAGGAACCTGAGCTAAGCATGCTTGGGGAATTTCATTTCTCTGTCCTTCAGATGAGTTTCAAGTCCTCCAGCCCTTCCTCCCAGGGCCTCTGTCCCCTTATTTCAAGGCTGGGCCTTTTGCTTAGCACTTTGTTCATCGGAAAGACAAACAAACACACACATGTTGGTTGAGCCTTTGTTGTTGATATCAGTATCGCTCCCCACTTTTCCACATAGATCCTCCTTTTACTCAAAGTGTGTCTTCAACGACTTGTCACAGGTTTTGTGAAAATGGCACCTTTAAAACTAAGTGTTTCGTGCCTAGGCAGTTTGGCTCAGTAGAGTGTCAGCCTGTGGACTGAATGTATGGTCCTGGGTTTCTATTCCCATCAAGGGCACATGCCAGGGTTGCAGGCTCAATCCCCAGTGGGGGCGTGGAGAAGGCAACCGATCAGCGATTCTCTCTCATCTTGATGTTTCTATCTCCCTCTCCCTCTCCCTTCTGCTCTGAAAACAATAAAAATATATTTAAAAAATAAAATAAAAAATAAAACTGCATATTTGGCAATGTTCCTTCCAGCATGCTCCTTCAGACTAGAGTTTCATCTTCCTCTTCCTAACCTTAATTGCACAGACCCCCACCACACGCACACACACACACACAAACACAGACAAACACACCTCACAGGGGCAGGGAAATGTGTGTCCAATAGAGAAACAACAGCCTGGACAAGCTGTGGGTAAATTACTTAAAATTTGAGCCTCTGTCTGAGTGAAGTCAATCATCTTAATAGGCTCTAAAACCCATTTAACTCAAAAACTTTGAATCTGTACTTTCTTTTTTCTAGATTCCCATGTTTTTCTTAAAATCTGCAGCCTTAGATACCATCCCAGGCCCCTGAGCCTTCAGCACACCTGAGCCCCAAGACCAGTTCCAGACCTGCCCTCCAGCACTGCTTCTTGTCCATTCACATCACCCAACACTGCAACCTCCTCTGGTGTCCAACTGCAGTCCACAGCCTCAGAGAGGAATTTGCTCTTTTTTGTACATCACTTCTGCGGCCTGGAAAAGCCCCAACATACACACTCAGAGCAAATAGACACCGTTGAATGTAACACATGTAAATGTTTGTGATTACTTTTTTCTCCTGGGTCTTTCTTTTCTCTCAATCTTGACTCCTCTCCAATTTGTGCTTTTAAATATATTGGGGCAGTTCTTACAGATGATATGCTGGGCATTCATCTGAAACAGGACGGAGTTAGTCAGTGCAGGTCAAAGGGCTGGATGATGACATCCAAATGGCAGGATCAGAATCTCATAACAGTTCATGGGCAAGACCAGAACGGAATGTATCTGAAAGAGGAAGTGTTATTCATAGGTTTCAGCTGAGGGGAGGAAGGGTGAAATGGGAAGGATTTTAGCATGGGCTACATGTCTTTGTTGTATAACTGTTAGCACGCACACACACCTTTGCCTCACTGTCTGGATTTGGGAATTTTAAAAAATATAATTGTGAGTGGAGTAGCATTTACAAACAATTAGGGGGCATCTGCCACCACAAGGCACTGTCCTAAAGGGTGTATTATGACCCACTTCCCTTATAAAAACATTCCTGTCTTTACACCTTTATTGGTTTTAATGACTAGCAGTTTGTTGATGGTAATTGTAATGCTGCCCCTGGAAGTGGCATGTTATTTTCAGATTCAGATCCTCCATGTGGGTTTGGAAACATCTGCTCAGACCAGAAGATATCAGTTAAAGCTATATTTTGCTCCTCTCCATATGCGTCCAGATGGTTATATCTATGTGCTTTATGCTATACATGTCAACTATCTATGGGGATTTAACTTATTTTCTTTTGTATGTCTAAAGAAAATAATCATTTAAGACAATAAGAACTAATAAATTTCTAAGGTTCTAAAAGTTAAAGTTCTTTAAATGTGTGTGCACACATGTTTCTATTAAACTGTTGCATGTTTCTGTTAAAACATGTATATAAAACACATTATTAAAGAAAAGGTTCAACATTTACTTTGAGTGGATTTATAAAATCAAAACAAAATAGGCCTTATCAGAAACATAGCATCAAGAAAGAAAATCATTTGAAATTATTAGTTAATTCAATAAAATAATATATACTCCATCATACAAACATAAATATATTTCTCATTGATCACTATTTTAAGAAAAATGGGGCAGGGAAATATATTCAAATGAGTTTTTTTAAAAGTCAGTTTTCAAATAATTTTGTTCAGAAAGGATGATGCTTTAGAACAGTGATATTCAACAATTTTTTTCACTGTTTTACCTTGTTATTTTGCAAATAGCAACCTCTCAATCATTAATAAACTAGTAAAAATTTGCCTTATACATTTCAATAGTTACAAGTGATACAATTTCAGGGTATTATAATATGGACAAATAAAAACAAAGTTATGATATTGTTTTTAAATAAATCTATATTGTTGAGAGTATTACAAATGTCACCCCCTTTATTCCCTTTGCCCCTCACCTCCTGGTTCCTGCCTGACCCCCTATTGTCTTCACCACCCTATTGTCTGTGTGCATGGGCAGTGCTTATCCTGTATAATAAAACCCTAATATGCAAATTGACCAAATGACTGAATGACTGGTGGAAAGACCTGTAGATATGATGTGCACTGACAACCAGGGGTTAGACACTCAACACAGGAGCTGCCCCCTGGTGGACAGTGTGCTCCCACAGGGGAAGTACCACTCAGCCAGAAGCTGGGCTCAGGGCTGGCAAGTGCAGAGACATTGCCAGGAGCCTTTCCCATCTCCGCTGCAGGCGGGCGATAAGGAGTGAGGGATCCCGGACTCTGAGAGCCCCAGACTGTGAGAGCCCTGGACTGTGAGAGGGATGTCTGACTGCTGGCTTAGGCCTGATTCCCCCCCCCCCCCCCACAGCAGGTGGACATTCCCCGAGGGGTCCTGGATGGCAAGAGGGCACAGGCCAGGCTGAGGGACCTCCCACCAGGGCACACATTTTGTGTACCAGGCCTCTAGTGTTCATGTAAGTTCTTTGGTTAATCTCTTCCCCTCTCTTCTTCCCTCTGAGATTCTTCAGTCTGTTTCATGCTTCCATGCCTCTGGTTCTATTTTATTCATCAGTTTATTTTGTTCATTAGATTCCACATATAAATGAGATCATATGGTATTTGTCTTTCTCTGACTGGCTTATTTCACTCAGCACAATCATCTTTTTAAATGTGGTCAGTGGGCTTTTAATAACAAAGTGAAGTGTTACCAACCATCACCTATTAAAAGAAAATGCACAGCCCTGGCCAGAGGGCTCAGTTGGTTGCAGTGTTATTCTCTCACCAAAAGGTGGCTGTTTCCACTCCCAGTCAGGGCACATACCCAGGGTTCGGGTTGATCACTGGTCTGGGCATGTCTGAGAGGCAACCAGCTGATGTCTCTGTCACATTGATATTTCTCTCTTTCCCTTCCTCTCTCTCTAAAATCAATAAAAACAAATCGGCTAAGTATTTACAAAATGCACAAACAAGCAATTCAACTGTAGGAAATTGGACAGTGTTTCTTTCTTTCTTTGACTTTTATTCCAGCATATAATTTTATCTTAATTTTTATCTTTTCTTTAACATTTTCATTGATTGTTTCATAATTCCTTCTGTGAAAAAATATATAAATAAAATATATTAATTTTCCCATATACCTCTAAATGTTACATTTTTCTACACTGAAATATCATCATAATTAATATTTGCACAAGATTGATCAAAATAATAAATATATTATACCAGTTTATATTCAGCAAATAAAAATATTTAATTAGATATTTGTATCATAATGAAATAGATGGAAATATTTTTCCATTAGTTTATGTATCCATGAATATTATTAGTGAATTGGTAGAATGAATTAAATGCAGCATTAAATCTATTCATAGATTGTTGTTTTTTCTTTGTGCAATGCCGGTTTATTTTCCTTTTGCTTCTGCAGTCATCTTTGAATAATTGTTTAAACAATAGAATGGAATGATGTTACATTAAATAGAATGCAAATGGCTCTAGAACACCTTAATAATTATGACAAGGTGATTATAAATAACTTTGTTTTCCTTAGTAATATATGTTTGCTTTTTAAAGCACATTAAAGAGCTGCCATATCTAGGGTTTGCAAGGAAGAGCAAATAATACCATCCTGAGTGCCCACATCCCTGAAAGTTAAATTCCAATTTTGAAAATACTAAGGTTATTTCATAATATATAGTCAAGCAGAGGGCTACTTGAGTTAGAAATATTTATTCTCAAAATTTAAAAGCATTTAACCTTTCAGTCACTGCATAAAATCCTTCCTATTTTTTTTTTCTCATTCCATCTGGGTATTCTGCAGAATTTCAAGCAAACCTCACATCACCTTTAAGACAACAAATCCTATCATTTAAGGAGAGTCAGATCAGAAATGGGTACATAATTAACAATCTAATGGAGCAGTAACATTTTATTTTTAATATTTTTATTGATTTCAGAGAGGAAGGGAGAGGGAGAGAGAGATAGAAACATCAATGATGAGAGAGAATCATTGATTGGCTGCCTCCTGCACGCCCACCCTCCCCCCACTGGGGATCAAGCCCCAAACCCAGGCATGTGCCCTTGACCAGAATCCAACTCAGAACCCTTCAATGGTTAGGCCAACACTCTATCCACTAAGCCACAACAGTGAGGGCTAGAGTGGTAACATTTTATATAGCATTCTAAATCTTCCAATGAGGCAAACCCTACAGCTGCCACTTTATGTAGAGGAATTTTTAGATCTGAGACTATTCCAGAGTAAAGCAGCCTCAGGCACATTCTTAATATGAAAGCTTGCAAGACACAGCCCTCTCTCAAGGGACAGATTGTGGATTGGTTTTCAGGCAAACAAAGCAAAAGAATAAGCACCCCAATGCTTAATTCAGTCATTTCAAAATTCAGAGTATAAATACTCCAAAGACCTGAAACTTTTGTTTAAATATTCATATGTTTTTGCTGTTGTTGTTTTTTAATTGATGCAGGGCCCTGAGAAAACTTGGAATGCCATAGAATTTCACTGAAGTACTTAAAACTTTTTCTAAATTATATGGAAAATATCAATGACTTGCTATAAAAAATGTAATCCATTAGTTGACAAATAAATTATGTTCTTTCTGAAAACAAATGATCAGAAACCACATAACTTAGAAAGAGGGCATGCCATCCACCTGCTGGCACCCTCTGTGTGTCTCTGTTAGTGGTTCCTGATGTATTATTTGCTTATGTGACTTTAATGGAACTTACATTTGCATCAATTTCCTGTCATGTTATAGAGCAGTGATTTTCAACTTTTTCATCTCCTGGCACATAAACTAATTACTAACATTTTGCGGCAAACCAAAAATGTATTTTTTGCCAATCTAACCAAAAAAAAAGGTGTATTTTTGATTCATTCATACCAGATGACTAATGTTGTGTTGACTGTTGTCATTTTTTAATTCACCATTCTATGGGAAAAGAGATCAATGCCCCTACTGTATAGTCAGGTATTGCATGTTTTAAAACCTCTTGAGGCACACTAGTGTCCTTGAAAATCACTGTCCTAGAATCATCACTTTCCCATCTTCCACTCCATTTCCTCCTCATCCTCTTCTTCTTCTTCTTCTCATGTTTTAGTTCCACTTGATATTTTTCTAAAAAGCTCCACTCTTAAGGCATTTAATAAAGTGTTGTTTGTCTGAAGCACATAGCAAGTGAACAAACCCATGAAGGAGAGTTACTTACACTTCACCAAAAAAATCTTTCTAGGAAAACATGCATTAGTTTCTTGTTGATGAGTTCCAACCATGACGTTAACAAAATGTGCTATTCGCTTTTAAAATATTTTATTCTATTATTTAATGTTCAAACCCATTTGTTGGCCTGGATCAAAGCAGAGATTCTTGTTACACTCACAGTATGGAAAGACTTAACCAGTACTAGAAATCTGCCATAGTGATTGACCATTTGGCTAAACCCCATTGCAAAATCCATAAAAAGCATTTTATCTAAATACTAGAGGCCCGATGCATGAAATTCATGCACGGGGATCCGCCCCTGCTGCAGCGGCAGCGGCTGCTGCTGGCCTTTGCCTCTGCCCCTGCCCTCCGTGATGGCCACCTCGGCCCTCGTAGCCCCCACTTTGTCCGGAAGGTCATCCGGAAGAACTTCTGTCTAATTAGCATATTATGCTTTTATTATTATAGATATGAATCAGAGACTTAAAACTGACCTGCATCTGAAAGTCTGCCAATGCCTCCTGTTAATGTCCTGGTATGTTCTTCCATGGTGTCCCTGTGGTTTGGACTGGGCATGACAGTACAATGCTCTCGAGATTAAGATGGCTTGACAGATGAGGCTTTACCCTGAAGGGACTAAGGAAAACTTCCCCTAGCCCCTCCCTCCCTCATCGATCTGCCATCCTTACCGCAACCATGAGGAAATACCTTTTCTCTTATTTTAGCAGCTCTTCATTTGTGAAATATGCATTAACTTTGAAATAAATAATCATTTTGCTCTTCTTATTTAAAGAGATATGTATCTTAATAATTTTGTTTTTATTTATCTGTGTGTGTTTTCATAGAGTTAACATAATGTTATCTCTTTGAGAAAATTACATCTTTAAAGCCATAATAGAGTGAAGTAAAAAAATAAAAATAACTCCATTTCTCCTCATCACTCTTTTCCCTTTCCCCTTAAAGATTCTTAAAAGTGTAACCACTCACAGGTGTTAACCTAACATAATGGATCCCACTTTGTAGGGTATGAAACATACATCTTAGGGGACTCTCTTTAAAATTAAAAAAAGTAACTAGAAAATTAAGTATAAAGTGAATATATATATATATATATATATATATATATATATATATAATCTTGATCAGCTGCCTCCTGCATGCCCCTACTGGGGACTGAGCCTGAAACCCAGGCATATGCCCTGACCAAAAATTGAACCATGACCACCTGGTTCATAGGTTGATGCTCAACCTCTGAACCACACAGGCTGGGCGACAGTGAATTTGTAATTATAAGGAGAAGAGGAATGATGAAAATTGGAATTTTTATAAAAACATTAAAAATTACAAAATTAACATAATTTGCTTTTAACTAGCTGCCTACTATATCTCTGAAACACTTAAAATTTGGTAGCATACTCAATCAATGGCTTTTCATATGCAAACATTTGTTATGTTATTTTTAATAGAATAGAAAAATTTAGTTTTTTCTCTAGCATGTTTAATAGAATAGTATTAAATTAACTAGGGGCCCAGTGCACAAATTCATGCACCTTGAAAAGAACTGTGGGCCACAAGGCTGCAGTGGGCACAGGGGCGGGTCTCGGCCCATCCTCCATGCCCCTGACTGGCCCTTCCCAATGCGGCCCCTGGTCCCCTGTCTGCAGGCAGTCTGGTCCCGTTGCTGCCACTCCCATGCACTGACAGTGCTGTCCCCGCTTGCACCTCTGACGGCACAAAGCGATTGGGGCCAGCACCAGCAGCAGGTGCAAGCGGGGCCAGCACTGTCAGTGGGTGTGAGCAGTGGCTGCTACCCCGATGCCCCTTAGGAGCAGGGGGAGGTGGAGAATCCCTCAGGGGCAATGAGGGCTGGCAGCCACCACTTGTACCCACTGATGGCACTGAGTGATTGGGACTGGTGCCAGGCACCGGCAGTGGGTGTGAGCAGCAGTTCCGGTGCCTTCAGTGGGTGCGAGCAGGGCCATTGCCAGCAGTGGGTATGAGAAGTGGCTGCAGGCCCCAATTGCCCCTCAGGAGCAGTGGGAAGCAGAGAAGCCCTGAGGGGCAATTGGGGCCAGCAACTGCCACTCTCACCCACTGATGGCACCAAAGCGATCAGGGCCAGTGCTGGGTGCCAGCAGTGAGTGCGAGTGGGACTGGCGTCAGCAGCAGGTGTGAGTGCTGGGCAAGACGGTGGGGCATGGGAGCAAAGAATTTTCAGTAATCACCAGAGGCTTGCCTAGATGATAGCGACTGGGGCCCCGCCTTGGTCTGGCACCCCTGCTCACCTGCTCCACCATCCCACCGTGGTTGATGCTTGCCATGTTCCACGCTCTGCTGCCTGTTGCTGATGCCTGCCATTTTATGAGCACGCCCCCTGGTGGTCAGAACATGTCATAGCGACAGGTTGTTTGGTTGTTCTGCCATTTGGTCTATTTGCATATTAGGGTTTTATATATATAGACTAGTGGCCTGGTGCACAAAATTGATACATGGGGGAGGGGGTTCCCTCAGCCCAGCCTGCACCTTCTCCAATTGGGACCCCTTGGGGGATTGGGCCTAAATCGGCGGTTGGACATCTCTCTCGCAATCTGGGACTGTTGGCTTCGAACTGCTCACCTGTTTGCCTGCCTGATTGTCCTTAATTGCCTTTACCTGCTTGTCTGATTGCCCGCCTAACCCCTCTTCCTGCCTGCCTGATCACCCCTAAGCTCTCTGCCTACCTGCCTGATCACCTCTACCTGTCCTCCCCTGCCAGCCTGATCTTGCCCCCAATTCATGCATCGGGGGTCCCTCAGCCCAGCTTGCACCCTCTCCAATCAGGGACCCCTTGGGAGATGTCTGACTGCCAGTTTATGCCCAATCCCTGTGGGCCTGATCTCGCCCCCAACTGCCCTCCCCTGCAGGCCTGATCTCGTCCCTAACTGCCCTCTTTTGCTGGCCTGATCTCGTCCCCAACTGCCCTCCCCTGCCGGCCTGATTTTGCCCCCAACTGCCCTCCACTGCTGGCCTGATCACCTCTAATTGTCTCACCCTCTGCCCCCACCAACATGGCTTTGTCTGGAAGGAAGTCAGACAAAATGGCTGGTAGACCTGGTCTGATTAGCATATTACCCTTTTATTAGTATAGATGGATTATATAAAATAGGATTACTTAAATGGTGTGTGTGTGTGGGATGGGCCTTTTTCAGCAGGAGGAGATGCTCTTGGCAGACAAAAGTATATAATCCCTGTATCTGGACGGATAGTCAGCCATATGCACCATACTGCCAAACTAGTCATTAAAAAATTGAACTGCTTTCTTACACCTTACACCAAACAGCTGTTGCCCTTAAAACCCCTCCTCAGGCCCCACCTTAGGTTCTGCCTTCGTAGTTCACCCAGATTTGGTTCTGATTGGTCGGTTTCTATGCCAGTCAGTGTCTCCGGGCCTATCTCTGGGAGTGATCAAAGAGGCAGAGGCGGGCTGATCAGCAGCCCCAGAGGCCCAGAGAAAAACAGGTGAGGCTGCTGGTGAAGCCCAGAGAGAAAGAGAGAGGCAACGCTGATCAACAGCTGCTACTGAGGATGTGGGTCAGACCCTGCCTCTCTCTCTGCAAGCCTCTCTCCAGGCCTAATCCTTAGCCCCCTCAGCAGTCAGTGCTGGGTCACCATGGCAACCCAGCACTGACTTCCGGTGTTAAGTCAAACCTTCAGTTATTATGGACTCTGGCTCTTTATATATATAGATAGTTTAGAAAACTATCTTTCAATTTTGCAATTTATAATGGTGATAGCATATAAATCTATAGTGTGCTGTAAAATTGGTGAAGACCTGCATCATTTTTTTTCTTTGTAAACAATAAGATTCCAGAGCATTTCAAGATTGTTTTTTTAGTTTTATTTCACTTAAAATAATTGAATTGATTGATGAGACTCATTAACCAACTTTTCAAAAAATGTACCATTTCTAGTGGCACAGTATGTATTTAATGGTAACTTAGTCAATACTAGGATTTTGTGTCAAATCAGCAAGTCTTGAAGAACATTTTTAAATAGGTTCAGATAATACATTCCTCTTTATTATTTGTATTCTGAGATAATTCAAAAGCTTTTTCATGGCTTCTGTTTGAAATTTATTTCTTACCCTTGAGAAATTACTTCTTTTGGTATGTTCTGTAAAAATATTTATTTTCTTCTCTATGTCAGAACAAGGATTTTACTTTCAATACACATCTTTTTGTTTTGTTTGATATTCCATTATTTTTTTCCTGCATACCATCTGTTTTCCATTTAATAAACACATTTGAAAATAACTGAAACTACACATCATGTGTGTATAAATAAAGAGCTTAAAATTTCTTGTTTAATTGAAACTTTCAAAACATCATATCAAATTACAGTTAATGCCTTAAGTTTCATGAATTTACAATAAATGTACCTTCATTTGATAATGTCCCAAGTTAAAACCTGGAAGCTGCTAAAGCCAGACAGTTCAGGAACAATGGACTCAAAACTGATAAAATTGGTGTGATCAGGCCAAGATCATCAATGCTTTTATCCCCAAAGATTAATGATACCATGTGTATAGTCCACTGCGGCTACCATAACAAAATACCACACTGGCTGACTTACTAATAAACAGAAATCTGGCCAGTTCAGTTTCTGGTAAGAGACTGTAGACACCCACCTTCCCACTGTGTCCTCTTATTGCAGAAAGTGAGCAAACATACTTTCTGGAGTCTCTTTAATGACACTAATCCTATAGGACCAGGGCTCCACCCTTATCACCTTATTTAGCTTTACTTACTTCCTTATTTCAGTCATATTTAGGGTGAGAGCTTCACCATATGAATTTTGGGAGAACATAATTCAGTCCGTAGCACCATGCATATCATAATGTCTTTTAATAAAACACTTTAAAAGCCAAATTAAAGATTAAAATCTCCATAAATTTATAACCTTAGTTAGAAAAAAAAATCTACCCTCTCACATGGAAAATACACTCAACTAATTTCTTTCCCATCTCATTGGTGCTGTTAGTGGAGTTCAGCTTTTTGAATTTACCTCCTGAACTGAAGATCTTTTAGCTAAACAAAGCACATAACCCCAGTGGATAATGGTGTGGCAGGCACAAGACAACCACCATAGGTATTTCCATTACAACAGGGGCAAACAAGGAGCCACTGCTGCATAGCAATTCTGAAATCCCCAGGACACATGCTGAAATTTCCTTAATTAGGACTCAAGGTGTGTGAATAATTCTCCATGGCTTCTGATTCTGACCTCTTGGCACTTGATTTTGGCCTGGATCATTCTTTTTTTCCTGAGGAATGTGGGATGTGTGCCAAGCTGAGGGGTCTTCTCAAAAGTTTGGAGTCCAGAAGACTTAATGTCTGTTTGAATAACCTCTGTTCCTTCCAGTCTAAGCTGGTGGTTTTTCTGCTACTATAATTCTCTTGAAAATTGTATGGATCTCTCATGAATTTTGTAGAGATATTTTTCATTTGACCAAGGCCAGACTCAGAAATTTATTTAAGATAATCCCAAATTTACCTTGAGATTCTGCTGGGATTTCTGAGGAACCATTCCTTAAGTTTCTGAAAGCCCTATTGTTTGACCAGGTGGATTTTTTTTGGACCTCATCTTAGATCTTTCTGAGCCTTAACAAAGGATTTTAAAATCAGACTTTGTCTTTAACTTTGTCATATGTTCTCTCTCTCTCTCTCTATATATATATATTTGATTTTTTCCAGAGAAGAAAGGGAGAGGGATAGAGAGTTAGAAATACTGATGAGAGGAGAAAAAAAATGGCGGAGGTATAGACAGACGTGTCCCGTGCCTTGTCTTGGAGCTGTTAGGGTGAGCAGCTGAAGCCGGTAACATACAGCCCGAATAAGCAGAGGATACTCAGCTGAGAGACAGTTTGCAGCCAGGAAAGGTGGAGGAATCCTGGAGAAAGCGGATTGAAAGTTGGAGACTGCGGCTGAAATCTCTCCCGGAGCACTGGCTCAGCCGCAGAGACCGCGCCATCTTGAGTGGCTGTTTTTTGGAAACGTATACTGTACACCCAAAGACCCGGCATCCAGAGATCAGCTGCTAACCCGGAGACGCTGGATCTGGGACAGCGTGACTATGTGGAGACCTGCTTCTCATGGAAAGGTCAGGTCTCGCCTGAAGGTGTGGTTGGCAATTCAGGTTGGGGAGAGGAGTGTGCGTGGGAAGGTCTGCACCCCACAAAGACTGCAGCCTTTGGGGCCAGCGGGATCCGAGAGGGTGGGAGAGCTCCCACAGGGCTGCTGGCAGAAGGGAACGCTTAAAATTAGCCCATAGCTGGACTGGATAAAAAAAGGCAACCTCAGATTTTGCCAGTGAGCAGGCTACTCAATGTAAGGAGAGAGAGGGCACGCAGAAGAGACTGTGTGGGCCGTAAGGTGCAGGGTTGCGAATTCATGCAACTCCGCAGGCTCTATTTATTTATTTATTTATTTATTTATTTATTTATTTATCTCTTCTCCTTAAATCTTGGTGTTTGATTATTAAACCCAGTGCATGGGGTTGCCCATGTGGGGACACTCGCAGAGACTGCAGGGGAAAGTTGTTTTTGTGGAATCTGGGAAACAGAGCGGGATAAAGATTAAAGAACCAGCTCTGGGCAGTGGACTTCCTCAAACCAGTTTTAAGTGCAATATAGAAAATAAACTCCGACTATTGGATAGAGAAGCCGTAAAGCCTCGGAGGTCAATCCAGAAACACTGCCACCCAGAGGCTGAGCCACAAACTGACTCTTGTGTAAATACAAATTAAGGCAGTCTGGGAAACAAATACAGCCTGCTTTAAAATCAGGAATGTGGCTTACAACATGGAGGAACAGTATATCGCAGGGAAATTCAACAGTCTCCTGAATACCTGGCAGGACTAAGGCGTGCCAGACTGAAGAGTAGAAGAACTGAAGGACCCTCACTACTGCAAATTTTTATTTATTTTTCTTATTCTCTTTTCACCTTTTAACTAAGAAACCACTTTTTTTCTTTTTTCATCACTTGATTTTACCCTTTTAATTACTACATTTTTATTTTTAACCAGTATTATTACTGCTACCATTACCATTTTTTAAAGTGTCATTTTATTTTCTCTTTATTTTATTTTGGGATTAGTGTTCTACATTCTATTTTCATTGTTCCTTTAACATCATTTTTCTCTACCTCAATTTTACCTCTATGCTAAAACCCTCTTCCTCACTTTTCCCCTTTTGTTGTCCTATTTCTCTTACCCTATTCCTGCTTTAGATTTTCCCTATTCCTTCTTTGTACCCCCGTCAAAATTTCAACCCACTTATATATCCTATTTCCAACCCCCTGCTCTAAATCCTTATAACCTCTCCCTTATCTTTCTTCACTATCCAAATTTTTTTTCTTTCTCTTTTTCTTTTCTCTATCTATTGTTTTGTTGTTGTTTGCTTGATTGTTGAGTATATTGGTTTTTTTAGGATTGTTTGTGAGGTTGTTTTTCTTTTTCTTTTTCTTTTTCTGTTGTTTTCTACCCCCACAACCCCCCGGTTATTTTTGTGCTTCTGTTTTCCCTTGCCTCGTTTGATGTTATTGGTTGTTTGTAGTTTGCATTCATCTCCAGGGATCTGTTGCTGGCAGTTTGGATTAGTGGCAGTTCTATCGGAGTTTTCTCCTCAAATAAATAGTCTCTTCCCTTCTTTTACTTCATTCTCTCTTTTCTCCCTTACTTTTTTTCCTCTCTTTTCCCAATTTCATTTTTGCACTCCTTTATTTTTATTTTTTCTCTTTTATCTTTTTCTCTTCTTTCTTCCTTATCCCCTAATTCTCTTAGCTCGAGTGGTCACCTTTATTTGGGGTTATTAATATCATGAATACATTTGTGTTCAGTGTCTGGTATGTTGTGCCTTGTTGCATTGTATTTTGTGCCTTTAAATCAATGCAGCAGATCCAAGCAACAGTAGCCTCCTGATCACCACACCCCCAGTCTGAGGATCAGTAGCTGTGTGTGCAGCCTCCCCCCACCAGCCAGAAGAGCCACCAAAGCTGTGAACAGCACCCACCAGAGGAGCTGCTGCCAACTGAGGAGCAGCTGCTACCACAACCGCCCAAGGAGCAGCCACAACTCGAGGAGCCACTGCCACCCAGGGAGCAGCCACTAAACGACTCAACATCTAGATATGTCGGTGAGATCAAACATGGGTAGACAAAGACACCCCCAAAGGAAAGAAAAGGAGGACTTGCCAGAAAAGCAGCTAAGTGATACAGAGGCATGCAACATGACAGAAAAAGAATTCAGATTAAGGGTCCTGGAGTGCATAAACTGGTTGGAGGAAAAAAATCAACAACTTATGCAAGAAGCAAGAAGAAACAGATGAAAAAATCAATACCTTATGTAAGAATCAAAAAGAAATGAAGAGCGATATAGCTGCAATAAAAAACACCATTGAAAGTTTCAACAGTAGACTAGGAGAAGCAGAGGATCGAATTAGTGAATTAGAATACAAGGAAGCAAAGCACACACAAACTGAACTGCAATTGGAGAAAAAAATTAAAAGACAGGAGGAGAGCCTAAGGGAGCTTTGGGACAACATGAAATGAAACAACATACAAATAATAGGGGTGCCAGAACAACAGAAAAAGGAACAAGGATTAGAAAACCTATTTGAAGAAGTAATATCTGAAAACTTCCCTGAGGTAGGGAAGAAAAAAGTCACACAAGCACAGAGAGTCCCAAACAAGGTGAACCCGAAAAGACCCACACCAAGACACATCATAATTACCATGGAAAATGTTCAGGACAAAGAGAGAATCTTAAAGGCTGCAAGAGAGAGACGGAAAGTTACATATAAGGGATCTCCCATTAGAATATCAAATGATTTCTCAACAGAAACACATCAGGCCAGAAAAGAATGGACAGAAATTTACAAAGTGATGCAAAGCAAAGGACTGAATCCAAGAATACTCTATCCAGCAAGGCTATCATTCAAACTTGAAGGGGAAATAAGAAGCTTCACAGACAAAAAAAGGCTAAGGGAGTTTATCACCACCAAGCCAGCAGTGCAAGGAATGCTAAAGGGACTGGTATAAAAATAAGAAATAAAAAGCTCAGAAAGAAAACAGCCACACAAAAAGAGAAATGGATACAAACAAGTATGGAGTTTCCTGAAAAAACTACAAATGGAACTCCCATTTGACCCTGTGATCCCACTTCTAGGAATATATCCCAAGAAACCAGAAACACAAATCAGAAAGGATATATGCACCCATATGTTCATAGCAGCACAATTAACCATAGCTAAGATCTGGAAACAGCCTAAGTGCCCATCAGTAGATGAATGGATTAGAAAACTGTGGTACATCTACACAATGGAATACTATGCTTCTGTAAAAAAGAAGTAACTCTTACCATTTGCAACGGCATGGATGGAACTGGAGAGCATTATGCTAAGTGAAATAAGCCAGTCAATGAAGGAAAAATACCACATGATCTCACTCATTCATGGATAATAAAGACCATTATAAACTTATGAACAAAAATAGATACAGAGGCAGAGCTGCCTCAAACAGACTGTCAAACTGCAGCGGGAAGGCCGGGGAGGTTAGGGGGGCAGAAGAGGGAGGTAAGAGATCAACCGAAGGACTTATATGCATGCATATAAGCATAACCAATGGACATAAGACACTGGGGGGTAGGGGAGGCCAGGGGATTGTCAAGGGTGGGGGGAAAAAAGGATACATCTGTAATACCCTTTGTAATACTTTAAGCAATAAAAAAAAAAGAAAGAAAGATATCTGGAAACCACAGATGAAAAAATTCTTCCTTGCTCAACTCCAATAAAGTTATTCATAATGCAAAATAGAAAGAAAGAAATACTGATGAGAGAGAAACATCAATCAGCTGCCTCCTACACACCCCCTACTGGGGATGTGCCAGCAACCAAGGTACATGCCCTTGACTGGAATTGAACCTGGGACCCTTCATTCCGCAGGCTGATGCTTTATCCACTGAGCCAAACCAGTCAGGGCTGTCATATGCTCTTGACATTTTTTAATTTTTTTTTTTTGGCCTGGGAGTAATTTCTTTATTGTAGCATTGTTTGTCATCACAAGAAGCAGGGAATTTTTAATCATAGCAAGTTCTTGCTTGTTTTTGTTTATCCGTCCTTCCTTTAGTTGATCTCTCTCATCTCACATTTTCCTACTTGTAGTAAGAAGCAGCCCAGTGGCATCTCTAAAACTCTGCCTGGAAATCCCCTTAGCTTATTAACAAGTACATGAGGTATATTTCCTGTTTTTTATATTACTGTAATTGACAATATTGCTAAACTTTCTGCCCTAGCATAGCAAGGATCCTTTTCTTCTTTCAGTAGCATTTCCTTCAGTTTATGTTAAGCCTTTCCCTATAGCCTCTTCCCCGACCAGCAGACATCTACTGACAAAGGTTTTTGAGGTTCTTTTGGTTTTTACTTACATTCTTCTTGATATCTTTCTAGCTTCTTCTTGCTTTCTGGTGTTACCTCACTTCTACTACCAAAATCTGCAATATTTATCTACCACTGCATAACAAAAATTACCTTAAAACTTAGTAGTTTAAAGTTACAGTGGGCATTTATTTCTCCCTAAGTTTCTGCGAGTCAGTTTAGTTGGAATCTCTCAGGAGGTTGTTATCAGGATGCCAGCAGGGACTTCATTGTCTGAAGTCTTGACAAGGGATGGAGGATCAGTCTCCACAATAGCTTGTTCAAACAGAAGGCATATTTTTGTTGTTTTAAGCAAGAAATGTCATTTTATTTTCATATGCCCCTATCCATAGGCTGCTTGAGCATCCTTATGACAGGTGGCTTTCCCCCGAGGTAGCCATCCAAGACAGAACAGCATGGAAGTAGCAACATTGTTATGGTCTCACTTTGGAAGTCACATACCATCACTCCTGCCACATTCTATTCATTAGAAACAAGTCATAGAGTCTGGTCTACTTTTAAGGAAAGAGAAAATTAGACATTAACATTGCAGGGACAAGTGTCAAAGAATTTGTGTACATATTTTAAAATCACCATAATGCAGTTAAGCAATTTATGACATTTATGGGCCCACATGACAGATAAATCTGTAGGTAGGACAATATTCAAGTCTGGTTGGAATAGACATCTAGCTCCAAACTTTTGTGATTCTCTTGGATTTTCCTAGCACCATGACTGATCTCTATCAAGGTGATTTTCCTTATGGTGATGAAATGAATGCAAAAATTCCCATAATTGCATTAACACCCCATTCTACCCCAAGGGAAGAGATAGAATGTCTCTTCCAGAGGTCCCAAATGATACTGCAGAAACAGAACTTGCCCATGAGATGGGATTATGTCTACTCAACTCTGGTAAGGTTGCACATACCACCCTCAAGGGGGAAATATGCACACTATTTATTCTATTGTCATTTAGGATATTTCATGAAGTCAAAACATAACTCAGACCTTAATTTTTAACCTTAAATTTCAGGAAACCTGATTATAAAATCCCATTTTATAAAGGCTGCATGATTTGATATGCTAGCAGTGGATAGTAAGGACAGAGATCCTTGTTTGTTTGCCCCTGCTGCAATTCCCAAGTCTGAAACAGAGCCTGACCTCTGGTATATTCTGAGTAGAGTTATTGACATAATCAATAAAGAAAAAACAACAACCATAAGTTAATAAACAACACTGTATGAGAATAGAAGCAGCATTTATGGTCCAAGTAGTTGATTATTGATGGATGTCAACCTGTCGATAGCTCTTATCCAGGACACAGTAAGTGTTGGTCACTCCAGACTCCTATCCATGTTCATTCTGTTTACCACTATTTCCAGCCCTGGTCTCCACCTTCTTCCCGCACAAAGCCCTCTGTACATTTTATCTTTCTCGAGCAACTTGTATTGGCACTTCCTTTTCTGCAATAGAAGGAAGTGATTGCATATGTTGAGACATGCCACCAATTGCCAAGAAATTCTATTTCTGTCTCCCTTCATTCATCAGTAGGAAACACAAAAAGCTGCAGCACCTCGTCAGCATTTTCTGGACATCCACAACCAACTGGTGTCAGCTGACGAGGTCGTGTTGACTTCCATTTTGTAAATAAATACTTGAAATATTTAAATGGATAGGAATACACTGCTTGAGAGCTTGTCAGTGATAGAGAAATATCTGGAATTGGATTTTTTTTTTTACCATAAACAAGATGTTTGTTTTTTCCCCATCTTAATTTAAAACTGTTGAGCCTTTGGTTTTAAAGAAAATAAGGAAATATGGAAAGTTTAGCAAACACAAAGAAAAAGCAACCAATTGTTCTGATGAACAGGGAAAATGAGACAAAAACTAAACTTTTCACCTTTTGAGTGTCACTATGGAAGACTGGTTGTAAAAAGGACATAATTGATTTCAGACGTGAAACCCATCCCAGCATTTGATATGACAGTTAATTTCTATTTATACAGATAACAACTAGCATATCAGTTCCTAAGGTTTTTGCTTCCCCGGAAGTTTCTATGTTACCTTATAAATCAATTTCAGTCTTTCCTTTCAGTCCTGAATTCCGATCCATCGGTTTGATCCTAACTTTCTCACATTGCAATGTTTCCAACCAGTCACTGCGCTTCGAGAAACCATCTCTCCCCAAGGCAGGATGTGTGCTTGTGTAGGAAGGGTTTGCTGATTCTCTCCTTCCCTGCCTCCCACTCAGCTTCCTCTGTTTGCTTGTATCTCAGGGCCTCTCTGGCCCCTGCACATTCTAGCCAGAAAGTGGAGAAAGTTGAACTTCAGTGACTCGGCAAGTTCGAATGTCTTCACTTCTGCCAGATTTATGTCATAGTACCTGCCACTTGTCAAAACTGTGATAATGAAAACCTTATGTTGACAGGATAAATGAGATCTGAATGGGCACACATGCACACAAGGAATGTTATTCAGCTCGGGTGGCTGTACAAACACCATAGCTGGGTGCCTTAAACAACGGACATTTATTCTCCCACAGTTCTAGAGGCTGGAAGTCCAAAATCAAGGTGTAGTTGGTTTCTCCTGAGCCCTCTCTCCTTGGCATGTAGATGACCATCTTCATGCTTACAAAGCATTCTTCCTCTTGCATGTCTGTGTCCTAATCTCCTCTTCTTTATGAGCACAATAGTCAGATTGGATTAGGGCCAATTCAATGACCTCATTCTAACTTAATTACATCCTTAAAGACCCTATTTCCAAATACAGTCACATTCTCAGGTATTGAGGTATGACTTCAACATTTGGATTCAGTCCATAACACCAGGGACTCTAAACCCTTAAACCAGGGTTCTTTGAAAAAGACCTGGGACTTCTACTACTCTAACAGGGTATAAAATTTTAATAAGCACATTACTACACATCCAAAGTGGATCAGAGGAGAACAGGAATGCTGCAAACAATATTCTTCACTTGCGAAGGGGTTCAAAAGTCTGAAGAAGTTATGGGGAAACATTATACCCCCATGTGAACTGGAACTCATGTCACGTTGGATGAAATATTTAGTTTCCTTTTTTTTTTTTTTTTTCAAATTGGAGATATGGACAATATTGTTCCACCAGCCTCCTTTCTTCCAGATGTTGAGGTTCTCAAATTTTAAATGTTTTTAACTTAGTCAATGTCATAAAGTTTCTTTTAAAATAATAATAAAAAGCCCCTATGACTTGACTTTAATTTTGTATTTTGAAAGGGAAAAAAAAATCTACTCAAGTCGATAGAACACATTCTTATCTTCTTTCCACCCTTCCAAATTATTTGGGTGAGATAAGCAGGGCAGGTGTTGGGACATCCAAGCCAGAGAAGAGATCCTGGCCCAGATAAGATTGCACATATTGCAATACCTCTAAGCTTGTGCAAACCCAGTTGCAGGACCTGATTATCTATGATAGCATGTTCTAAATATCAGACCAGATAGTTGAGTCTCCATTTTGTCTAAAACTTCTTTCTTCTTTTTGTGTGTTTTTTTTTGGGGGGGGGGGAGGGGGCATAAAAATGTCAAAATGTGGTATTCTAACAAGTAAGAAGCATTTTGAAAGGTATGTCTACTTTCAGTTTATTAACTAGCAGGGTTGAAATAGACATGTAGCTTTTATGTGCATGGTATAGTAGTTATCTATAATAATAAAAGCATAATATGCTAATTAGACTGGACATCTTTCTGGACATCTTTCTGGACAACCTTCCCAATGACGCTGGGGCTGCGAGGGAAGCCCAGGTCCCAGGTGCCAGAGGGAAGCTGGTGCTGGCAGCCGGGGGAAGGAAGGCCTACTCTTGCACGATTTTCATGCATTGGGCCTCTAGTGAGATAATAAGACTGTGTTTTCAGGCCTAGCCATGGAAATGCAAGGCCACTCACTTACCACAGGCTGTAATCTGTTCTGATTGGGTGAGGAAGGGGGGACCTCCAAGTGCAGGCATAATCCCCAGACCCCCCTGAACAAATAGAAAAATCATCTTCTGTAATTCTAGATTTCCTCCTCCTGCCTTAGCAGAGGTTTCTACTCAAGCTACACTGCCCTCCACCCCTTATCATGGGAAGGAAGGAGACTGTTAGGCTTGGGGAGGTCAGGAGGAGTTGTGCCTTATTGAAGCTATAACCATAGGTCAGTGGGGGAAGGACAGTAGGGAACCCAGAGAGAAGAGACCAGACAGGGTCACAGGTGAAATACTGTGATGTGAGCAGGCCCGGTGTCTGATGCTGCTTGGGTGTCAGGTGGCTATGCACAGCCATCTTGGGAGAATCCCAGAAGAACATTGTAGGGTGTTTAATATTTTGAATTGGAGTCTAAATTCTAAATAACATAATTTTCCTCCATGTGATAGGCTTTGTTTTTCGGAAGCATGACCTTTTAGAAAGCAGTAGTTCCTTTGAACTTGAACTCACATGTCAGATTTTCAAAGTAATTTACAGACATTTCGACTTAGAAAAGGACCATTTCTTTCACTGATATCGAATTCTTTCTGTTTAATGGGTCATTCTACAATATCAAATTAAAGCGGCTCAAAAGAGGATGAAGGGTCAATGTAAACGTCATTCCTGCAGTTTTTATAATACATTTTGGAGTGTTCCTTACTTTTTTGTTTTCTAAGAGATCAATTGGTATGTAGAGTCTCACTTTGGTATTTGGACTTGTTCCGGGTAAGGCTTATGTAGGCATTTGCCAAATTGAGGATTTACAGGGAGAGCTGTCAGATTAGAAGTCTCCATCATTTTAATTAACAAAATGAGAATGGCCAGAAAACCAGAATGACAAGTGAGACTGCTTTCCTTTTTTTGTCCCCATCCCCCTTCTGATCTCTACCTCCATTTTAATTTCTCCATTTTAATGAAGTGAGGTGTAGCTATGGGCAATTTATATTCAGTGTCAGGTACTCTGGTAATCATCACTCCATTCCTCACAAGGCCCTAAAACAGTGTTCTAGCATTTGAGCTATGAGAGTTACCAGCATGGTCCAGGATTCAGCCATTGGAAGCAGTAGCAGGCACAGCATTTCTGGAAGCTCTACGTTCACTTGGATCCTAAAAATGGGCTCAAGCAGTTGAATACATGATAAAGCCCCAAACTGCGCCAGATCTAAAAGGCATCCAACCATAAACAAAAATTGACTCATTATTATTTTCATTAGAATGGCATTTTAGATTTCTGAGTGAGGAAGGTTATGATAAATATTTACTATCCTGTAATGCCAAAAATAGTAAAAAAACAAAAACAACCAAAGACTTTGTTTTCAATAGCTGGGAGGTGATTAAAGGAAACCTTTGAATATGTGTATCTATAAGGGGAGAGTGTGGATTCTGTGCTCCTTGAATGTATAGACTGGTCAACCCATGAGAGATGGGCTGGCACAAAGCAGGATCTCTGAATGAAGGAGGTTGAAGGGCCATCATGAAGAGGCCAGTGCTCTGTGTGGATCCAGTCATCTGGCATTGGGTATAGATGAAGATGTGAAGTTACTTGTGGGGTGTTTGTGGCTTTTTGTTTAAGCTCATTCACAATAATATGCAAGTGTGTTTTATTTAAAACCAAATGGTAGGTAGATGGGTGATGTGGCATCCTTACAGGAACTGGGTCATTCTTCAAGAAAGTGTGTGGGCAGTTTCCTCCGTGACCTCTGCTTTCTTCCCTCTTTAAGTGCAGAGGCCTAAGCCGATTCTAACAAGGCAATTTGTTGATTCTATGGAAATTGTTGCAAACCACATATTTCAAGCAAAAATAATATATATTTTTACCATTATGCAGACCACTGTGTCCTGTTATTTTCCCTCAATTTTTTTCTAGGTGTGTCTTTTTAGAAGAGTTTGCAACTGTCACCCCAAAATCATTGTAGCAGCCTCCCAGATGAGCTGGTTAACCCCTATTTCCCATTCTGTGCACAACAGCCAGATTAATTGTCCTTAATATTTACTTTCATAGTCTTTCTCAAACATGTTCAATAACTCCATGCATCACAGTGCTCCAAACACCACCTCCAGTTGGTGTCCTCCCAGGATTGAACCTGGTGCCCTAGAGAATAAGCACCCTGTCTAAGTCAGCAGCCCACAGGAGGCCTCCTTCATGCCCAGGCTCGCGTGAAGGCGGCCCAGGCAGTCTGAATTGGCAGTGTGCTTTTCATCCTCTCCTCTAATCCAGGAGGGTCTGGCCAGCTTAAGCACCTACCCAACCAGCTCTCCTCATCACACCAGCTCTCAGGAATTTTCCTCGAGTTTTTAATCCTAAAACCCACCATTACGCAGCCATGGAGTGTCTCCCCTTCTCCAATGGATGCCACAAATGTCGATCTATCACCCTATTTTAATGGTAATGGTAATAGAAATGGAAAAACAGCCAAACTGAACCCCTCTACCTCAAAAAAAGTGGTTTTCCTTAAGCACTTGGTTTGACCATTAGAAATGATACTTAATCTTTCTCTAATTCTCAGTACTTGAAACATTCCAAATTCAACTGGTAGGCCCTCAAAAAAATAGAAAATAAGACCACATCAATTTTACACCCTTGTTTAGGATTTTTGTTAATATGTAAATGATAGAACATTATATCATAACTAGAGGCCCAGTGCATGAAATCATGCAAGACCCAGAGTCCCACCCGCCACCATCGTGGGACCCATCAATGCACCTCCTGGTGACCAGTCGTTTAGTCATTCCGGCATTCTAGTGTTACAGCCACTGGCTTTTTATAATTTAGATAGAATGGATTTGGGGGATAGAAATGAGCTACCAGTTAGGCAGAGGGCAATTTTCATCCCCTCATATTATCTATTAATGGCTGTCAGTAAGTCAAAGAGACAGCCCCTGACTTGTCATTCATAGCCAAGAAGGAAAATGTTCTTCTCTTATTTTTACATTCCAGGATCTAATTATTAGAAAGATGACATTGACTCTGTTCACATACATAGATAGTCTTATTTTATTTTCTAGTGATGAGTAATGTTTAAAGTGGTATTAACAGAGTACAATTATCTGAAGTCCTGTTTGCACAGGGCAGGAGCTGTGTTCTATTCAGGAGTCTTTGAGGGGCTGGGGAAGAACTGTATGTTCATTATGCCTTCATCTAGTATCTACTGTTTTATAAAGTTTCACTGAAAAACATGAGCATGGCTTCAGAGAGGAATCTCCCACGCATTCAAGCTTGAAAACTTTCTATATGTGTATGTGGGTGGGCTTTCCTGAGTGGTTCCAGGCAGAAAAGATGAGAGAGAAGCCTGGAAGAGAAAGTTTGGGAATGAGGAAGGATGGGCCATGTCCTTTAATTGGATCAAGTCTCCTTAGCAGGTCATTTGTCAGTTTGGTTAGATTTTATGCACCAGTTCAGATTTCTATGCTTAGAATCAGCTGAGCTGGCTAATGCGTAGAGCAAATGATGAACACAGTGGCTGAGGGTCAGCAGATTTAGCTCCACTGCTCCATTCATACTAATCCTGGGCTTGGGTGGAAGCACTTTCTGTTTGCCCTGAATTGGTAATGGGAAATCCGTTATTATGGTCCTAATCCTTGTATGCTGGATGTGTGTGGTTCATCTGGACACCTAGCAGAGGCACGTGTGTTCCTAGGGGTGTTCCGACTTTGGAAAGTTGAAAGGGTTTCATTTGGAGTCATGCGTGAGTTGGATTACAAATAGCAATTTTGGCCTCATCACAATGAATATTTGTAAAGGTACAATATGAGTCATTGTCATAGTTAAGGGAATTGACACTTGCTGTGTAATATGGAAACTCACACATCATTTTTCTGTGGGGAAGACACTCTGTGGGGATCTTTATTATTAAAATAACAGTTTGCCACTGAACAGACTTCATGATGGTACACTCTTGTGTTCCCACTTAAGCATTATGCTCATCCTTTGAGGCATCTCCCTGTTACAGATGAAGGCACTGAGATTGGAGCTGTTATGAATACAATAATAACTCACAGTTACTAAGGATTTACTGTTTCAAGCTCCATTCTGCTGGCGCATATATATATAAATTAGTTCATATCCTTAGATTAGACCAGTGTGAGGCAGTTTCCATGATGGTCTCTGTTCATAGATGAAAAGGTGAGGCACAGATAATTTAAGCAACTTGCTCCAGGCCACAGAACTAATAACTGGAACCCAGTTATTCTTCAGAGCCTCTGATCTTAGTTGCTCTGCTGAACTTTGCCATCAGAGTTCTGTACCTAATGCAATTACACTTGTCTCTTCACAGATCTGTTCTCTCATTACATAATTTGAGCTTCCTGAGGGAGATCATTTTTTTTAATTCATATTTTTAAAAACTCTTGTGTCCACTCAACATCCTGGTCCAAAGCTGGTAAGCAACACATGTTTACTGAACCATGCAAGGATATCAAGGTGGCTCATGGTTTCTTAACTAGAAAGTATTCATGCTACAATTTGAAATCAGCCTTTTGACTTTTACTTCTTTTGAAATAGTGATTTCAAGTTTACTTTTTATCTAAAATAGGTCAACTTGTTCCTTGTTATTTACATTTCAACTTTTAGTATAGATTAGATTGCTAGAATGCTCAAGAATAATTGACCACACACTCTATTTGCTCCACAACCTTCCTTTGCTCTGTTGCACAGGCTCTGTTGATAACCCCCTCTTTTTTATTTGTCATCCAGCTCATGCTCTGAGGCTTCTAAGCCCAAAAGAACTTGGGAGTTACTAAGCCCTTTTAAAGATATATTGATGTTCTAAAAGGTTCCTAAAATTTTTATAATGTTTTTATTGCTGTATCAGTTTAAACATTTATTGGCAATGTTAGTGGCGGAAAAATGGCACCAGGGGTTAGCAACGAGTTAGGCGGGATCTTGGTTCAGGAACCTTGGTACTTGAGTTTGAATTGAAGGAATTTAGAGCCAAGGAACTCAAATTATAAAGAATAGTTACAGAGGTAGTAGAAGGACCCTTGGAGCTTAGGAGAAAGAGGGAGAGAGATATCTGCCTTGAGAGACACAACAGGAAGGAGAGGCACGGGCATCTCTCTTCCTTCTTGTGGAGGGTTTCCTGTACCAAGGGCTTTTATCTGGAGGCCTTAGAAGAGAATCCCAGTAGAACATTCGTCAGCTTTCCAGTGTGCCCCCTGGTGGTGGCTACTGATTGGTCAGTGACAGGGGGTCATTAGTCAATGCAGCTGGTCCTGATGTCAGCCATGGCATCACTCCGTCTAATTTCCCTGCTTCTCTAGGCCTGGAGCTGAAACACAGCTGAAGCCTAGATGTCATCTTCCAGGGGTAGTCGTGCAAGGCTTATAGTTTTGCTGGTTGCTAGGCACCCAGGGCTCTGCGCCCTGGTAATGCTCTACAACTGGCCTATCATTTCTACTACAGTAAGAATGGAAGTAAATAAGAAATGTAAAAACCAGAAGTTGCCTCCCTTTGCAGTTCAGTTCTCTCCTTTTCTTCATTAATATTTACAGCACGCATGACATCAGTCAACATCACTCATGCATGAATAGCTTCCTGTCACTGAGAAACACAGGAATGCCCCAAGAAAAAATGATGAGAGGATGTAAATAGGATATTCTTAAAGTAAGATTTCCAAAGTGCCAGAAAACATGTGAAGCTTTCTTTCAACAACACTAGTGTAACTGTTATGTTTCACCAACTTGGTTTTTCTTTATTTCCCAGCAGATTGCTTAACATCAACATGTCCACATGCACAGAAACTATGGTACAGCATCTCCGTCCTCCTGGAACCTCCTCCTAATGATCCAGAGATCCTGGGGCTCCCATGGTCCAGAGCATCAGCTCTGCTTCCAAATTCAGGCCAAGGGAGGAAGAGCAGTGAGTAACAATGAGTCAGTCACTGTCACACTGTTGTAATCACCTCAACACTCTGTTGACTGATGTGTTCATGGTGTCAGGGTCCTTTCCTGTCAGGATCCTGGGGTCCACAGCCCTTCTAGTTCACAGTCACGCTCAGACACTGCTGCCTAAAGGGGGACCCTCTGGTGGCTGCTCTGCTGGCACCAGCCTTCCCTGTGCACCCGGCTCTATGTTGAGTTTCATTCACACTATCTTTTCAGCTGGCGACTTTCTCATTGACACCTTGATATTCTTTCCTGTCAGCAAACTCTTGTCATAATCTATTCACCTCCCATGTCCCATTCGACCTCAAGTAGATTTTCTCTTTGACTACAGGGTTGGAGGTGTGTTCTTAGTACTTTCTCTTTCAGAAGGGCTTGCCTTCCTCATGTAAGCTGCTCTCCCAGTGTGTTTAGGGAGAGAAAGCCCTGGCCAGGGAGCACAAGTCCCACTCAACATCTGCACAGTGGCCTGCTGCCTCCCATGCTGCACAGAACTCACTGGCATACTTCTATGGATGTTGTCTCATGGCGCCCTTTTACTGGCATTAATTATCACAGCAAAGGCATTATTCTTTGCCATCAAATTGGCAAGGACTGAAAAACTATGGGGAAGTGGACGTGCCTGGGCCTTGCTGATGGGAGTAACAATTGTCACAATACATTTGGCAGCACAGATATAAAATCTTAGCAAGCTGGACCATTTGATTGTACAATTCTTGGAATTCATTCTACAGAAATAACAGGTTAAGTCTACAAAAACTGAAAAGCAAGGATGAACATTACAGAAAAGGCAAAAAGGTAAATGAAAGCCATTAAGGCCTATCAGTAAGTGATTGGTCAGATAAATCCTGTTATGTGTGTACGCTATTCTGCACCGATAAAAACAATCAGGTAGTCTAGATCCGTATTTATTGACCTATATATAATAACACTAGCACAGTGTAGCTTAATGAAAGAAGGTAATAAATCTTTTGTGGTATACCCCATTACTACAGGCAAAACTACAGGTACAAACTCGAATGCCAGAGAAAGAAATGTGTATAGGGAAGGTGAGAAACCAGCAGTGCAGTTAGAGAGAAACTATTTCCAATTGTAAAATTATGGATCATTTTACTTGTTCATCTTTTTCTCTGTGGATTTAATATTTTTACCAAAAAAAGTTACTTGGTTTTTTTAATTACCATATGTGTGCTTGTGGTTCCCAAGCTGCATGGAAAGTTTTACTCACATTTTCAATGAATTCTCCCGAAACCTCCTGAGGTTGGTACTGCTTTAGCCCCCAGTGTATAAATGAAGGCAGACAAATTGGAGTGATTTTCCAGATTCATAAAACTAGTGGCTGGTGCAGCCAGGATTGGATACGGCCATCTTACCTAACCTAAATTTTCTTCATAATTAAATAACAAATGTTAACAATATGTGTATCTAACTATGTAAACATATAAATATTTTAAAAGAACAAAAATTTATTCTCAAATCTTCATGAGTATTGGACAGTACTCAACCTCATTATTCATAAAAGGTTGAAAACCAAAGAATACGAAATGAAAGGGATTGCTGTGCTTTTTGCTTTAGGTTTTCCCTCCTAGTCACAGCCAAATAAATTTCATAGTTAATTTTCTGGTTATTAAAAATGGCTTCAAGTAGAAATGGAACAACTTTTTTGTACAAGGAATGATCAGCTCATTTCTATATTTTTCTGCTCTGTTGGAAACATGCTCATAGAAACTGTCCTTTCCAAATCTACCCGGAAACATATTAAAAGTAAGGCCTGCCACCCTTATGATAAGATGCACTGAATAGGTGTGAGGCAGAATTCACCAGGTGTGCGTGCGCCTGGCTTATGGTGAAGGCTCATTGGTTCCAGGATCACATAGCCCATTCATAGATGGATAGTGTTGATTAGCTATATGGCATCTCTATGTCAGAACTTTTACTATGAGAACCAGATATTTACCACATTTCCAAGGATACAGGAAACATTGGCAGGTGCAGGAAAAAATAAGTTTCCTGGCATTTACGAGCTATTCATCACTTCTGAAGGAAATATTACACACGTGCACACATGCATGCACATACCACATTCACATAAAATTATCTCACCCTTCCCCCAGGAATCAGAAGGTTCATAGCACCATCCTCATTTACAGTCAGCCTGGAAGTGCAGGTGACTTGGTCCAGCTCACGTTGTTAGTAGATGATGGAGCTGGGACTTAGAGCGAGGCCTGCCTGCTGCCAACTCACCAAGATACGCCTGTCATGTAAAAAGGACAAGATGACCCAAAGAGACAGAGTTAATGTGTGGACATTAACTCTGAACTGAATGAGCTCAGAGAAGTGAAATGTGATTTGTCTAGAAGCCAGAGGGGCCCCCACATATGATCATGTCCCTGCAGGGCAATAGGAAAAGCCTGAAAGGCCGCCTGAGGGAAGAGTCACCTGGCGGATCCCACCAGATGCCCCTTCTTCATCCTCAGGTGGGACCCAACAAAGCCTGTGTGACACTTGCCCAGAAATTGGCCATTTGACATGTTCGGTGTGGCACGTGGGAAAGAGCCCCAGGTTTATACTTGCTTCACACTAAATTTCAAGATTTGATTTCCTACAGATAGAACCAAGAGCCAGAGGCACACAGCAGTGAACATATGAGCTTTGACTTCGTTATATAGAAGTAGACTAGAAGTCCTGAACAATCTTCTAGCTCAAAACTGATTTAAAAACATCTAGCTAATTGCTATTTGTGAGAGACATAGTCACACGGACACAGTACGAGAATTTATAAAATTTAGGCACTGAAAATCGTTCTTCTTACAAACTATCCATATATATATGGATATATATATATATGGATATATATATGAATTTATTATTATATCTATGCATATATATGTGTGTGCACTTTTTTTGCATTTACAGTTGACCACTGAACAATGAACAATGCGGGGTTAAGGGTGCTGGTCCCTGTGTAATCATAATTTGTGTAAACTTTGACTAAAAGCTTCTAATAGTCTACTGTTGACTGGAAGCCTTACCAATGACATAAAAGTTTAACACATATTTTGCATCTTACATGTCTTATATATTGTATTCTTACAATAGAGTAAGCTAGAGAAAAGAAAATGTTATTAAGAAAATGATAGGGTTTGAGAGTTTTTTTAAAATTGTTACAGATCTCCAAAATTTTTCTAATATATTTATTGAAAAAATCAGCATATAAGTGTAACCACACAGTTCAAATGCATGTTGTTCAAGGGTCAACTGTACTTTAAATGTACACACACACACACACACACACACACACATGACAAACAGTCAAAGAAAGCTAGTGTAATACAATTTTATCAGGCAAAGAGACTTAAAGGCAGAAATCATTATTAAAAGTAAAGAGGGTCATTATGTAACAGAAATGTTTTAATTTCTGATGAAAGATTTAACTAAGCTTAGGTGCACTTAATAGTAAAATATATAAAGCAAACAGTGTCAAAGCTTCAGAAAGAAATGGACTGATTTCAACATTATATTAGGAGATTTTGTTAATAGAATGTGTTGGGCTCTACTTTCTAGCTATGTGATATTTGGCTGTTACTTAAACTGTCTGATTTTAAATGGTATGATAAAATAATAAATGCTGCCTAATGTATAAAGTAAACAGCATAAATAATGGACTTAACAAAGTATGTAGTGCGCAGAAAATATGCCATAAAATTAAATGCTATTATTACTATTACTACTATCATTATTATCATGTTCTTGACAAAGGAGGCAACATGATAGAGTAACACGAAAAAAACAACTCTAATTGCATTGTGTAATACGAGGCAGGAGACAGGAAACTCTGGAGGAAGGGAGACTGGGGTGGGGGATCTGGAAGCTATTTTGAGTCATCCCAGATAGGAAATAATAACCTCTTCATTTCAGGTTGCTGCTATGACCTCACAACAATGAAGAAGGCAGTGAAGAAATGTGAAAAACAAACAAAAACATATTTGACGGTGAAGTTTATGGCTCTATTTGCCTTGGAGGTAAAACATATTGCAAAAAAAAAAAAATACATTTCACCTTGAGAAGAGTAGGAATCCTCCAAATTCTTCAACTTTTGTCTTTAAACATTTAAATATGTACTGCTATGAAATAAAAAAAAAATGTTTTCCTGCCTGAGTAATACATTGAATGCTACTCATCCTTGGTACTGACGCCTTACCTTGGCAATTTTTAGATCTGTGCGATGATGTATAGAAAAGATGTGAAAACCAGAAGCACAACAGCAAGTCAGCAAAAATATAACACACTGTTCCATTAGACAGCATTGCCTATGAGATAAAAAAAAAAAAAGTGTTCACTGAGCTAGTGTGCAAATGTTTGCTCTGGTCACTGGCTTCCAAATTATTGTGCAAACAGGTAATTTTACACTGAACCCTCTGGTCATCCCTAGCACAGTCACTGTGGTCTTGCTGACTTTTGCATTTGCTTGCGATGTCTATCTATGTGAGGATTGGGGTCAAAATGTGCTCAGCCTTTGACTCAGTTACATGCTTAGGAACTAATGTCATGCATGTCACTTAACTTCAGATGCTTTCTAATGTCTTTGAGGCACACAGAAAACCACCACTTCACCCTTGAGTTTTGTTGGCTAATAGCACCACTGCTTTATAGACAGAAGGCAATAAACAGGAATTTTTCTAAAAGGCATATTTGGTTGCTCTAAAACAGAGCAATAAAAATTGCACAATCTAAAGGAAGGAACAGTTTGTTTCACCCTGTTTATTGCCAGTTAAATGCCAGAGACTTTTAAAGTAACAGCAACCCGTGTAAAGGCGGAAAAAAAAATTAAAAAATGTTATGATCTTAAAATAAAGCTATTGCTCTCTCCCTTACCATAGTTTTACAAAACTTCCTATACTTTTTGGCACCAGAAATTACATATAATATTTTTCTGTGCAAATGCCAGCAAAGCATTATGTAAAATTATAGTTGTGGGGACAGAGGTGCTGAAAAATTGAGTAGGAAAACAGATGATTTCTGTGTAGAGTCAGTTGACGTTATGCTCACTCTAATCAAGCAAAATTTATTCTAAGAGAAAAAGACTGGAATTGAATTTATGTTTCATTTTCCCTAGGTAAAACCTTTTTGAAATAGCATTATAGGTGATACTTATTTTAAACAGAACATTGCCTCCTCCACCTGCATCAGATCTGACCCTTTTCCGTGGACCTCAGCCATGATTGCATAGTGGAATCTGCAAAGCTTTAACATCTCATCTGGGCCGCCCATGGGGCTTGGATTTATTTGGTGTGGGGTGCCTCCTGGGCTTTTCTTCTGAGAGTTTCCAAAGCTCCCAGGTGATTCTGACAGGAAGCCGTGGTTGAGAAGCGAAGTTTTAGAGCGAGACCAACCTTGGTGAGTCCACTTGGATGAGAAGGGGATGTATAAGGTCATCAAGTCAGAACGTGGGATGCCTCATCCCATCATCCCGCTAGCCAATGCCCAGAATTAATTGCATTGCTCTACATTTAATCCCTGACTACCTGGCCCAGGTTCCACTCTCCTCCTAACCAACTCCAAGTTCACTTTCCTCTCACTCATGTATTCATCCACATTTGTTAGCTGGCTTCTGAGCAGAGGTATGGTAGTTTGGGAATGATGTGAGAAGAATAAGAGAAAGGAACATTTTTAATTTCTATCTTCCTCCACATTTAAATGCAGACATACCCTTAAAATTTTAAGTTAATCTCCAGGTGCGGGCCAGTAAGGTTTACTTAGCTCATATTGTCTTGTATTGTCTATCTGTTTGTGTTCTCCTGGGCATCCACTGTACCTTCCTTCTGGCCCCCAACATTTTGCATTGCATATGTTAGGTAAGGCTGAGCAGCAGAAGGGATGGACTCCTGTGTGTGTGTGTGTGTGTGTGTGTGTGTGTGTGTGTGTGTGGAGAAAGGTTGGGAGGAGTAAAGGAGCTCTGGTGGTGGTGAGCAGGAGGGGCTTGGGAAGGGCAGTACAAAACACTAATGCTGCCCAAGCACAAAGTTGGAAGCTAATACATATTTATGATTTACTCTGAGCCTAATGTTAAACATGGTTCTTAGCACCCAGTGTACCTGAGAGAACCAAACTGACTAGAGATTGAAAATATTCTGAACTAAAATGTAACGAATACAAACTGTCTCTGAATATATCTAGAAAAATGCCTTGGGTGAGCCAGAAATTAGCTTGGAATCAACTGATCTCTTCAGTTTAGAAATATTACTAATACATAAGAAAGGGTGCTGTTTGTTTGATGTTCAACTTAAAGAATGTCACTTATAATCTATCTATATATATATATATATATGTAGAAGCCTAAGACCGGTCGCTATGTGCACACTGAACACCAGGGGGCAGATGCTCAATGCAGGAGCTGCCCCCTCGTGGTCAGTGTGCTCCCACAGAGGGAGTGCCACTCAGCTGACCTACCTGTCCTGTTGGCCCACCAGCCCAGTGGCAGCCACTCACTCCCTCAGTAGTCCTGCAGGTCCAATCTCCGGAGAACAGGCCAGGTACTGAAGGACCGGTATCAGTCCGACAGTACTGCTGGCCTCCTGGAAGTTGGCCTCAGGCACCATGGCCGCTTCTCCTACCTAAACGCTCGGCAAGGAAGAAACGATGTAAAAGCAGCCGCCAGGTGGCTCCTGACAATCAGCGTGAATGTCAGTGAGACGATCCGGATTCTGGGCCAGCAAGGGCATCCCACCACCTGCCTGGAGGGCTGACCCCATTCCAGGCCCTCCCCCTCTTGGGACGAGTGCCATACGCAAGGCTCACGGCTGGTGAGTGCCACTGTGGCAGTGCGAGCCTATCCCGATCAGGACTGACTGGGCATGAGCCTGTGGCAGGCACAGTGGGGCCGGGATGAGCGGGAGCGACAGGAAGGAGTGGCAGGTGGCATTGGACTTCTGGTTTCAGCCCAATCTCCACAGGCTACACCGAGGGACCCCACCTGTGCACGAATTTGTGCACTGGGCCTCTAGTTTATTAATAAAACACAACCCACAATTAGAATAGTGATAAAAGAAGTAATGATGACCATGACAGTATTGCTAGGCTATTGGGACCATCTTTCTTCTCACTCATGTATTCATCCACATTTGTTAGCTGGCTTCTGGGTATAAAGCATCTGTTGGGTATATGACAATAAAAAACAGGTACATTCTGTCCTCAGGGAGTTAATGATGAGTGAAGGACAGGCATTAAACAAGAAACATACCAAATGGATATATGATTGTAAAGTGTGTTAAAGTTTGAAGGAAAAGGATAGGTGCAATGAGATGGAACCTGTGATTTGAATTTTCTGATTACACTTATGAAGGAACTGATGTTTAAGCCAAGTCTTGAGTGATGAGTAGGAACGATTTTGATTTCTACTTTTGCTGGGTTGTTCCCAGCGTAGATTTAGAGTCCCAGTTTTATGCCAGGACAAGAACTGTTGGTAAACTTCCTTCAGATCTGTGTACCTTGCAAAACTGCTTCTTTCCTGACCCAGGGCCTAGGATCCTGAGAGTATCAAGCGGGCCTCTGGCTCACTTTCCACTTGAGACTTAATAATGTCCCTGGGACATTCTCATTGGAGGATCCCTATGATGAGATCACACCTTATTCAAAGATAGAAATTGGCTTGTATAGAAAGTTATTACTTGTAACTGCCTTAGTTCAAGCAAGTCTTAGGCTAAGGCTCATTTTGCTTAATGAGTAAGCGTGCCTATAAAATTGGGACTCAGAGTTACTGTTGAATGTCCTTCCTGGACCAGTAGCCCTGGCATTACCTGAATTATTAGAAATGCAGGCTCTCAGGCCCCACCCCTCCTGCTAACTCAGAACCATTTGAACAAGATTTCCCAGTGATTTATATGCTCAATAAAAGCGGAGGCCCCATGACTTCATGGTATTAAGGAATTGTTATTTCTCTCTGAATTCCTGGTGCTGAGCAGAATGATTGTCTTTGACCATGGCCATGGCTGGGTGAGGTGGGCTGCTCAAAGGCGCACAAACGTGGTATTAATCACGTTTTTATTTTCTGGTACTTTGATATGTGGGGCCTTGCTGACTTGGGAGAGACCATCCCTTTGGGGTTGGCTAATTTCTAAAGGTGGCAAAAGCTTCCCCTTTAAGGAAACACCTTACATATGCAGACTAACCAGTCAGGAGCCCGTACCCCAACCCCTCCTCTGTGGGGCTCACCCCAGAGCAGGTATCAGACTATGAGGGCCCACAGATCACTGGAATTATTTAAACTAGACAGTCCTAAGCCTGCTCATTCTGCCTCCTGCAGACACACATAAAGGCTCTCACCAGCATTGGCCCTCTCCCTCTGCCTTCTGGTTCATCCTGGCACTTTCCCCATGTGGCCCCACTGTATGACATATCCCCTCCTCTCAGACCTGTGAGTAACCAGCTATCTTTTCAATGGGAATCATCTCTGAATCTGGTGGCCCCACAATTACCAATTAATAATAAAACCTATACTTAGAACAGGCATGCACCTCGGTGCTCAGTCCCGCAGCAGGGGGATCCCCACAGTGGGAGGTGAGTAGGCTGAGGCAGGGTCACCCTGCACCTTGAGGGAGAAGGTCCTATAGGAGCCACAGTGTTCATGGAGTATGTTTTATCCCTCCATGTGTGGGAGAATTTAATCAGAGGACAACTGATTAAGGAAAGAAAATTTATGTAAGAGTTTGTGAAGGAAAAGGAGGCTTTTTTCACAGTATGAGATGGTTCTAGAAGGGAAAGCTCTGAGTTGGCCTCTCTTTGCTCAGACAGGAGGCAGCTCAAGGGCATGAGGATTCTGAGGATGGCCTGGCTCTGAGCCTGTTGGGGTCTCCATCAGCCCTGCCTGCCTGGGTCTTGGAGCAGAGGCCTCCTTCCTCTGGGCTTGTGATGTAGGAACTATCAGGAGGCAGTGGCAGTTTTCAGAGGTTGGAAGATCCTATTCCTGATATTAAAGCAAATGCTTTCAAAGGCCCTTTGATATTTGTACATATAATTGTGAGTATGCATATTTGGCTTAAAAAAAAATCCCAATAAAGAATAAAGACGTTTTAAATAGAGACATTCTACTTGAAAGGCCTATCATCTGATCATGAAACAACGCGGCCTAAGATTGTCGGAATAAAGTCTGTTTCTGTTCCGGAGCCTGTGCTGGCGGCCGTCATATGATGAAACACCTCAGGCCCTGGGTCTCTGCCTCCACTCACCCCTCAGCTGGTTTTGTCCATTTTCTGTGTCCTCTGGGGGAATTGGCTGAAATTGGAAGGCAGACTGTGGACTGTGAATTTTTTTTTTTTTTTTATCACATTGTCGTCTCCTGGGGCAATATTTACTTCTGGGTTAGAAAATAGTCCTTTTCCTTAAAAACTTTAAATACATATATACAGATACATATTTGAAAGGCTATTTAAAAAGACAAATACACAAGTCTGAGATAATTCCTTTTCCTGGAACAACAGTCTGAAGGGAACTAGAAGGTCATTTTTCTTAGATATTTATATCTGTCTCCCCTGGTCAAAGAAATTCCATCCTACAGAGATTCTTCTTCAAGGCCATCGGTATGGTTATTAAAGTCCAGGAGAAGAAATAGAATGAGAACCTATTTGTGCCTTGAAAATACCTCCCTGGAAGTGCACCTCAGTGGAGGATAAATAAGAAGCTGCCTTCAGTAATGGCCCATTTTCTTTATTTTCACTTGAGAAGTACTACAGGTGTGTGGTTATAAAAACCCAAGGAATCATACCTTACATTTCTCCTCTGCACAGACACTGAACGATTTGGGAGCTTACATTTCTTGTGCCTTCTCTCCTTCTTTGCAACCACTCCTCTCTTTTCCTCTCCTCTCCATCTGCAGTTCTCTCCTCTGGTATCCATGACTTAATTAAGTAGCATTTTTTGTCCGGGAGGGGTCGTATGAGTCCTTGCCCTCATCCTTACTCTCTGACCATCCCCCTGGGGCCCGGCTCCTCAGGGTCTTGAGGTGAATCCCAGAGAGAACCCTGATCCCTGCCCTCCATGCATATCTAGCAAAGTCAGGGGGAGAGCCTCACATGCAGCCCCTGGACAGGCTGGTGTCTGAGCAAACACCAAGGTCCTGGGCACACTCCCGTGTGCAACATGGACTGCGGGCATCATCAGCATCAGAGTGGAGCTGCCCCATAAACTCTCAGTTTATCCACATATAAATACTCAGTAGGTAGATGAAAGAGGATATTATCATAGAAAAGAAACAAGCACAGCCTGCATTTGTAGATCCTTAACTGAAACTTTCACAGTTGACAGTGATTCATTGGATGTGGTTTGAGTTGGGCTGGTTTCTGTGAGCAATAAATAAGGGCAGTTTTCAGCTATCATAGTACAGGATGATTGTTTCTATTAAGCATAGGGCATTATATCCTTTAATATCCACAGTAATTTGACCTTTGGAAGCCTTGATGATTGCATCTTTTATTTCTAGCTTACGGTAACAGTACAACTGTTTCTACCCCCACCCCAATGCCTTTGGTGGCCTGACCGCCTATATTCATAGGAGTAGACTGAGTAATGGAGTTTGGCTAAAATATACTGGGCCACAATTAAGAGAGGCAATGCTATCTGGTCAAAAGTCCATGGATTTTAGATTGGGAGGCAGCCAGTCAGGTTTAATTTCTAATTGTACCATTGATTCTCTAAGTGAAGTTCAATGGGTCACTTTTTCTTTCATGGTTCCTAAAACCAGGACTAATCAATAGAACCACCTCGGAAATGGCTGTGAGTTTGACTGAGATGATGGAAATGAAAATACAAAGTAATGAGAAAAATGCTATAATCAAATGCTGACTCATGTGAAACACTACATGTCAGAGAGAACAGAACATTTGGGGATTATGAGCAAAAGAAATACACTCCTCCTGAGATAATAGATCCACGATGGTTTTTGCCATCTTTTTTTATCATTGTGATAGAAATGACCACAGCTCAGAAGACTCTTATACACGGGAACATCTTGAACATTTTCTTGTCTTCAGTATTAATACTACTCAGTGATTTAAATAGAACAAGGACCCCTAAATATTCTCATTTCCAGCTTCCTGCAGTCACCCCCAGAGTCCTCCCACTCCCCTGCCCGGAAACCCTGGAACTCTTAGAGCTGCTCACACAGGTGTCCGCCCTGCAAAAGAAGGTCTAGTTAAGGAGGATTTGGCAGGAAGGGGTCTAGACAGAGGTGATGAGGCAGGGATATCTGTATTCCTTCCTTCCAGTCCCACCCACACAGCTCATAGGAAACAAACTCAGAGCCTTTAAGGAAAAGAGGGCCAGCTGCCCGCTCCATCCTGCCCTGTGCACCTCTTGGCTTGGAATTGCAAGTCTGTGGGCTGTGGCCTGAGCACCGTGTCAGGATACAAGGACCCTTTGAGAAAGTGCTGCAGCGTCTGAACAGTGACTCCCATTTCTGAACTGGGTCCCTGACTCCTCAGGACTATTTCCCCGCAGAATTGCTTAGTGGTAAAGATCTTAGGACATTGTGACTTCCCAGGAGAGAGGAGTCTCCAGGGTTGAGTTATTAGACCATATTCATTTGCAAAGACTCTTTGAGCTTCTGTTTCTCACCAGCAAACTAGAGATGGTGATGCCTGCCACAGGTTTCCATGAGGAATAAGCAACACAATGTGCTGGTGACCAGCTAAAGGAGGGGTGCAGTAGGTGCTTAATAGCCTAGAATTCTTTTCTGCCTTAGCCACCTTCATCCTACTAATTATTTTATTTCAGCTCTTACACTCACTGCCTTCTTCCCATCCCTATTGCTGCAACTACATTTGAGGTCACTCTGCCATAGCCTTGAGGACTTTGAGACCTTACTAGACTTTCCTCCAATATTTGCTGCCTTTATCTGCCACAGTGTGTGTTGATTGCCCTTTAGATACCCTGCATTCAAGGTTTATGGATTTCCTCCACTCCCACAACCATAACCTTTGCTCTGTTCTAGATTCTACACAAGTGACACACCCTGGACTTGGACATTCCCAAGAACTGCTCTGTCAGAAATTCTCCTCTCCTTTGCCACTCCTCTCCTTCCACAATCTCCTCACCCCCCCTGAGCAGGTCAGTTCACTGCATGGCACTGCACAGCCCCTTGATCTCTCCTGGTTCTTCTAGTCCATCCCTGCCCCAACTTGTCTCACCTCTATTCCTGCAGCCCTGGACACAGGATTATAAAGAAATATTCACTTGACTACTCCTATCAATGCTCTCACTCACTCAACAAATATTTACTAAATGTCAATGCTGTTCAGTGCTTTCCACTTCCTTGTTTTGCATCCTTACATCCTCTTACCTTGGTTCCTTTCCTTGGATTACTCACTCATGAGATGCCCATATTTTATGAAATCTGAGCAATATAGACCATAAAATGAACTATTCCACTATACACCACATAGAAAGAGAAAGTGCTGCCAATTATCATTGAGAAATGCCATCAACTGTAAGATGCATTCTGCTTTCAGAGATGGTAAAATATGGAAAAATATGCATTGTATAGTATAAAAAGTAATGGTATTTGGGAGACTGATGCCAAGAAACCTCCTAATCTTCCTTTCCCTTAGATATTAAATTTCTTGAAATAGACCCAGCTGTTGATTTCTTCCCTCCTGCTTCCCAGATATTGCTTATCCCACTACAGGTTGGCTCCCTCGTCTAATAAAATCACTCTCTTAAAAATAATGACTCCTGTTGTAATCACCAAATCCAAGGATGGGATCTTCCTTAGGACACAACTCATGAGGCCACAGCACTAGTGAGACCACTGGCCTTGCCTTCTTCACACTCACGCCTTCATTCTGTGACCTCAGTCTTCTGGTTCTTATGACAATTAATCTTTCTCAGGTTTTCAAACTAATTTCCTTTTACTGAACACTTGTATGGTTTTGTCTGTGGTTTCTTCTGCTATCTTTGCCATCTTCAATTCGTCTCCTTCTATAGAACTCTCCCAAAACAGGCTTCCATAACAACTCTTGCTGTGGTCACCTTTAACATCCATGCTGCGAATCCAGCCATTGGTTCTCCATCTTCACCTTACATGGCCATCAGTAGCATTGGGCACAGACCCTTCCCAAGACCCTTTCTTTTCTTGCCACCTGGGTGGCATATTCTTCTGGTTTTTCTCCTGGTATTTGTGCTCCTTCTTTATATCTCTTGCTCCTTCTCATCTCCTGACATCCTGGCTCAGTCCTTCAGATCGTCCTCTTGGTGATCTTATTTAGCTTATGGTGTTAAGAGGTGCCTACCTCTCATCTAAACCCTAATTTTATATCTCCAGCCCAAACCTCTCCTCAAACTCCAGATCGTCATACCTCATTGCCAGCTTGGCATTGGCTATTTTTCTTTTTAATTTTTTAAATTATTTTTTGAGAGAGAGAAGGGAGAGGGATAGAGAGATAGAAACATCAATGAGAGGGAGGTATTGATCGGCTGCCTCCTGCACCCCCCCCTACTGGGGATCAAGCCTGTAACCCAGGCATGTGCCCTGATCGGGAGGGAATCTGATCAGTGACCTCTTGGTTCATTGGTTCATGAGCCAACACTCACCACTGAACCACACTAGCAGCAGTGACTATTTAATTGGCATCTCAAACATACTATCCAAAGATAAATTCCTGATTTTCCCTAAATCTCTTTCTTCCACAGTCTTCTTCACCTCAGGAAATGAAAATTCTCTCCTTCCTTTTCCTCAAAAGTAGGGGGTTATTCATGATTCATCTCATTCTTTCCCTCTCAGGGGCTCTAACTATTGAAATATATCCAGAATCCAATCCCATATCCCCACCTCCTCAGCTGCCATGCTGGTTAAAGTGTTCTCATTTAGCACTGGAATTGTTGCCATGGCCTCCTACCTACCTTCCTGCTTTGTTGTCTCCTCACACTACTCTTCTCAACAAAGCACCCAGGATGAGCTCTGTGAAAGACCACAGAATGACTTTATGTTTCTAGGGTTAAACCCACTGTCCAGTTCAGACCTCCAGCTTGATCTCCCTACCTTCTCCTGCCCTTACTCCTGTAGCCACTTGCCTCTCCACATCCCCCAAAGTGCCAAGAACCTGATTCCCTGGGGCCTTTGCCAGAACTATTCCCTCTGCCCAGAATGCTTGTCCAGCTCTCCTCTAGTCTCATTACTTCCCATACATCTTGTTTCTCCTTATCTGTCATATCAGAGTGGTCACATTTCCTGAGTACTTTTAAAAATAATTTCTTGGTTCTTATTTTAATTCTTGGCCATATTTAATTTTCATTGTTAGCTGCTTCTATTCATTTTTTAAAGGTGGGGATAGCATGTTTGAATGCAAATATTTGACTAAGGATTTTGAATTGTGCCAGTCATTGGACAAAGTAAGCATATGGCCAGGATCCAAAATTTGAGAGTTTATATACATTTTCCAAACAAAAATTCCATACAAAATTCTCCCTTTTAACATGCAAGATTTCAAACCTGGGCCTTACCTGAGGTGCTAAGTAGTGAACATAGGAAAACATCCATTGAGTGTTTTTCTCTAATGACTAAGAATGTTTCATTTATTCTATGGAGACCTATCATAACGTATTATTTAAAGCAAAGGATTGTGAATAAAAATTTGTACATATTTTAAGAGTGAGCAACTTGAAATCCTGAAAAATCAAAACCTGCTAAGTGGAAACGTTAAGTCCTCTGCAGGTACTCTGACAAGTCAGAATACGGAAACCTACCCAGAAAGAAAATTCTCCCTGGAGAATGCTTTCTGCATTCCACTTCTTTGAGCTGATTTTAAAATATTTTCCTCTCTGTTTATTCACTCTTAATGAAAAGCGGATTTGGACACAGGCGGTTTATGTGGTGGACAAATAGCCATACTGACGCAGTGGCCATGCAGAGTGGCTGTGGTGCTGCTGCTCCAGTGAAATGCCCGTGTCCTCAGGATTGGGGACCGCATCGGCCTCACTCAGGTTCTCATGACCCTTTACAGCTTGCGAAGGACAATTGAGTGGAACTCTTCGGCATTAATATGGTCTTTAGGCAGAGTCAACAAGACTGCCTCTGAGCTTTTGGCACAACTCGAGAGCATGACAGTGAGAAGCAATCTCTCTGAGGGACCCCTGAAACTGTGTATGGCCAGGTGACTAACCACCCCACCTGCAGTGCCAGGGTGGATGGTTGGAGTGACCTTACTCCCTCCCAACATTCCCATCTCTCTCTGTGCTTTCCTGACCTGTGGGAGTTAAGTGATCTGTCAAAAGACTGCATGAGACTGGAAAAGTTACATAAAGCGACCACATATGCATTTCCAGTGTTTTTCTGAACATAAAGCAGAGCACAAAGGTATTCTAGCTGTCAGCACTGGGAATTCCTAAGGACTTAGGAGAAACTGAACAATACAAAAGCATCCTGTTGAGAAACTCCAGAGGCATAAATTTCTTTCCCCCATTTTACTAGAGATTTTTTTCCATGTTTACTGTGTGTGCATGCACATGGGTGTGCACAACCACATTTAATGTAGGGCAAGGGGACTACAAGCTGTTTTAATTACTTTATTTTCTGTGTCCTGGTGGAGTGGTTCAGTGGAATGTCATCCACTCATTTACAGTGAGCTCTCTGCTCTTCAAAGAACAGTAGAGTGACAAAATGGGTAAACTTTCCATTCATGGGAAGATTTTGTTGTCATGATGTCTACATTTCTAAAAGCTGTCTATGGGCTTTTGCCATTCCTTCTATGGAACATGCCACATGGCTGGTAGCAGTCTTTTTATCATCTTTAAAATTCTACAATACAAAGAACCAGAAATAGAAACCTGGCTGTGAAGACCCCACTTTTATATTTTGTGTTTTGAAACATTTCGTCAAAGTTCACAATTGTTCATCATATTTGAAACAGTTTTCTTCCTCAAGAATCTCACCCTGCACCATGACTAACCAAGACAGTCGGAAGCAATTGGGACACAGGCATCTAAACTAGCCAGAATATATCTCAGGAGTGTGACTAAAAAGGGGCTGGAAGTAACAAAGCAAACTGTCCCACTTCCTAGAAAATCATAGGATGTAACACATGCACCCAGTGCATATACCTATGTACCCCTCCACATCAGAGGGTGGACCTGATCTCTTGCCACAGCTGGACATGATTTCCTAGCCTCACTGTGGCAGAGGGAAGATATAAATACATATTAGCATTTGGTCTTACCTTAGGTTCCCCAGGAAACAGACCTTAGAGTTGGGGTGCTGCATGCAATTCCTCCTACCCCACAGAGGCCTCCAGACAAAGCCTTATGGGGGTTCAGGGAGTAAGGTAGTAGGAAGGAAACGGGATTCCTGCAGAGGAATTGTGATCATGACAAAGCATCAGCTGGGCCCTGGAACACAAGCTGGTGCACCCTTCAGAGTTCTGACTTGGGGCTCTAGTACCCTAGCACTGACCAGTTATTGGCTTGGCTGGAGGTAATTCTCAGGAAGGGACAAAAGGGACCACTGTTTCTTTGCAGGTCTTTGGTAAACAGAGGGCCTGAAGGGTGGACACCTCAGTAGCACATCCTTGCAGTTATTGCACATGCACATACCTGAGTTCTAGGTATCTGTGTATGCACAGGTATGTTATAAGTCCATCCTTCTATACATTGTTTATACTATTGTGTAATATGAATATTTTCTAGAAAAGAAGAGGAAGAAGAAATGATCAAATATGCTTATGGAATTCTTTCTAGGTCCCTTAAACCACTGGTCAGTTGTCCACATGGTGCTCTGCTCCCACAGCATAAGGCAGTCACACAGCAGATGTCCATGAGCATGAGACAGGGGTTGAAAGGCTTTAGGAAGAACATTTTTTTTTTATTGCTGCCTGAAGAATACTAATAATTCACAAAGCAGTGTTCTTCCACCATGAGACCCTTTCTCTGGGATGTTGATTTTATCCACCCTTGGCTCCTTTCTGTATCCTACCGGTGTCCTGGGCCATTGGGATGTCGGCCTGTCGCATGCATTTGATTCACAATGGCTCATACTTTGGGGTGTGATAATTTCTCTAACTTTTATTCTAGAAGCATGAGCTTGCCTCAGCGGATGACAATGGGCAATTGGGTCCTATTCCATCACTGACAGACAATTTAATTTGCTTTACCCAAACCCTTTTGTTTTGCCTCTATCTTCTTCTAGATGACCTCTTCAGGAATAATTGTATCTGTAGTCCTCAGACAGGCTTTGTTCCCATCACAAAGACCATGAAGAAATATGTCCTTAGAGAGATTCTTCCTGTACCAGGGAAAGTCAGATTTAACTCCCTTATTGGAACCATCAATAGTTTTATAATCAGTAGAGCTTCATCAGTGACACATAGAAAGAAATACAAATGCCTTACAAGGAAAGTAGGTACTATAGTGGAATTATAATTTATAAAGCACCAGAAGCAATTTTGATGGTCATGATTTTTTTAAAGATAAAAACTGTTTGAAATAAATTAGTTGGTCTCAAGGTAGCGTTAAATGGTGTTGAGGAGCTTGGACTCTGTAGCCAGATGATGTAACTTTGAATCCCAGCTCTACCCGTGCTGGCCCTGTGACATGGGCATGTGATAGTACCTCTCTGGGCTTCATTTTCTTCAGGCACAACAGGGAAATAGTAAGAGTATCTACCTTATAGAATTTCTGTGAGGCTTAAATGAATTAATAGAGGTAAAGTGTTTAGAATATTAACCGGCAAATAGTAGGTCCTGCAAAATACTAGCTAATTTATGTGAACTATTCAAAGAAAAATTAACCACCCCTTTTTATACTTCAAATTATTTCCCAAATGCAATTCAATAGGAATTGGAATCATTTTCTTAAATGACACTGGAATTCACTATCCCCCAAAAGCATGGTGAAAATAAGGCTGAGTTAAACAGCAAGCAATTCTAATGTTATTTGTGATGGTGCATGTCTTGGTAAACTCAAGCTGCTATAACAAGTACAATAAACTGGGTGCCTCAAACAACCACATTCATTTCTCACAATTTGCAAGCTGGAAGCTGAGATAACTGGCCCTGAACCAATTTTGTAGAACAAACATAGAAGAGGAAAGAAGTTTTTACACTCTAGTATTCAATAGATCTTATAGCTAAATTAAGAAAAATATCACTATAGCTATAAAAGTAAAATTATTTTCACAAAAGTATTTACATTTAGTATTATTTTATTAAATACTAGGATAAGTATGTGCAGATAATTTTAAAAGTATATTTCTTTATTGATTTCAGAGAGGAAGGGAGAGGGAGAGAGAGAAATATCAATAATGAGAGAAAATCATTGATCCACTGCCTCCTGCACACCCCCTACTGGAGATTGAGCCACAACCTGTGCATGTGCCCTTGGCTGGAATAGAACCTGGGACCCTTCAGTCCGTAGGCTGACGCTCTATCCACTGAGCCAAAACGGCCAGAGCTGCAAATAATTTTTTAATTAATGAAATGTACATATAAATAGGAAGTCCAGATTTTAGCTCAGGTTTATTCAACTCTAAAATGTGTGTGATGTATAATCCTATATAATAAAAGCATAATATGCAAATTGACCAGACGGTGGAATGACCGGTCACTATGACGTGCACTGACCACCAGGGTGCACTCAATGCAGGAGTGTCACTGAGCACCACTCAGCCAGAAGCTGGACTCATGGCTGGCGGGTGCAGCTGCAGTGGCGGGAGCCTTTCCTGCCTCTGCTGCAGGTGGGCGGTAAGGAGCGAGGGGTCCCAGACTGTGAGAGGGCACAGGTCAGGATGAGGGTCCCCTTTCCCCCCGCCCCAGTGCACGAATCTCGTGCACTGGGCCTCTAGTTACATATAATTTATTTCATCATGATGATATCTATGATGTCTATGATAATACCAATTTCAATATGTTATATGTGTACATAGAACTATACATCTATTTATATGTATATGTGTTCATTTATACACACACACACACACACATATATATATATAAAACTATATACATTTCTATGTATATTATATGTATTTAACTGAGAAATTTTCATTAATTGGGAATAACATTTTTTAAATGAGAAGCTGTCTTTCTGTATTAAGAAGTGATGATGAGTGAAGTCACATGATAAACTTTAAAAAATGTCTAAGAACAACTGTAGAAATTATAATGTGATATATTTTTTATTTCATAAATTATCCATCAATTAACACAATTTTTTAAGACAGAAAGGTGGTTTCTCATTTGCCCACATCCAATCTTCCATGTTTTACTCTTTATTCAGTTTTTGAATTTCCTTTCTAGGCAATGTCACCACCAGAGTATCAGTTAATATTTTTATTTTGCTGCTTTACGTAGTCTTAAATACTGAATCATGCAATCAGAGATTGAAGGGATTTTAGAGATTAAACCTAACTCCACAATTTAGAGATGAGGCAGCCAAAGTCCATTGTGGTAAAATGATTTACTAAATTCTTGGAATGAGCATGTTATTGCTCCAAGTTAGATCACAATAACTCATATACTGAGTTTATGCTTTTATGATATAGTTGATTTGCTTATCTTTTGGCTCAGATTCTTACATAATATGTGAATGGTATTTGTCTTCCTGGTTCAGTTTTATTTCCTTCCTCTATAAAAGAGAAAAAAAAGTCGAATAAAAATACCTCTGTAGTTAATAATAATACAATTTCTGCAAAAAACAGGAAATTTTTAGCTTAGCAAAGATGAAATAAACAGGAAGTGAATAAAATAAGCTATGATTTGAGTTGCATAGATCTCTCATCTCTGCTCATTAAACACATAATTCAGAGCGGATGCTCTTCTGTACTCATGTAGAATTAATAATAATTATTAAGATAATATCTGTGATTTGTTGAGCACTTACGCTCTTTAAGGCTATGTATTAGGTTGCTAGGGCTTCCATAACAAAGTACCACAGACTGGGTGGCTTTAAAATCAGACATTTATTTTGTAAGAGTACTAGAGACCAGAAGTCTGAAATTAAGGTGTTGGTAGGGTCGATTTCTCCTGAGGCTTCTCTCCTTGGTTTTTAGACCAAGACATGCACTGTCTCAAAGACAACATGCACAGGTCGTCTTCTCCCTGTGTCTTCATATGGTTGTCCCTTTGTGTGTGTCTATATCCTAATCTCCTCTTCTCAGAAGGACACAGTCCTGATGGATTAGGTCTCACCATAATGGCCTCATTTTAATTAAATATACTCTTTAAAGAACCTTTCTCCAAATATATTTACATTCTGAGTTACTAGGTGTTAGGGCTTCAACATATGAATTTGCAGGGGGGAGAGGGAGATAATATTTATATCTTCTGTATAATTTTGGCAATAAAGCCCTAAGTTACAGAATATTATCTTCATCTGTCAGAAGCAAGTTCAGAGAGGTGGCATGTTCAAGAGCAGGCTTGGATATCATCTTTGTCCAGTTTCCAAATCCTTCCTTTCTCCACCATATCAGACAGGCCACCAAGACACTATATCTGTCTGGCAAAGAGAGGCAGTGGGTAAATCTTAGGACTGGTCCAAAAGACTCTATCCAATTACCTTTAGCAAATGCCAATTTTCAAAGAGTAAACTCTATGCTCTCTACAACTTCAAGGTCAGATTTCCCTCTAGTAAAATTACACCTCTGGAAAGTTTGTACCTATCTCTGTTTCCAAACATATGCGTAGTCTTAGAAATGAGTTCTTGAAGTGTGTTTGGTGAGAGCATTTATTTTGATTGTGGGTGTGTAGTTGTGTCTATGTGGGTCGACATGCCCATTATTCATGGTGTTTGAACAAGCATATAATGAATGACTAGGCCTAATCCTGTCCTATTTCAAAGCCTTTAGGATCTTAATTGGTGGCTACTGCATAGAAAGAAGCTTTAAGATTTTGAGTCAGCATAATTGAATCAAGAGCTATGAAGGGAACCATGGTCCTGTTATTGCCAAATCAAGCACCTCTCTGGTCCTCTGCATCTTAATTTTTACATAAGAAAGTTGTAGGATGCAATTTCTATCTTTAAGGCCTAATGTGTTTGTATTTTTATCATGATTAACATTTTATTCCCATTTTAGTAGTAAAAATTAAAAATCAGAAATCTTGCTTTAAACTATACATACAACAAAATTAAGACTAGAAAGATGCTAACTTAAGAGTAATATTTAGCTACTTTTAATCATTTGTTTATGAATTAGAAGTGTTTCCTTATCCTTTTTAATATATGTCTTATACGCTTTTAGAAAATAGGTTAAAGTAAATTGTCATGGATCAATGACTCTAATTTTCATTACAGATTTTATGTTTCTTCAAGCTTCAGTTTAGGTGGAATCTCTTTAAATATCTTTAGTTAAAAGAAACAAATATTTTCAAAATAAGAATTCCAAGTGCTTCTTTATTACAGAACATTTGGAAAATACAGAAAAATGTACAGAACAAAGCAAAATTCACTTGATGCTCAATGCACAGAGATAAACACCAGGCACATTATAATTTCTCTAATTTGTATTAAGAGATAAAGTCTGGTTATTTTGTTTTGTCATGTGGCTTCTGTTGTTCTCTATAAGCCCTTCTCCTAATTATTTTCCCATCGAAAACCTTCAGTCACGTGGGCTATGGCTAAGAATAATAATCAGGCCAACATTAACATGTCCTCTTACCTACTTTTATAAACATACTTGATTGTTTACCATTACTTTACATGGCGGGGAATAAACATGGACCTCTAGAATCAATTTTCCCATCAATGGATCAAAGGCTTGGCTGAGAAGAAAGAGCAAGGGTGACCTGGATGACATTCTACAGTCTAGACAAGCATCTTTAAAACACCTCTTCCCCTGTGATTTTTCTCTGTGGCTCTTAGAGTTTTCTAAACATATTTGACAGCGTTTGTGTGCTGGAAATCAAAGCTACTACAGACAGGGCAAAGGATGTTAAGTAGCAATAGCAATATGTATGCTGTTATTATTGCAACTATTAAAAAAGTGCATGCAGAATTTCAACAGTCATAGTAGACCTTGAAAATCAATGTATGAACCCAAAGCAAGCATATTATTTAAAGTAGAAGAAACTTTAAAGGCGTGGTATTAACAAAGTGGAGGCGCTGAGCAAAGCACAGACATGTGACACTGGCCAGCAGTCCATATTTTGTCACTGTCCCTAGAATCATCTGCCCTTGACATCCAGATGAGAAACTAATATGGAATGACAGCTGACAAACAGCAGATGCCTTTGGAGTAGCAAATTCTGATATCTTGTGTTAATATAGCTTTATGGGAACTCACAATGCTCTCTAGGCAGCGGGCCAAGAGCTAAGCACCAGGGCTTTCAGTGGAAAAGGGTAGGGCACTGATTTTGAAGTGCATTTTCCTGGCAAACTGAAGAGGGCTCTCCTCACCTCGCCAATGTGATTCCAAGAACTAAGTGTGTGTAGGAGGACTGTGTCTTGGATGGTTTTTGGATGTTGGTTGAGGTGAGCTGAGCTCTGGTCCAGGAATCTGAGGTAACTGCCTTGCTTTGTGCACTATCAGCTCTCTGCAACTCTTGATGTGATTTGGCCTCATTAGCAGAGTAGGAGCAAACTAGCTTAGATAAAGATTTCCTCATGCCTATGCTTCTGCCAGCGTGGAGATGTGAGACCATCATTGTTCACTCTCTCGGCTTTTCCTTGGATTCAACATTGGTGACTTCAGAAACTTTCATAAAGATGGTTCAGGTTGATATTTTGCAATGACTATCAGTAATTACTACACTTCATGGTAACAAAAGAAAATTCTGCCAAGGCCACTGAGTTTCATCAGTTGCTTACAATGTGATATTTTGTCATCCCCTAATATTTGGTTGCTTGAAAATTCTTTTTAGTAAACAAAACAACAAAAATGTGCACTTGGATTGTTTTAGCTTCCACATTTGTTGATTTACATTCCCTAAGTAATTGGACAGTCACTTAGCTCACTTGTTGGATATGTAATGAAATAAAAAGTAGATATTTGGACAACTTAGTGAATTTAGGGCTTATGTTTTTCAAAGCCAATAATTCTTTTCTGTGACATTTTTTATTATTCCATTACCACCATGTCTCAAAGAAAGGGAAGGACAGGAAAATCCATTGGCTTAAAGGTTAAATTATGTTAATTATAATGTGTATTAATAACCCAATGTCCTTGAAGAGAATTCTGGCTTTGAAAGTGTCTTAGGAGCTAATCAAGTTTCCACCACTACCTAGATAAGAAGAGATCTTTATCTACTCCTGTGTTGAAGAACCAAACTATAAATTGACCAGAAGTTTCACATGTACAACTAGCTTCAGAAGGGTACAATAGTCCTACTTAGTCCATCACTCAAAGTTTTACTTGTCAGTCTTATCCATGATGTAAATTTACTAGTAATATAATTTCTTTGGTAACTTAAAGAATACTACATTCAGGTTAAATGTTATGAAGGTGTGTGATAATAAATGACCTAAACAAGAACCTGCTAGATGATGCCTTGACTAGCATGGTCTATTGTGCTACTGAAGGATCTTATCATTATCTCATGGTTGTTTATGTTGTACCAGAATTGTCAAACTTCTGTTTACACTTTTTCAATGAAAATCAAAGAAGAAAGAAGACCCTGCATCAGCATAAGCTTCTTTTCGTGGGCAGTTCTCATGAACTCATGAGGTGAGGGCACATCATCATTCTTGGGTATGGACAGCAGAAGAGTCTGAATTGGACATGTCTTTGCATCTCCCCTCCACTGCTACTAGGGCTCATCTGGTGTCACTGTCTACCACTTTGCTTCTGGCTTATTTTCCATAGGAGGCATGGTATAGATGCCATTAAATTTTTGTGCTGTAGCTCAGATAACTGGGTTAAATAAACCTCTTTAGTATAGCATTTTTTTCTATAACAGAGTAAAAAGAAGTCCATGAAGGATAAATTATTGGAACATAATCCAGTGCTAAGTGGGGGCTACGTGCTCTCAGTTAATAGCAGGATTGTTCAATGAATAGATCATTTTATGGGGATGCCCTACACTAAACATTTTCAGCTAGAGCATCCATTCAAGGTGATTAATCAGGAGGTTGTCTAATGGAGTCACCAGTATATAGAGGTTAAGTTTTCCCCAAAGCTGAACTGGGGAGCCACTGTATAGAATAGCCCCAGCACATATAAATACATAGTATGACTAGAAAACAGAACATTATATACTACTAGAGGCCCGGTGCACAGCCTGGCCTGTGCCCTCTCACAATCTGGGACCCCTCGAGGGATGTTGGACTGCTGGTTTTGGCCAAATCCCCGCAAGCCTGGCCGAGGGACCCCACCAGTGCATGAATCTGTTCACTGGGCCTCTAGTATGCATATAAGATCTTTGGTTAACCTCTCCCAACCTCCCCTCTCCCTGCTTCTCTCTGAGATTCATCAGTCTGTTCCATGTTTCCATGCCTGTCTGTTGAGCATCTTCCCCCTGGCAGCCAGTCACTTAGGCTTTTATATATACAGATACACCAAATTTATCCTGACTAGAAAAACAGGCACACTTTTCAAAGGCATCTATCAAGGTTGGAATAACATGACTCTTTATGTCCCAGTTTGTATCATATACTGTTACTAAAAAGGCATATGTTAAGAATACACAAACCTGATGGGTGTTCAGATACTTTTAGAAGTATTTGTCCTAAAATTCTTTGGAAACTTTATTATATATAATGGTAATTCATCACTGAAGGTTTTACTTATCTGGTTTCTGAGATAATTTTTACATTGTCCATCAATTATATATATATATATATATATATATATATATATATATATATATATATATATAATAGACTGTTATCATTTTGTCTTTAATAGATTCAATCTTATTACTGTATAAGATTATGTTTAGGAGACATTTAAGCATTAAAGGCTGAGTTCTAACCCAGGCAACGTGGCTCAGTGGTTGAGCATCGACCTATGACCAGGAGGTCACAGTTTGATTCTCAATCGGGGCACATGCCCACATTGCAGGCTCAATTCCAAGTCAGGGGCATGCAGGAGGAAGCTGATCAATGATTCTCTTTATCATTGTTACTCTCCCTTCCTCTCTGAAATCAATAAAAATATATTTTTTTAAAAAGCTGAGTTCTGTTGATATTTATGGGCAGAGAAATGTTCCCATTTGAGCAGTGTTCTGGCAGAGCAGAGCCAGGATTACCACATCTAATGGCTTTGAAAGAAAATCACTCTCAGCGTGGTCCTCCTTTAGAAGGCAGGACTTGTCTTATTCATTTCCAGTACAAGAAGGAATGTCCAGCATTTAAGAGGCACTCCATAAATTCCTCTTGAATGGATGGAAAATGCAAAGTGTCATTTATGTGCATGATACTATCAGTTCCTGTGCCCATTTCAGACTATATTTATGTCATTTCATGAAGTTGCCTTTAATGACAGATATTAACAAACCGCAAATGTCAAAAAATTGATGAACAATGTAAAAATTTTCTTAGAAACCAGTCACAGAAGTGGTGCAGAGTATCATGATTATATAATGTAGGAAAATGTAGACTATTAGAAAGATGACAGCATTCTTTACATAAAGAAAGTGTGGCTTTGCCACATAATCTATGCAGTTCTAGACTCTAAACCAAACCAACTGGTAGAAATTATAAGGAAGCATAAGCACTTTATGACATGTAGAATTTCCAACAATGGAAGAGGCTTCCTTGTGGGGTGGGGAAAATCACTGGAAGTGTTCAAACAGAAGTTCAATAAAAACTTGTTTAGAGTGTTGTGGAGATGACTCCTACATCCTGTGAGAAGTCGACCCCTATAACCACAGAGAAACCCACACACAATCTATTATAAAAGAAGGTCTTTTATTTATTTCATAACCACATGGAGGTGGGTGGTGGTCTGAGTGTGGGGTTCAGCTGCATTAATTCGTGGAAAGGCATCTAGTCTTTTACTCTTGCTGGTTCAGCGCATCCTGTATAATCTGAGTCACTGCCATGTGGGGGTTCCAAAGCGCATGAGGAAAAAGAAGCAGAATTTAGACAAGCGGCTTTCCTTTAAGTTGGAGATGGCCTCAACATTTCACAGATCTCATCCGCCTATATTCCACTGGCCCAGACCTATCCACATAGCTTTTATTCAAGAGAGGTCAGCACATTCAGTTTCCAGATGAGAAGTCCTTTGCCTCAGGAAATCCCTTTATTATGGGAAAAAGGAAGATTGAGTTTGGGGCAAACCTTGGAAACTATCTGCTACAGAAGAGGCGAGGAGGCCTCTCCTCTGCAGTCTTCATTTACCAATTCTTTAAATACACATTTACGAATCCTCTATTAGGTGTGTGTACCGGTTAAATGCGGAATATAAATATAGGTAAAATATGGGTCCTGCTTTCAATAACCTCACATTCTAGGAAAGGAGATGAACCTTTAAAAATAGTTATAGATAGAAGTGCAATTTAGAAGAAAGTTTAAAATATGATGAGTATAGGAACATAATTTTGGAAGGATTTTAGGAAGAGTCAGGGACAATAACATCAAAGTGTCTTGAAGAGTAAGAGAAAAAGCTCACCACTCTTCAAGAGAAAACAGAAATATTCTGGACACAGGAAAAGTATTTGCAAATCCCAAAGGAAAGAGATATCACACTTCATTTTCAGAACAAGGGAAGTGAATGGGAATAGGGGAAGAGATGAAACTCTGTAAGTTAGAGATGGAGAGAGGCTGAGAGGCGTGGCTTGTTATGTCATATGAAAAAGTTTAACTTTATTCTCAAAATGATGGGTAGACATTTGAGAAATTTCTAAGCTGTATAAGGAAAATTTTGCATTAATAAAAGTAGTAGAGCCTAATGACATGGGTAAAGTAACGTCTCCTAGCCAAAGAATGATTAAGATTTAAAACAAACAAACAAACAAAGGGCATATTTCTGTAAGGTTTTTGTGGCATAATTGACTTGTGTTACAATCTGTTGTTTTATTTTCCTCACTGCCTTTGTATCTATATATAAACACTAACAAGCAAGGGTTTGATGACTTCACATGATTTATAATATACTTAGTGCATCCTAAACGCTTAATAAATATTTATGGAATGAGTACGAGACTGGATTTTTAGATCTTGCCTTCCTCAAAGCCAGCCTAAAAGTTTAATATAAGTGATCACTATATAAGTAGGTTAAAACAATCCATATGAACTTGAGGGCAAAGTTCCAATTCATGAAAGCTTCATGCTTAAATAAGTAGAATCAATTTAAAAATATATATATATATACCTCCCTCTCACAAAGTGAAACACCAGTTCAGTTCAATATTCTCAAGCACTTTTTATATTCTATGCAATGTATATCTATTCACCAGAATTTCTTCAACTTTTGCAACCCTGTTGACTGTATTAAATGCTGCACAAGACATACCACGTGCATTAGGCCCCAGTCTCATCAGTCAGATTAACCAGAATGGCTGAGAGAATGGGAACATGTGCCAGAAGTCTAGCAGGGGTAAGACACACGTGGTTTGTTAGGAGACACTTACGGAGTAATCTCACAAATGTCTTCATGTCAATAGCAATTTGTTTAGATTTATTCACATTTCATATAGAAGCGATAAAAACCTCCTCCTCTTTTCCTGAGAAAAAGATCTGCTTCTATTCCCAGCTACTAAATGTTTATCTCTGGAGGAGAGGATGGGCAGGTTTGCCATCAGCCCCTATATAAGATCAGGGGGTTCCTTAACTCTGGGTTCTTCAGCAGTGATTCGGACCTGTGTGTGGCATCCAGCCAGACCTACACACCTTCTATCCCCCTCATGGGAACTGAAGTAAAAAAGAGCCAGTGTGAGTATGAGGCTCCAGCTGTCTGCTGTGTCCTAGGTAATCGATTGGGCACTTCATGCAGACTCAATGCCCTTCACCAGCAGACTGGACGTGAGCAGAGCTAGCCCAGTCTTGCCTCTCGGCGCTCAGAATCTGCTTGACTGCTTGATGGCTCCCACATTTACTCAATCTGTGACTTTGCACAGGCCAACCTTGAGCAACCACTGAGGAACTCAGTTTTGTCCTATGTCAAATAGGGGAGTACTTCATCTTTGATATGAGGAATTCTGGTCAAGTGCACCCTACAACCACCTCTGCTACAGGATCTTTTATTCAGAAGACGATATTTACTTATTTCAAGTACAAAAAGTATGTCCTATTACTATAGATTGAATGTTTGTGTCCTCCAAATTCAGATGTTGAAACCTAACTTCCAATGTGGTGTTGTTAGGAGGTGGCAACTTTGAGAGGTAAGAGGTCATGAGTAGCATTGGTGTCCTTATAAAAGAGACCCCAAAGAGCTCCCTCAACCCTTTCACCACATGAGAAAACGCCAGGAAGTGGGCTCTCATCAGATACTGAAACTCTGAAACTACGGGCACCTTGGTTGTGGACTTCTAGCCTCCAGAACAATGAGAAATAAATGTCTATTGTTCATAAGCCACCTCGTCTGTAGTATATTTTTACTGTAACCTGAACAAACAAAGATACTTATAATTATACTTTTGCTACTCACTCCACATGATTTTTTTCCTTTTTTCACACAACTTTAGTTGCTCTACATTTAAATATATATATATAATAAATTTGTGCAAGATTACTCATTATGAGGGAAACAGATTAATTTGATTTTATTTTTTTTTCTGAAATGCAAAGAGCATCCCTTTACATAGAGACACAATCTAAAAATTCAGCCTTATTAGAATCATAAAAACCTCATCTATGTTGTGTCTGACTTTCATGTGGACCCCTCCTGCTGTCACCTAATTTTTCCTCAAAGGGCTGTTATTATCTCTGTGGTTGCTCCTTTGTGTATTGTCTGAATTCTTATTCTTTTCAAATGACATAAACCTAAAGTTGCATCGTAAAAACAATATTAAGACCACAGAGCAGATGCCTGTTGGGAGAGAACAGAATCCCGCCTTCTCTGCTGTGGATGCAATAGTAAGGACTTCAGATTTCCCTGGGGTGGGATGCAGATAGCCTAAGTGTCATTTTGCATTGCACAGTACTTAAAGCCTATGGTTTGCCTGCAGATTGTTGTTGTTGTTGTTTTATTTGATTTACTACTCTATAAACATGAGCTCTGTCCAAATCTCCCTACATCCCTAAGCGCTCATACTTCCAAATCTTTTTCTGCTCTATTTCTTCCTTTTTACCTGAGCATTTATCACCTTCTAACACACTGTATAATTTCCTTGTTTATTATATTGTGTTTTTAAAATTATTATATGTTTCTCTTACCAAGAAGCAAGGTTAAAAATATCAGGAATCTTTTCTACCTTGTTCATGAAATAAACCAAGTGTCTAGGACACTGCTTGGCATGTAGTAGGTGCTTCATAATTATGTGTTGAATGAATACTTCTGTTTTTATTCTAGAAGGCATGTAAAGCCATGTGCAAGCAATAAAATTGATGAATTGCATTAAATGATCATCTGCAGGTGGTATCAGCATTGAACAGAACCAGCCTTGGTCATTTCTCTCAGAGGGTTTCAACAATGGCTGTTGGGAAGGCATTTTTATGGATGGACACTGTCACCTACAGATAGGATTACAACCCACCAGTTCACAGGAAACGGGAGCCCTCAGGAAGGCCCTGGAGGTGCACCATGCATTCACTGGCGAATAACCAACCTGCTGCTCCAGGCATACCACACGGTCAGCAAGCACCTCTGCGACATCAGCCACAACAGCTGGACCTCCAAGTCCCATCCTTGCCACCTCCTTTGCTGGGTGGGCATTTCTATTGTGTGTCCGTCAGTGTTCTTTTTCTCAGATTGCCTCTCATTCAGCAATCCCAGGCAAGCCTGGAGCCTTCACTGACTTCCAAGGGACATTGCTCACAGGGTGATCTTGACAAGCAGTGTCCCTAGTGGACACTGAGATGAAGGCCAAAGAGGAGAATGTCAGCAAATCATTCCAGCTCTAGGAAGCCTTTTATGGATTCATGGTGAGAGTTAGTTGTGTGGTGAAATGACTCCTTATTTTAATGTAATTTATTTATTTATTTATTTTCTAAAGTTTTACATATGTCTCCTTTTTTCCTGATTGACCCTCCACGCCTCCCACCCCCCACCCCAGCCACTCCCACCCTGCACAAGCCCCCACCACCCCAGTGTCTGTGTCCATTGGTTATGCTAATATGCATGCATACAAGTCCTTTGAAGGTAAAATGGATGCTCTAGTTATGGTGATACCAGGTTCTACATGAAGTTGCAGATTTATAGTGACTGTAGTAATTCCCAACTGTGGCAACTAATCAGGGTGGAAAAGAGGCAATTTTGCCAACAATTTAACTTGGATTAGGTCAGCAGTGACTGACTAGCATGGGGATAATGTAGTAGAAATATTTGACATTCCCATAAACCCCTCAAGTTACCATATCCACTGTTTATTAGGTTACTGATTCAGTAGTGTTTTTGTTTTGCATTCAAATCCAGTTAAGTACATATGTAACTCAATAATCCACATTTTTGAGAATGGGCTGAACTTGAGGAATAAAATGTAGAAAATCAGTAGTGCTAACATCAAGGTTTCATTGGCATTTCTCATTCAAACTGAAAACAAAAAAGGAGGGCAAGCAGTCTCTAGAGCTTCTCTAATTTAATTTAAGAGGATTTTTTTGTTGTTGTTAGCAGTTTATCAGTTTCTAATGTTTTGATATTTGTGTCTTATCTTGACTTAAAAACTTCCTTTTCACTGAATATACAAGGTATATTTAACCATGGGGATCAGAGAAGAATGAACCAACTAAGATAATTTTTAAAGCTGTAACTGGAATCCTTAATTTGACAATGAAAAAATGTAAAAGTTCCTCATAGGCTTTTGAGTCTGGTTTATCATCTCAGGAAGTTCTGATAATTTGAATATGTTTCAGAGAAGTATTTGAAAAATACTAAAATCAAATTTCCTGTACTTTCATTTTTTCATTCATAATTGCTAAAAAGTTAAACCAAATAAAACAAATTAAAAAAAATTCCAGCACGTAATAGAATAATTTGTTAACTTTTACAAACACTTCTGGCTGAACTTTATGAGATAAAATGTTTTTCTTGAAACAATGTAATCATGGAGAATTTACTGGAACTTCAGAATTGGTAAGACATAGATTTCAGGTTCAAGACCCAGTATGGCCACTTACAAAATATTTCAGGTTTGACTCTTGATATGATCCTTCACAATTTATCAACTTGTTTTTAAGCCTCAGTTTTTACATTTTTCTCATAAGTGATACATCTCCTACATGTTTTGAGAATGGACTGAACTTGAGGATGAAATGAGATGACGTATGTGGAGTGTTTAGCATGGTTCCCAGCAAAAGGCAAGGACTCTTGAGCATACTTTCCTTATCAGGCCAGAAAGTTGCTTCAAAAAATTACAGGGCATTTTTTTCAGATCAAGAGGCTCTTGTTATAATAGCATAAAGATTATAATAGTATAATCTTTTCCAATACATTTTCCAACTGCCACAAAGGAAAATGTAATGATATTTTAAATTGCTGACATAAAGGAAACATTGATTTTTCTATATTTATTTTGTAACTGTCATCTTACTGAACACTCTCATCACCATTTTTATCATTTGTAAATGCATAGCTTCTTCACATTTTATTGTCTCAGAAGTCAGGCATGATTTATAATCAATGTCAGGAACACCTTTCTCTCTATGGCTATCACTGGAGATGCTAAGTCACAATGGGGTAGTCATTGCTGGTACATATGGATGAAGCTGCAGTTTAAATTAAATTTGGGTTAGGAATTGACAGTTGTCTAAGAAATGATTGCACATGATAAAATATTGAAGCAAAATGTCTTGTATGTACATACAATGCTTCAACATAGCAATTTAATGTAGCCCTAATTTTTAAATGCCTCCTATGAATCATACAATTTTTAAATTCAGAGAGGTGGTTGTAACTTATCTATGCCTCATTAGAGAGTATTACAAGGTACCAAATACATGTGTAAAGTTTCCATATGTCTTCCAAGAAAAGGTTTCTTGACTTTCATCCTTACATAAGTCAATCAAGAAGAGAAATAAAACTATAAATTTGACCAAATTGGACATACAAACTCCAATCTTCTCTATCATGTTTTAAGTTATTGTGTCAAGCATCAAAATTATGAATGCAGGTTATCAAAACCAATGAGTCCCCATGAACACATGGCCAAATATTATTCAGAAATGTCTATAGACTAGACAAATATAAAAATCACCTAGACTCAAATATTGATTATATTTTACAGAGGAAGGCAATATGTAATTGCACAAATAAAAATTTTATCATTGCCTTCTAGAAAAAAGTGTGAAATTATTTCAGTGTTTTATTTTTTCTGTAAACTCCTATGACTAAAGTGATTTTAAATATTCAAATTGATTACATTTTAGAATCAAAGAGATACAGTCGTTTTTATAGTTTTCTTTTTTATTTTCTTCAGTTCTGCAGACAGATTGTCACAATCAGCAAGGAAGGGGCAGCCCTACAGATAGTTAAGGACATGGACTCTAGTGTCAGAATGCTGGCATTTGAATCCTCTCTTCTTTATTCATTGTTATGTGACTGTGAGCAATTTACGTACTGTTTTAATTCAGCTCTCATCCTCTGTTGACTGGTTTTGATGATATCTACAGCCTGGATTACTAAAGGGCAAGTGAGGAAATGTATGGAATGCATTGGTCACATCATGGGCACTCAGTCACTGTTGATGACTAAATATTTTTTCCTACCCTGGATTTTCAGGGATCTTTCAGTTTCAAGAAACAGAGACTATCATCTATTAAAATATTACTAAAAGTTCTGACAGAATCTAAGAAAAAAAAGAAAAGCATAGACATCTCCCATGGAAAGTGGAAAGTGTCTAGAACGAGGACTGATTACTCCAAGGAGTAGTCCTACTTTCTCTCTGTCTTTCTCTATTCACAACTCTTTAACTTCTAGTTTCTTTTGCTTTCTTGTTTCTCCCCATTTTTAGTGAACAAACTCCTCTCTATTTTTTTTTAATCCTCACCTGAGGATATTTTTCCATTGATTTTTAGAGAGAGTAGAAGAGAGAAAGACAGAGAGAAATATTGAGGTGAGAGTAACATCTATTGGTTGCCTTCTGCACATGCCCCTATCAGTGCCCATGCCAGGGAGGAGCCTGCAACTGAGGTACATGCCCTTGACCAGAATCGAACCCAGGACCCTTAAGTCCTCAGGCTGATGCTCTATTCATTAAGCAAAACTGGCTGTGGCTCCTCTCTATTTTCTAAAAAGTTCATATAATTGGCCCAATTGTCAGAACCAAGGCACATAAATTAGATGCTGCTATCCAGGCTGTGAATGGGTTACTCTTGGGCAGATTTCCAATACACCCAATCAATAAACCATATCCAGGCTAGGGTCAGAGTCAGTGGATGTATCTGTGGGTCAATTTTCTTATAAAGGATATATTTAAAGTGTTCTTGTAATACCTCCTTTCTTGTCTTTATATTTATTTTTCTTGTCTTATTGCATTTACTACAACTCCAAAGTAACATTAAGTGATGGCAGAGAATGGATCATCTTGAGAGATAATTTCTTTAGGTCATGCACAGACATGATCTATCATTACTTCACAATACAATGTCTATTTTAGTTTCAGGAAGATTTAGGTCTGCTAGATTTATTATCTTACTCTCTGGGATAGCTGTACAAATACCATAATAGTTTTGCTCCCTGATTCTTTCTTGTCTAGTCCCCTTAATGGACATCCCCTTTTAGTTAATTGAATATTTCATCAGGTACATTGGTATGATTCCAGTGTTGTTATTTTATTAAACAAAATATTTTATTAGGTATTTTTAAAGCTAAGTTTTCCTGCTTCAGACTTGTGAAAAACTAAAGGTAAATTGTAGAGATAACTAATCTCATTATTTGTGTGCTGGGGGGAGGGAGGCTGTGGGGAGCCAACAAGGCCATGGCATACTCAGCCCCAGGGTGCCTTATGTGCCATGCCAGCTCAGCCTGGTTCAGTGACCCTGATTGGGGAGTGGGTGAAAGGATTGAAAAAAGACAGACAAGAGAATGAAAGCTGGGTCTCGGTGGGACGCTGCTCCCTGATGAGGAGACAGCGCCAGCACCCACAAGCCGTGTCTTTATTTTATAGCAGATGCCAGGAGGCAAAGTAGGGGTGTGATCATGTTGTTTACAGCATTCTCGTGAGTTTCAACCTCACTTAACTTAATGAACCAGAACTCTATCACAAGGCACGTGGGGCTACGTGTTCGGACCATAGGTTCAAGCTTACAACCACAGCCGTTGAGTATGATTGTGCTGGGAGGGCCCTGCCCTCCAGCTGGGACTTGCACGTGGCAATGAGAGGACCCTGTCCTTTCATTAGTCCGAGGCTTGAACCTGGACAAAACACTGTAGCCTCGCCCCACAGGAGGCATTATTTGGATCAAAGGAGCTATCAAAAGAAAGCTTTATGCCACTAATCCTGATAACATTATCATCACTCATTATCCCTCCTTTTTGACAAAAAGTAACACTACACTAAGAGGGAGGAACACGAGAGATCTTGTGGGTAGGGAACATATGACCTCCTTTCTTTACCTCATCCCCCTTTTGACTTACTCTTCAGAGGTTCTGAGCTATGTTTTATTTTTTAACTTGTGTAGAAAGGAAAATGGAAGAAGTTTGTTCCAGGATTAACTAAAACAGGTGTCAGACTCTGAGAAACATGGATTATATTTTCCCCACCACAACATAATATGGTATTCACATATTCAATGCATTTATATGTGTGTATATCCAGACAAATCAACTTGTATACTATGATTATATCCTTGCACTGTGGTTGAAGTGTTAACACTTTCACACACAGAGGTAAAACATATGGGACTGCAAGCAATGAGAGTGGAAATGTGATAGAATGTTGATCATTCTATTATTCTCCTGGTTCAGTTGAATATGGGATGTGTGGGATAAGGAGCAGGACTTCACACATATCCATACTTAGAGGCTGCAAAGAGCAGCCTGGAATAATATGCTCAACGCAGGACAATAGTTTAGGTGGGATGGCCCAAGCCTTACTCTAGGGTCCCCATCTTCATCATGTTTGAAACTTCTAGCATGTACCTTGCAGGTGTCAGCCTCCAGCGTTAAAGACTGAGAACTCTGGCCCTAACCAGTTTGGCTCAGGGGATAGAGCATCGGCCTGAGGACAGAAGGGTCCCAGGTTCGATTCCGGTCAAGGGCATGTACCTTGGTTGCGGGTACATCCTTAGTAGGGGGTGTGCAGGAGGCAGCTGATCAGTTTCTCTATCATCAATGTTTCTAACTGTCTATCCCTCTTTCTTCCTCTCTGTAAAAAAATCAATAAAATATATTAAAAAATAGAACTAAGAACTCTGGATCTAGGACTTGCATGCAGGCATATAAGCATAACCAATGGACACAGACACTAGGTTGATGAAGGCATGTGCTGGGGGGTGGGAGTGACCAGGGAGATGTCAATGGGGGAAAAAGGAGACATACATAATACTTTAATCAATAAAGAATAAATAAAAAATAATAAAAAATAACTGCAAATTCCCAGCTCTATCTGCCTTCAGAATGTCAAGTTCTCCTGTCAATATTCTATTCGATCCAAGAGATGCAGTTTCTTGCTTTTGTGATATTGACATTGATTGTGAAATTCAAAGTTTGGTAACCACACCTGATTAGACACAACTTTGAGTATATCTTCCTTCTGTCCATTAAATGCCTCTGTTTTTGTCAAGACAGGGTCATTGACAAGCTCTCACTCTATGTCAAGGGAAGAGACCCTTGTTTACATCCTGAACCTCAGAAAGACTCTAATTACTGAGAGAACCAAGTGAAAATAGACTAAATTAAGTAATCACATCATTCTTTCTTTTCAACATTTGCTCTAAATCTTTTATATAACACATTTTTATGAGCTTATATCTAAAGTATGAAATGGAAATAGATTCAGGTTTGAAAGAACATGTTACATTCTTCAAAGTCACATTAATATGACAATTCTCTATAGAGTTTCACCAGCATTTCTGAACTCAAGTTTTAAAAGAAATTGCATTTGTCTGAGTTTTTCAAATTAGGTTATTGTGTCTATAATATGATTACATGGGTTTTTATCAGAAGTGACACATTGGGTGATTTATATGACATGTCAGCCAGCAAGATACAAAGGCTGATAACTTCTTGTAATTACTTTTAAAAGAATTTTGAAAATGGATATTAAATAAATAGTATGGGGCTTCTATTTGAAGTAATTTTTAAATATCATTCCAAGACATTATAAGGACTGAAGTAATCAAAGATGTAGAATGTTAACAAGAGTTTCCTAACTGATTAAAAAAACAAAGACTACACACTCTCTCTTCCAGCATCTTCTTACCTGTGATATTAACAGGTGTTACCTGGGAATTTCCCCAAAGGCCTTTCCTTTGTCTTCCGTTGTTCGGTCGTGTCACATTCATTCTAATCCTTAACTCATCTGTGACCTTTGCTCATTTTCCACCCAAATCCTTCACGGTTTTCACAGTCAAGAAAAAGAATGTTATTGCCAAGAGAACTTCTCTGACAATAGTCACTTCCACGAGTGCCTGTCTAATTAATAAATTCCTAGGCCTGGGGACCATGCTAGTCCGTCTCTATTTGTGATTCAGGACTCCCCTTGTACCCACAGCTAGCCCTACCCAGTAGCAGGTGTCCCACTCTCAGATATAACTTCCTGCCATAATATGGACCAACTTTCTCCAGACTGCTTTGTAGTGTGTTTCTTGACATTTTCTCAGTTCTTCTACCTCTTGACCTGGAGAACTATTTCATAGTATAGCTAATTTTTTCACAGATCTGACCTAAAGTCAGCACATAAGATCTTCTGAATGTCTCAGACACAGGCTGGAGTTTAAATTTCAAAACATCCATTTGGTTTTTGAGGAATTTTGTACAAGGTACTTATCCTTTTGATAATCATTTTCTTAATCTTTCCAGTGGTATTCATAGTACTGGACAACTATTAGCTAGCCAAGTCTCTCTCTCTCTCTCTCTCTCTCTCTCTCTCTCTCTCTCTCTCTCTTTACAGAGTGGAAGGGAGAAGGATAGAGAGTTAGAAACATCGAGAGAGAAACATCAATCAGCTGCCTCCTGCACACCCCCTACTGGGGATGTGCCCACAACCTAGGCACATGCACTTGACCAGAATCAAACCTGGGACCCTTCAGTCCGCAGGCCGCCGCTCTATCCATGAGCCAAACCAGTAAGGGCTCTCTTTTTTTCCCTCACTCCTATAACCCCAGGGTCTTGTACTTAGTCCATTCCAGATGCATTTAGTGCTAAAAAATATTTGTTGATTAAAATATTGTCTGGGGCACAATTTTTTACTTCCATCCTTGACTGCAATTCAGATTTATCACCTCGCCACATTGCCTCCAGGTGACTTGTGTTAACATTTTGCCCAGTTTTACTCACTGTCCAAATTCTTTACCAATAATCAGCTTTCTCATTGGGCTTATTACTTAATAGCAGAATCAATTTATCATTACTCAGTTTAGTTATATCATCCCTCAGTGTTTTTCTGTGCATTATCTTTTCTCCTAGTTATATGATAATTTCTTGGTGGACAGCATCATATCTTTAGTTGCTGAAGCATTGATGTTGGCTTACTGCATATTAGATGTTCATTGTTTATTAGAAAATAGAGTGATGTACTGATGTATTTCACACAAAAAATTCTATTTTTATTGATGGTGAAGAGATAAAGAAATTTGTTGAACTTTTCAGTGTTGTATGTTTCGTAAGTCTCAGCTTCATAAAGAAATGGCTTGGGGTTTTTTCCATCATTGTGTCTCAAGGTCTCAAAGTCTCTGGGGCTTAGCACACAATATGCCATAATGATGAATGAAGCAATGATTTAATACAAATTGAAGGTAATTGGTCACCATTTTATGCATAATATATTTCCTGATATCAAAATATCTATCAACAAATGTTTTGTCATAAATTGTCCTGCCCTCAGATGGGCATAATCTCTTGAAAAGTAGTTTCCAATAAATAAGAGCCTGGCTGCTGGGAGCCCACAGTCTACGTTCATTGGGTAAGTTATAGTTCTGTTTTAATTTTCTATGTGTGTAGACGTGAGTGAGCCATACAAGGTAGTTTTTTTTTTTTTAATTTGGTTTCAATACCAGAAATATTCTTTGAAACTAAAGTCAATTTCTTTCTATTTCTTGCCTCTTCAACCCACACTCCAGGAGTTTTGATAAATCTCACCAGATAACTGACATTTGCAACAAAGCAGGAACTTTTAAAGATACGAGTAGCATTAAGTAAACGATCTCTTTACAATTTGAAAGCTTCTCTTAAATGTGTAGCCATCCTGGGAGATGAACTGATGACGACCTTGGGGCTGTCCATGTGCAAATGTTCAAGAATGTCTGAAAGTTCTTAACTTAGGGTAACAACACAGCCCAAACTGTTTTTTAAGAGAATGATAATTTCTTCTGAAAAGGGGTAATTTCTACATTATATCAAGAAAGAGATGTTTTTAATAATCAACCCCTTTATTTATCCTAACTGACTAAAACACCAGAAATTCAATGTTGAATTATATTTGGTTGAAATGAGGTCTTGAAACATGTTATTATGCTGACCTTTGACATGTCTAGGTAACAAGAAGGGTTGATGGTGGAACATAGAGAATCCTTCTTGGGTTTCATCTGTGGGAGGTCAGAGCTCTGCCATGGCTGATGCTCTTCCTATAGGATATTTGCTCAACTTTAAGAAAGTGTAAGTGCAGGCATCCCAAAAGCATCCTGCATGATCTTGCTCAAAGAGCACTGCATCTCATACACGGGAAATGTTTATTTTATTTAGTAAACATTCAAGATCCTTATTAGCAGTTGTAGAAAAGTACAGATTTAGTCATCAACAAAATCCAAAGACTCCATTTACTCAATTTCCGTTTCTTTACTTAATGAAATTTGTCTGTAGGGCTTTTAAAGTTCATTTATAAAGTTAGAAATATATTCATATCTGCTGTCTTAGAGATGGATGACCACATTATTACTTGTCTATCAAATATAAGTAGGGCTGTTAATAACGTAGCGACAGCTACTAAAGATTCCAAACATGGTGTTTCCTTTAGAGGAAATTGCAATTCTTCCCTCCGAATTCCCTTTGGAATCAATTACCTGACTTTGCAAGTCTCATGAGCTATATTACTTTTTAGTTAGAAGAACAGACATAAGTTAATATTCTTCAAAATGTTTACTCAAAGAAGGCAGATGAAGCTTAAGCATATTAACCCTTAAGAATTGGGCCTAGCTTGTTTTACATGATACACAGAGGGTAAACTCAGGTCCCTCCTGGCTGGCATAGGATTTCCACGTGATGTTGGAATTGGGGCAGGAGTCAAAAGAGTGAAAAATTAGAAACTGTTCTTAAGAAAACAAAAATCCTTTTTATCCTATATTTAATGTATTAATATATATATTTGGAGATCTTTTATCCTCTCCTCACCCCTTCAATGAGTCCAGAAAGAGAATATAACAAGGGAACCAGTGTTAGAGTAAATTTTTTAAAAATTTATTTTCTAGGTTAACAATCCAATTTTTTAAATATCCATATATAGGTGTGATTAAGTATCTTCACTCCTCTTAGTATGAACCCATATGACAATATAACCTACACTTCCCCAAATATAAATTGTAGATGTTATACTACCCAATAATTAGTTATTTCACTAAAATATGTGCATAAATTGTATCAGTTAATATGTAGAGATAATTTTATAATAAATGAGTAATACTTAACTCATATATTCACTCTTAAAAGGTTGACTCACCAGCATGTGAATAAACATTTTATTCATTTAATTGTCAAAAGAACTGAGTTGGCTTATTTCCTCTTAGAACCTTTTCATTTGGGTAATTTTCAGATCCTGGGTGATTTAAGACATCACTGGTGAGAAAATAAACAATGAATGTACATTCATTTTCATAAATTTCAAAAGAGAGTATTGAATGATATCTTAAAACTTTGCTTTCCCAGTTGGGGAAAAAGTTGTTAAGATTTTGAAATATGTGAATATGGACATGATTCCATAGTGTGGCTGACACATCATCCATGTTGATAGTTTTATGAGATTTCAGCTTGTAGTGTCCATGTGATGACAGTTTCACTCATCTAGTGCACCATTGGGAACCGGATGATCCACAACTGCTCTCATATTTAGGAGGTCCCCAGGGTTGACAAACTGCTTCACTAAGGAGCATCTGTGAACTGGACCACAGAGAATTCTGGCAGAAGAGGCAAAGCCTTACTTACCCCTTTAACGTCCTGTAATCTACAGGGTTCACTGTTCTATCTGGGACAGAGGAGATACTATGCTGATAGAATAATTGCAGATTTTCATGTAATTCTTAAATGTACCATATCTGTGTTTGTGGAAAGAGACAAAACCCTCTTGTTAGCATATTCCTGTTAGCATATGCCTCAAAGAAGTCTTAAATTGAGCAAGCTCTTTCATCAGCACACCAGGAAAACAGGCTAAGGATGTCAAAGTCTCCTTATATCCAAAAGATATAGATTCTTTTATCCTTGGAAAATTTAGAGACTATTCATTCATGGTTGATTTTAATTTATTTTTAAAAATCAGTTATTGAGGAGGTAAGAAGACTTAACCTGACTGGCTAATGTGGACACTGTCAAGTACATTAGGGAAACAATACATCGTCCTAGTGCAGGTCATTGCTTTGAAATTTGGACATGGCTGAAATACGTTGTCATCTATTAGGTGTAGAACCTTGAGAATAAATCACTTAAAGTCTCTGGATCTCATTTTTCTCATCTGAAAAATGGGACAATAATGGTACCTGCCTTATAAGATCATCTTGGAAACCATGTATAATATTGGGACCTCATGCCCCCCCCCAAAAAAAAGCCTTTTTAAACCAATTATTTGTGGGGGTTTTTTCCCCCAACAACATTAGAAAAGATTCAGGTATATTTCTATTCAAATAAAATCTAGAGTTCTTTCTTTTCCTTTCTCACATGTTTTCTAGAAAATAAGTCTGATGGGAAGCATGTCAGTTGTTGTTCCTAAGGAGAGGACAGCCGGCATGGTGAGGGAGGCACAGCAGCTGTGGGAACCATCCTGGCTGCTATGCTCCTCTTCATTTACATGTGTGTATTGAGTCCTTGTGATGGAATTTGATTGTAGCTTATTAGTAACCACAGAATCCAAGTTATCTCCTTTGATTTTAAGAGAGTTTCTGCTAAACTAGGGTTTGGCATAGAATTTTTCTTTACTCCTATCAGATTTCAGTTAGGAGTGAATATACTAGAATAAGATCTAATTTTGTTCTGCTTGCTCCTGGTTTCATCAATATGTAAGTGTTCAGTTTCAACATTGTTGCAATGACAAGATTTTTAAAAGCACCCCAGAGAAAAATATAATTTTCACTTGCATAATTTTTATGTTTATATATAATGGATATGATCTTTGTATTACTGACTATCCTGTTCCGGGAATAATTTTAGAGATACTTTTAAGAGTGTATTTCTTGGTCAGGGTGCATATTGAATTATCTCTATATAAACTGAAATTATGTGGTTAGTATTTTCCAATAGATTGAGTTATAATTTTGTTTAAGAAAATGAAATGCAATAACATACGATTCAGAGCAGGAATCTCAAGGTGGTAAGTCAGACCTCTATAAAATTCCCTGTATTTAGTTAAGTCAATATTTACCTCTTAGGTCTTGTCTTAGGTAGTTTGAGCTGCTATAACAGAATACTGCAGACTGGGTGAAGTAAACAATAAAAATTTATGAGTCCAAGATCAAGATGCCTATAGATTTGGTATTTGATGGAGTCCTACTTGCTAGTTCATAGACACTGTGTTCTCCTGGTATCCTTACATGGCTGAGAGCAAAGAAAAAAACAAGCTTTACCATGTGTTTTCTTATAAGGGCACTAAATCCCATCATGAGGGCTCCACCCTCATGACTCTATCCCCTCCCAAGGCCCACTTCCTAACACCATCACACTAGGGGTTAGGCTTTCACATATGAATTTTGGGGGAATTAAGAACATGACAGCTCTCTATACTCTTTTGATTTATATTTTCAATAATGTATAATTAGTACTCTATTCTCTGGTCAGTTATACTTAGTATTTATTAGTTCATGATATACTGTTTTATATACTAATTATTCCACAGGTTTATATATGTAAATCAACTCCCTCCAAATTTATCATCAGACACTTGTGGATAGAATTTCAGTCCACATTGAGCCCAATGTCCTTGTCTCATGGCAAAGTCATAGACTCCCAAATTTTTAACTGTATAATTTGAACATTTTAAACATAATTTACTTCTTCTCAAGAGTTTCTCATTAACTCTTTGAATAAAATATATTATATATAAATATTTTTCCTGTTAACCACATTATAATTTCAAGATTCAATATATAATGAACATAATTTTCTAAAATATATTAAAAATACTTTTCTCTAAATGGAGCTTGAACATATTTATAAGTTTGTTTTTGATGACATAATTGATCATTAATTTAAAAGTCAGTGTTGTGTTTTTGTTTTTTGTTTCCTGTTATCTATACAGGATTTGAAATATTTTCTCTACCTTGACCTGCTTTGCTGGTGAAAAACTTACTTTTCATTCAAAGGGTCCTTCTAACATAATTATTACGTTAATCTAAAACAAATTTTCTATTTGCTGCTTCTTACCTGTTGTTAAATAAAATCTAGATAACACACAATAATATCTACCCTACAGGTTGACTTGAAAATTATACTTAATATTTGCACATAATGCCATAAAAGGTCTTACTTAACCAATTATTTGTTGGTCTCAAATAATAGTTGGTAGGTACCATAAATTTATTTTTAAAAGGAATTTTCTACCTCTTAAAGCCAATTGGTTTAGTCTTTTGTGTCTGTTGTAGTTATAGGCAAGAGGAAATGTGTTACTAAGTTAAAAAGCAGTAGATTTCCATTGGGAATGGAGCACTGATGGTAGATAGTAGATTTCTCTGAGTGACTTTCATAGATTTTGTTTGAGAAGTAGATAAAGGCAAAATTACTAAGTAAAACATGGGAATTAATTTTACTTAAGTTTCTAGGTAAATGTGAACACATTAAAATCAAAAGAACCTGAATAAAATCTGTGCTTTCATTAAAAAAAGAAATCAAAGAGATGATTTTATAAAATCATTTGTTTTACTAATGAGCCAGGCAAAAGTAATAACTGGAGACTTAATGAACTGATTAAGAATTTAAAAAGTTAAAAGTTATAGGAAAGCAAATATTTAAAATAGTGACCAAAGGTGAAAAAGTGCATAAAAACTATTGTTCTCATCTACTGTTGGTGTTGTAAATTGGCGTAAGTTCTTTGGAAAGTCATTTGACTCATAAAAAGAAATATCTTCTTTACTCACTGATCCCATTTCTGGGTATTTATCCAAAGAAAATAATTTAAATGAAGGCAAAAACTGCATGTACAGATAATAGTCATAGTATCATGTTTCTAAGCATAAAAACTGAAAAGATGGTATACAAAGAGAAAATAGGCAAATAAATGATGGAGCAGGTACTGAATGGAATATTATGCTCTGATAAATCTTTAATACAAATGCTCATGGGAAAGTTGTGCTTTCTTTCAGTTCAAGTTAGCAGACAACGCGCATGTGATTGTTTCCCTTGTTCCTAAAATCTCACTAAAGTAACAGTAAAGAATAAGAAAGTATATTTATAAAAGATATGAGAGGAAGAAGAGAGCGCTAAGAGCCAGTAAAAAATATTGAGAAATATCTAAGACGTGGGAAACATTTAGAATTATTTATAAGTAAATCAGAGCTAACCCTCGCCTGGAATGTGCATAGGAAATAGCATTAGAGGAGAGACAAGGCCTCTCCCTTCTGAAGTGTCCTCCAGAAACCCTAATCATGTTTCGTGAAAGTATGGGAAGTGGGGCAGAGATCAACACCATTAATGGCAGAACTGGTAAGAGAAGAGCTATGCAAGTCATTACAGACAGGCAGACACACATGCTCACACACACACACACACACACACACACACACACACACACACCTTTCTGGAGCAGCACTTTTCTCAAGGTTATAAGTGATGCACATCCACTGAACATAGGAAGGGGCAGAGTTGCCTTCAGTGTTGATGCCAGAGTCAAGCCTTCTTCATTCAAAGATGGAGATGAGAGGGCCAAGCTTTCCTGCCTGTTCCCCACATGTGCCTCTTACCCTGAAACTTCCAGTTACCAAAGCTCACCAGGTGAGCAGAGGTTAGGTTCAGTCTACCAATTCAAGAGAATTATAGAAACAGACTACCATGGTGTGGAAGAAATCCTGACCAGCCTTTTTAATTACTCTAGTCCTTCATTCATAAACATAAGCAGACAACCAAAGGCCATCAGACATCAGAAAGACACCAGCAGTGCCCCCTCTCAAAATTACCAGGATGAATAAGTTTTGTGACACATAGTGGAAATGATACCAAAAATTTAAGGAAAGAGAAGAGATTTAAAATCATCTCTACTTAGTAGTATCCTAATAAAGATTCAAGATGATAGTGCTTCTGTGAAATAAAAACAGACTACAAATAAAAGGAATTTAAAAACACCAAAATAATTTTTGAGTTAAAAAAATTAAGCAAAAGTTGATATGGTTCCCAAGGAACTTCCTGTCGGTGAGTCTGACAATGTGAGTTGTGATTCTCTGTCTCTTCATTTGCCCTGTGACCTCAGTGCTATGATGGTTCTAAGAAGAGTTGTTGATTTTCTGTTTGTTTAGCTTTTACTCTTGTGTGGCTGAGAATGACAATTTTGAAGCTACTTACATACTGAATAAGAAACTATTTCAGTTCAAAATTTTGGAATTTTTAATAGAATGTATTTTAAAAATAGAAAAATAAAAGTCCATTGAAGCAATTGAATAAATCAACAAAGAGATAGAGAAATAGAAAATATTAGAAGAGAGACTAGAAGTTCAATCAATGAGTCAATATGATTGTTGTGTAAGAAAAAAAGATAGTGCCTTGAAAATGGACGGGTAAATTTAACCTAACAGAGTAGAATTTGATAGAACTAAAGAAAGGCATATGTTTTAGATAAAATGTGCTGACTGGACAATGAGAAAGCACTGACACATAGACACAGCTTCCTAAATTTTGAGACACCAAAATTTATGGGTGTCTCAATAAAGGACACATCTTAAAGCTTCCAGAAGAGATAGAGGGTGAATATGCGTTATTTGGAACACAAAACAGACTGGCATGGGTTTGGTTTCATTAGCAGCAGGGAGGCAGTTCTAGAAGTCCACAGATACTGTGTCAAAGCTCTGAAGGTAATCATTTTGAATCTAGAATTCTGTCATCACAATGTCAATCAGTTGAGAGGGTGATATACAATGAGTTTCACCTGGGAATATAAGGAAAGGCCTACAGCAACAATATGAAGAAATGAACATGGTCTAGGGCAGGGCAATAAGAGTGGGTTGGACCTGGAAGAGACTGGAGAATGTTCAGGCCTCACCTAAAGGTAGATGAGGTTGAGAAAAGACTGTGAATGCAAATCCAACAAAACCATGTGTCCATCTCCCCCAGTGATGGATCCCTTCCTCCAGTGACTTATGGGGAATGGACCAGTGGTTCCCTGTGGAGTATGAAGTTGCAGATTCCTGGTGAAACTGCCCAGATGGTAATGCTTGCAATGTCTGGCCTTCCTTTTGTCCCTTTCCTATTATTAATACCAGCTAGCTAGTTACAATGATAACAGAATCACCTGCAAAACCAACCAGAATATCTGAAAATAAAGAGTAAATGACATTCAAGAAATCATGGGTCTAATCGAAGAATGAAAGGAAAAAAAATCTTAGGATCCATTTGTATAGTACACTTAGAAAGCAATTGGGTCATGTTATAAAAGGAAATCAAATAGCTCCCAAGAAATATTTTTTGAACTGGAACTCCTAAAATAAGTAGTATGAGCTTACATATAAAATAAAGGCAGGCATGCAGGAATTGTTTTTGTTAAAGGAGAAGGGAGGCAGGGAGGGAGGGAAGGAGGGAAGAAGGGAACGGAGAAAAAGAGGAAGGAAGGAAGGAAGGGAGAAGGAGAGGGAAGGAGAAACTAATGTATCAGAAATTCCAGGTACAATGAAATCCACACAGAATAGTCAGATCCAAATATTAAAATAAGATATGGCATAGTATTTGCATAATTACAAAACGAAAAGTCTCTGATTTTATGGTTTCGGTGTTCTTCTGAAAGTGTCACAGATTTGGTACTTTACAAAAAGGTTTAATCCCTGAGTACTCAGTGTCTGAGGGTGGGTGTGTTAGTACTTGGTGGTGCTAGGGGGACGGGGATGGACGGGAGAACAATGGGGTAGTTGGTAGAAAGCTGAGTTTTTATCTGGGTTCACATAGGGTAAAATGAAGGCCTTACACATTGGGACAGGATTTGGAAGCAGAAAAGCTCATGAAGACAGTAGGCCTGAGGTGGTCAGTAGAACTGTCAGTATTGAGAGAAGTTACAAAGGGCAGGAGGCCCCCACTGATATTTGCATTATCCCCACTGATATGCATTTAACATTTTACCCAATGTACACAGACAAAGTTTTTCCAGGTCAGTATATAACTTGCCTTGTTAGGGTTGTGGAATTATGAGGTGTTTTCTTAACTTTCTATTCTATGGTTACATCATTTCATAATGAAAGCGACCTTATAGTTAAAATGGAACAGATTCTTCTAGACTTTAAAATAATTGACCAACATTAATTATCACATTTAGAGCAGCCACACCTGTGGTATCATGTGGTTGCCAAGAAGTATCTTAAAAATATAAAATGCATCCATAATGCTAATTTGGAAGCAGTGCCTCTGACAGTCCGCACAGTTTTTTGTTTTTTTAAAAAATATATATTTTACTGATTTTTTTACAGAGAGGAAGGGAGAGGGATAGAGAGCCAGAAACATCGATGAGAGAGAAACATCGATCAGCTGCCCCCTGCACACCCCCAACTGGGGACGTCCCGCAACCAAGGTACATGCCCTTGACTGGGATCGAACCTGGGACCTCTCAGTCTGTAGGCCGACGCTCCATCCACTGAGCCAAACTGGTTAGGGCCACACGGTTTTCATATGATGTGAAGGGGTTGGTTGGAGGTGGGCTGACTCCGGGAGGGTCTTTCATGCTGACTTGACTAAACCTCTCTTCCCCTACTCGTGGACCCCAGCGTTATCCAGACAGTCCTCAGGCAAATCATATCACCCCGTCCTGTTTTTAATGCTAAGAGTATTGGGAGCACATATTTTAATAAACCCACTCCTGGTCTTCGGCAAGATGAGGAAAGGAGCCTGCCCTGTGCTTTGGCAGGCTTTCAAGAAGAGATTTTTTAAAAATATGTGATTTTAAACATATGCTATAAAAAATGGGAAGCTATATTGAAATTTATTATTAAATTCTGTGTGTGCTATAACACTCCATTTCAGAAATTTTAGTCCGTATTTTCCTAGCCTATCAATGCTCCCAAAGGATGATTTTTCCCTCTTTTGAGATAAGAATAAAACTATTGAGAAGTAAATCTGTAGGAAATAGAATAAGTATTCTATAGATATCTTCATCTTTTATGGCGGGGTTACAGAAGCAAAGGGATTAAACTTCTTTTGAAGATGGCATCCAATTATTTCTCAACATTCTGTGTTAATTTGCATCATCTGGTTTCCTGCCCAGATCACGTGCCCGTGTTTCCCTTTCCTCCTTTTCTCCTTTAACCTCCCCCCTTCCTCTCTCCCATTTCTTTCTTCCCATTTGCATTTAATGTTGCTGCTGAACTTGATTTCCCATAAGCTTAATGGCTATGAATAAAAATGAAGTCAATACTTGCACTAGTGTAGGAACTTTTTAGAAGTTGTTGCAGAGAGCACGCAGGTCTTGAAATCCCGTGTTTAAAATGCATGAAGTGAGCATGCGGTATTTGAAAAGGGATTACATTTTGTCATGAGTCCTATGCTTAAGGTCATTTCAGACGAAGACTGCTGAACATAGTCTTAAAGAACAATATCTTTCATCTTTTTAATAAGTCATTTTGAACAAAAACCTATTCATTGTGTGGAGAGACCCTTTGACCCTGTTGTCTGGCAATGGGAACCGGCCTCCTCCAGCTTTCCTGAGAAAGCCTAGCCACGTGTACAGGAAAGCCCTGGCTTGTTCACATTATTGCTTATGTCAATATAAGCATCAATACTCAGGAAAACTTCATTTTGTCTGGATTACTACTTAGAAGATATTTACATCAAAAATAGCACCTCATTAAAAAATCTTTAAAGGAGAAATGTATCAAGGGATACTGGATTGAGTGCACTAATCTGCAAATACATGTGAATTACTTACGAGTTCAAAACTTCTGCAGAAATAATAAATGAATATAGATATGTCTCAACTCAGGTAATAACAAAATTCCTGAAAGTATATTGTTATTAACATTTTGTTTCTCTGGTTTATTACTTATTAAAGCAACTAGCATCACAAGAGCACCCAAAAGCCAGAGCCCACTTTGCATGTCAAGCACACACCCACGGAGTTCCTGGTGTGCTTTGCTGTGGTTATCTTTGTTGTCACCTAAGGTACCTCACAGACCAACAAAACTGCCAGACGTACGCGTCTATTATTTGTCTAATATTTCTTGATCTTTGTTTCTCAGGTGCACCTTTTGAAGTATAAATATCAGAAAACTTTCACTTTTTCCTTTTCTCATTTTCCAACAAGAATAGTTAGTTACGGGTTTTACACAGAGGTTTATTTGTATGCAGTGTTACATGTTTTATTATTTCCCAACATAACAATAAGTAAAGAGATACAGAGTATAAAAGCAAATCTATTTCTGAAACACCTTTTATGGTAATACACACGCATTTTCCCAAAAGTTCAAAGAATATATGTTCCTCAGTAATATCATCCCAAATTTCTATGGGTTTTTTTCTCCAAATCTGATGGACTTGAGACTCTTCATTCTACCTTCATCGATTGCAAACATTTTCCTTAACAGATACTTAATGAAAGATGTGATACTTGATTAACAGATAGAAAAAAGGAGTGAGAAAATTGTAGTATAATGAAGTTTCATGTAACTATTAATATTAGGTTTTACACTAAAAGTAAAGCTAAGTTAGGTCATCTACCGAAATTACATACCAGCATTAATGAGTCATTTACCCTCCATTAAATCAACTCAAACCCCAACTTCCTATCTTACGACACAATCTGCACGAACCAGCAGATTTCAGATCTCAATTCTGCCAGTTTGAGTTCCTCAATTTAAAAAAAAAATCTCAGTTTTAGTTTTAGTGGAATTTTAAATAATTCCAAGAATGAGAATGGCTTACACTAAGCATTAGATATTAGTAGAACAGTTTGTTTTCAACAATAAATTAGATCTAAAAAAAACAAACAAAAAACAATATATAAATATATCTCAGTTAAATTTTGCAGATACTGTGAGAGAAAAAGTGAAAAAACACCTGCATCTTAACAAAATAAAATGGCTTGCACTGAACTAAGGGCACACACATAGAAACACACAAAGAAACACACACACATAGGAACACAAACACATGCACAGACACACACCCAGGCACACACACACATAGACACACAGATACACAGACAGATATATACAGACATAGAAACATACAGATGCAACACACACACAACATCCACACACAGAGATGCAAACACACAGCTACACACAGAAACACACACACTGACTCTGTAATGACAAATTCTGTTCCATTTTACAGTAACACTGATAATCTAGTACTTTCTTCAACAGAGTAGCTCATCTTATGTTAAAAAGTGAAAGGGAGCCCTAGCTGGTTTGGCTCTGTGAGTAGAGCATTAGCCTGCCAACTGAAGGGTCCTAGTTTTGATTTTGGCAAGGACACATGCTGTGGTTGCTGGCTCAATCCCCAGCAGGGGGCGTGCAGGAGTCAGCTGATCAATGGTTCTCTCTCATCATTGATGTTTCTATCTCTCTCTCCCTCTCCCTTCCTCTCTGAAATCAATAAAAATATATGTTTTTAAAAAGTGAAAGGAAATATTGGCATCTAGTTCACTGTTTGTAAAATTCCAGCATTTTCCCACTTGAGTCTTAACTGCCCTCCTTTTTTCTTCTAGTGAAGGATTCTGTCATATTTAGGTGTAGCCATGATTTGGATCTTGCTTTTGTTGCCTGACCTTTGGTGTGTTACCTTGTTGGTTTGTGAAAAGAGTGAACAGATAATGGCCTAGGCCAGTGGTTGGCAAACTGCAGCTCGCAAGCCACATGCGGCTCTTTGGACCCTTGAGTGTGGCTCTTCCTAAGCCTTAGGAGTACCCTAATTAAGTTAATAACAATGTACCTACCTATATAGTTTAAGTTTTAAAAATTTGGCTCTCAAAAGAAATTTCAGTCATTGTACTGTTGATACTTGGTTCTGTTGACTAATGAGTTTGCCGACCACTGGCCTAGGCTATGTGATGCCACCAACTTTTAGGGCCATTTTCGAGGTTACTTTCCAGAGAATGACCTTAGAAATCAACCACAAATTACCTGTTTGTCTGAAGACCAATACTAACTAAGTATTAATGACTTCCAACAATGTGATAAATTTGGGAGTCAGGTAGATAGAAGTGAGTTTGATGTTTTCAACTAGTTAATAAGGGCACATATATTTCTTGAGCATCTATAAGAGTCTCTAGGTACAAAGATAATGTTCTGTAGTCCTCCTTTGAAGAGCCTAATAATTAGAAAAAAATATACATCTTTTAAATGGCATGAATCTTTTAAAAATGTTTTCTATTTGGTGCATAGATACCATTTAGAAAAGTTTCAATATATTGTATGCAATCCTAAGTCCAAAAGGATTTGATGAAAAAAATATAATGATTCTTACTTTGTCAAGTGAAGTATATAGCATCTGCAAACAGAACATATCCTGATTAAAACACAATTTTTTAAGGGCCATGCATACTCTAAAAGCTAAAATCTTTACTTAGCCATCACATAGGATCAATCTACATATCTATCACTAAATTGAATCTTCAGAGTTACTTTTAAACTCGAGAATTTCTTAAGTTGAATAAAAATTACCCATGTTTCTGTGTATTTGTGTATGTATGCATATATAGTTTAATATATACATAACATTATTATATTCTCTCTATATTTTATATATAATATACTATAGTAAAATATATATTGGATTCTAGAATTAACTTTTCAATAAAACTTTTGGTACTTCTTAAATTGTGTGGACAATAGAATAGTCTCTATTGTGGTACCATTTGAACCCATTTTTTTTGTGCCCCAGGTCACCTGCCTTGAATAATGCATTCATTCAGCAAATAGTACTGAGTACCTACTAGTATTGTCTTAATCCAAAAAACTTCTGAAAAATTAGTGAAAAATAGACAAAAATATCTTCCCTCATAGAGCTCATCTACTTATATAAAAACTCTAGATGTAACATCACGGCCAGAAGCACAACCAACCACCAACCGGAAGGAAGTCAGTCCTGCAGGGGTCGTCTTGGAAATGGTTGTGCCCTCCCCCAGCTGTTTCTTGGAGGGCAAGGATTCAGGCAGGCGCCCACCCTTGGAGCAGAGCATGGAAGTGAAATGATTTGTAATGGATCTATTATTGAAGCTACCTTTGGAAATACTATATCTATAGATCAGTGGTTCTCAACCTTGGCTGCATATTAGAATCACCTGGGAATCTTTTTAAAATCCAGATTTCTGGGCCTCATCCTCTGGAAATTCTGTTTCTTTGTTACTAATGTTGTGGCCCCACCCCATAACAAAGAAACAATTTCCAGATGATGAAGCCCAGGAATCAGGATTTTAAAAAGATTCCCAAGTGATTCTAATGCGCAGACAAGGTTGAGAACCACAGCTATAGATAATATTAAAAATATATCTAAACGTGCAATTCTTTGTCCAAAAAATGAGCATGTTCAAAAAGTAAATGAAGGAAATTTGGATATACTCGATGAAGATTTTCACACATATTTGAGTGATGATTCCATTGATTCCACAGATGATGCTTTTTGAAAAGGAAAATTTTCCCATTAAATTTCTTAATAGTATTACTCCTTCAGGAATGCCATGTCATAAATTAAAATTGAAAGTGCGTGCAATCATCATGCTATTGAGAAATCTCAATAGTAAATAGGGTCTTTGTAATGGTACCAGATTTATTATCAAAAGATTACGACCTAACATTATCAAAGCTGAAGTATTAACAGGATCTGCAGAGGGAGAGGTTGTTCTGATTCCAAGAATTAATTTGTCCTCATCTGACACTGGCCTCCCATTTAAATTGATTTGATGACGGTTTCCCGTGATGACTATTAATAAATCACAAGGACAAACTCTAGACAAAGTAGGCATATTCTTACCTGAACCTGTTTTTGCACATGGTCAGTTATATGTTGCTTTCTCTTGAGTTTGAAGAGCATGTGATGTTACAGTTAAAGTTCTAAATACTTCATCACAAGGAAAATTAGTCAAGCACTCTGAAAGTGTTTTCACTCTTAATGTGGTGTACAGGGAGATATTAGAATAAGTTTAATCACTTTATCAGTCATTGTTTGCATCACTGTTGTTTTTATGTCATGTTTTTGTTGTTTTCATATCATGTTTTTGTCGTTTTTATATCATGCCTCTGTTGTTGTTATATCCTTTTGTTACTGTTTATTTATTAATAAATTTATATATTATTTTCATATACATTTTACTAATTTCCTTTCATCTCTCACACTTCTATTATAGAGAAAGGGCAAATAGTAATATTAAAATATCTCCACTAATTAATTCCATTTTTAAAAATATATTTATTTTATTGATTTTTTTATAGAGAGGAAGGGAGAGGGATAGAGAGTTAGAAACATCGATGAGAGAGAAACATCAATCAGCTGCCTTCCTGCACACTCCCCACTAGGGATGTGCCCGCAACCAAGGTACATGCCCTTGACTGGAATTGAACCTGGGACCCTTGAGTCCACAGGCCGATGCTCTATCCACTGAGCCAAACCAGTTAGGGCAATTAATTCCCTTTTAATGTGCACAAATTTCATGCACCGGGCTACTAGTGTTGTATCTAATTAGCTATAAACATAACTGATGAATAAATTTCATGGTATGGTAGATGGTGATAAGAGCTAAGGAAAAACATATCAGGGTAAGAGATATATGGAATGTTGGGTATTGAAAGATTGGGTTGCAATTTTGAATAAACTATTCATAGTAGACCTCATAGTTGAAAATATATTTTGCAAAAGTCTTGAAAGAGGTGAATTGGTGAGCTTTGTATATAGTGAATGAGCTTTTTTTGGACAGATGGAACAGTCATTTGCCCTAATATAGGAATGCCTGGAACAGCATGAGGAAGCTCAAGGAACAGTGTGGGATGGGAGCACAATGAACAAAGGAGGGGCAAGTATGAGATAAAGCCAGATAAGTGAAAGGAGTCCAATCATTTAGCTTCTTGTGGGCCACAGTGAGAGACTGAGCTTTTCCTCAGAATAAGGCACAAGCCATTTGAAGGTTGGGAATCCTGTTATTTGAATTCCATTTTAGAGAAACATCTGGTTACTATGTTGAGATAGAGTACTGGGCAAGGGTAAGACTGGGAGACCACATAACGTGATTCATGTAGAAGGCAATGGAATCTTGGACAAGAGCAAAGACATTCAGAACATGAGAAGTGGTGTAGTTCTGAATACACTTTGAAGGAAAAGACAATAGAGTTTTCCAACAGTTTGTATTATGCAAAAGTGAGAAAAAGGAAATAAGAATAACGTCAAGGTTTTTAACCTTACATTGGGAAGACTAGAACAAAGCTTTCATTAATCAATAGTGTATGGTGAGGACTACAGAAGGAGCAGATAGAAGGGAGAGATCAGAAGTTCAATTGTGGATATGTTGAGCTGAGTGTCTGTTAAAATCCAGGTGGAAAGTCAATCAGAATGTTTGATGTAAAAGTACAGCTTCAGAAAAGAGGTCTGAGTTAGAGATAAAATGTGAGAGTCACTGGTACGTGAATGTTCTTCAAAGCATGAGCTTGGATGCAATCTTGAAGGGAGAGGATATATATGGAAAAAGCAAAGGGAGAAGTTCTACGCCTTGAGGCACCAGTACTTAAATTGGAAAGAAAAGCAAGAACAAGCAAAAAAGGCCTGGAAGAAGAGATCCATGAGCTTGGGAGAAATGCCAGAACTGGGTGGAGCCCTAGGCGTTCAGTAAGAGAAGGGTTTTAGGTAGAAAGGGGTGAGCAACTCTTTTAAGTGAGGAGATGAGGGTGACCTGACAAGAGTAGTTTGGTGGAGTGTGAGGTGGGGTGAGATGAAAGCCTGGTTGAAGTAGCTTCAATAAATAAGAGTGAGAGGAATTAGGCATAAAAGGTGAGGGCAGCCCTTTTAAGAAATTCTGCTGCAAAGGATAGCCTCCTTTAAGAGCGGTAGGAAGAGTAGGAATAATAATGAGAGGGCCTATGGTTTTCAAGGTGGAATAAATCAGAATACAATTGCATGCTGGTGGGAACAATTAGAGAGAGAAAACACAATGATGTGAGAGGAAAAATGAAGAATTCCCTGCAGCCATGGCCTTGAATAGGCAACAAGGTATGAGATGTAGTAAACAAGTGGACTGATTGGCCTCGGGCAGGAGCACAGATCATTATGATAACAGATAGGAACTAGAATGTGTGGCTACAGGTCGATGGGTGGTTATGAAGTTGTGGAAAATTACTTTGGAATCCTTCAATTATCTCAAACAAAAAACACAGGCAGTGAAGATTTAAGTGGAGGGGAAGGCGGTAAACTGGAAATCAAGGTGTGTGGGAGGAAGATAGATGAAGGAAATACAGTGTATTAACATGATCCTATCTAATAAAAGAGAAAAATGGTAATTGGCGTACGACGATACCCTTTTCATTGGCTAATCAGGGCTATCTGCAAAATAACTGCCAACTAAGATTGGCAGTTAACTGCCAACAAGATGGTGGTTAATTTGCATATGTAGGCACAATGCAGGGAGGTGAAAGGGAAAGCAGGAAGAAGCCCCCTGCCATTGACAGTGATCGGAAACCCAGGGGGGAGCTAAGAGCTGGGGGGCAGGGCAAAGGCGGCCCTGGGGCCGCCTTTGCCCTGCCCCCCAGCCATGATCGGAGAATCAGGTGCCTTTGCCGCCCTGGCCAGTGATAGCAGGAAGTAGGGGTGGAGCCAGCGATGGGAGCTGGGCACGGTCGAAGCTGGTAGTCCCGGGAGCTAGGGGTCCCTTGCCTGGGCCTAAAGCGGAGCCCACGATCGCGGGGCCGCTGCAGCTGCGGGTCCCTGCTGCCCGAACTGGACGCCTAGGCCAGAGGCGTTAGGTGTGGGCAGGGGCGGAGCCTGCAACCGCGGGGAGCTGGGGATCCCCTGCCTAGGCCTGACACCTCTGCGGGAGGCCTCAGGCATGGTCAAGGGGCCGATCCGGTGATTGGTGATCAGAGGGTGATGAGGGTCAACTCCTCTGGCCGAGGCGTCAGGCCTGGGCGGGGGGCGGAGCCGGGGATTGGGGGGATATGATGGTCCCCTTGCCCAGACCTGAAACCTGGGTCAGAGGCATCAGGCTTGGGCAGGGGGTGGAGCAAGCGATCAGAGGGAGATGGGGGTCCCCTGCCCATGCATGATTCCTGGGCCAGAGGCCTCAGGCCTGAGCGGGGGCCAGAGCCAGTGATCGGGGGGAGATGGGGGTCCCCTGTCCAAGCCTGACACCTCTGGCGGAGGCGTCAGGCCTGGGCAAGGGGCCGATCAGGCGATTGGAGGGTGATGGGGGTCTACGCCTCTGGCCGAGGCATCAGGCCTGGACAAGGGGCCAATCCTGTGATTGGAGGGTGATGTGGGTCAATGCCTGAGGGCTCCCAGTATGTGAGAGGGGGCAGGCTGGGCTGAGGGACACTCCCCTCCCCACACACACCCAGTGCACGAATTTCGTGCACCGGGCCCCTAGTATTACTATAAAATGGCCAGGCAGCCTTTGGGGTGTGTTGTGTTTGTGATAGTCAGTTAAAAGTGACACCACTCAGGAGGAGCTGTATTTCACATTGCTGTGGCTTTCCCAAATGAGTGTCTCAAACCCTGAAAAGAGCATAGCAACGGAGGGTTTAGACCAGTGGTTCTCAACCTTCCTAATGCCGCGACCCTTTAATACAGTTCCTCATGTTGTGGTGACCCTGAATTTCATTGTTAGAAATTGAACATAATTAAAGCATAGTGATTAATCACAAAAAAATATGTAATTATATATGTGTTTTCCGATGGTCTTAGGCGACCCCTGTGAAAGGGTCGTTTGACCCCCCAAAGGGGTCTTGACCGACAGGTTGAGAACCGCTGGTTAGATAGACAGTCATCACTAGATATATAAATCCTCTTAATAAAATAGTGGTCAAAACAGAGAAAAAAAAAAAAACTACGTGGAAGATAGAGATCACAAAGGTAGAAGAACAAATACACCTCCTGGGCTTTTAAGTATAAAAGCATCTACTTAATGCCTTAGGAATAACTGAAGGAGATTATATCACTGCCCATAACTGGAGACACTGAATGGAGACTATTCAACATCACCATCCCAATGTTCCTGCACCAATCTTCCTGCAGGCAGTTTTTCAGTGGGCAGCCTCCCCCTCAGGTCCTGGCTGCCATCTTGCTCTGGAATCGTATGAGCTGAAGCACCTTCATTCTACAGTTCCAGGATATCTCAGTCCCCCCAACCCCCAAGCCTTATTGTTATGTAGAGAAGAAATACAGCTCTTGTTTCTCTGAAGACACCTAAATGACGTATTACAGGAAACCTGTCTCTCCTTACCAGACAGATTAATTAAGGTATTTTCTTGAGGTCTATTAATGCAAACTCAAGGCATAGTTTTTAAAATAACCATTTCCCTTTCTCATTACAGTATCACTTAGAAGTATCTACCATGCAATAATTAATTGTTCAATTGTCCATTAGAAAGCAAGGTCTTTGAAGTCAGTCACGGTTTCTTCACTATTATTTCCCCCAAATAAAACCCGTTTTGATTATATCTCATGTATTTCATAACAGTTAATTTTAGATGGGTTACAGATCTAAACATAAAAAGAAAACAATAAAATCTTTAAAAGAATATACAAGAATATCTTTATCACTTTGATGTAAGTAGTTTAACCAATGGACACAGACAACAGGGGGGTGAGGGCATGAGTGGGGGGAATAGGAGTAATGGGGGAATAAGGACACATAAGTAATATCTTAAAGAAGAAATAAAGAAATTTAAAAAAAAAAGAGTTTGTGAAAACACCCTGGTTGGGCATCGTCTCATGCACCAAAAGGTCACTGGTTTGATTCCTGGTCAGGGCATATGCCCTGATTTCAGGCTCAATCCCTAGTAGGGAGAATGTAGGAGGAAGCTGATCGATGTTGCACTTTCCCATCAATGTTTCTCCCTCTCTCCCTCTGACTTCCTCTCTCTCTAAAAAAGTTATTAAAATATATTTTTGAAAGAGTTCATAAAAATACCAAAAATATTGAATACGGTATACAGGAAAAGTTAATAAAGTGGCATTTATTATAATTAAGAACTTTCATAAAAAACATACCTTAGTAGAGTGAAAGAGCCATCTGGGAGAAGAGATTTGCAATTCATATGACACCAAGGACTTATGTCTAGAATATGTAAAGAAGTTTTACAAATCAATAAAAAAGACATATAATCCCATTGAAATACAACCTAGAGAACTGAACAGCCACTTCAGAAAAGAACCTATACAAACAACCAATAAATATATGAAAAAGTGTCTACCTCATTATTCAAAGGGAAATGCAACTTAAAATCAAATGCATCAACCAATCGAAATTGCTACAGTGCAGATTGGTCAGCAATGGAGAGAAGTAGGGAAAATAAAGAATAGCTTGAACTCTTTGTTACTGTTGTGGAAATGTGACATATACAGTGCTCATGGTTCTGTAGGCTACGCTGAGAACAGCACCGGGTGTTAGATCCCTGGAATCAGACCCGACCTGGGTTCAGCACCCTCAGTACTTGAGTTCTGGCTAGGAAAGAATTCAGAGCCAAGACTCAAAGTATATGAGGAAGTTTATTTAAAAAAATCTCAGAGGTAGAAGAAATGGGCTCAGGAGGTAACTTGTCTTGTGGGGATGAAAAGAAAGGGGAGGGGGAGGATCCCTTGTCCTGAAAACTTTTAAGGGTGAGGATGTTAGGGGAGGTCCGAAGGGAGGATCTCAATAAGATATTCGTCACATTCAAGGTTGTGGTTTCCACTGATTGATTGGTTAGCACCAGGTCAGGGGATCATTAGCCAATGTAGCTGGTCCTAAAGTTAACCTAAGATTCACTTGTCCAGTTTTGCTGCTTTTCTGGGCCTTGAGCAGAAATTCGACCGAGGCTTAAATGTTATCTCTAAGGAGGAAAGGTTAGGGGTTCTAAACTGCAGGACCAATGATATGCTAGGGGAGGAAAGGCTACCCTGGGGTCAAGGTCCTTGTTTTTCTAGTTTTGCCTGTTGCTAGGTATCCCTGACCTTCTGTACCTGGCCTATTGCCCTTACTCTGCTCATGTCTATCTAGCTGTCTACCACTGTTCCATTGTAAAATGAACATATACATGTAGTGTCACCCAGCAATTCCAGTCCTAGGAATAGAGCCAACTAAAATGAGGGTAAATGTTCATCTAAATGTATGTACAAGAAACTTTACAGTGGCACTCTTCATGACAACTTCGTGACAACTTCATGAACAGTGCATCTAAAGAGTAGAAAGAATAAATAAATTGTGGCATACTGTTAAAAAAAATGGGATAGCTTCCTAATAATTTTAAAATGCAAAAACTCATCTTATGTGTTAAAATCAAGGCAGTGGATGCCTTGGTGAGGGCAGTGGCTAGGGGGGCATGGGAGGATCTGGAATGATAATAGAATTTATTTCCTGATATGATTGTTGGTGACATGGATGCATTTGCTTTTGTGCAAATCCTTCAGTTTGAACATTTCAATTGTTCATATTCTTATAATTTGTGCACTTTTCAGTATGTGAGCTGTAATACAATAAAATACCCTAAACTTATTTGCTTATGTTTAATAGTAATCAGAATTCTAGAATTATTTTTTTTATTTTTATTTTTTGCTTAAAGTATTACAAAGGGTATTACATGTGTCCTTTTTTGTCCCCGCCCTTGACAAAACCCTGGCCTCCCCTACCCCCCAGTGTCTTATGTCCATTGGTTATGCTTATATGCATGCATACAAGTCCTTCGGTTGATCTCCTACCCCCCTCCCTCCTGCCCCCCAACCCTCCCCCAATACCATGAGCAACCAAGTTGGATGTTAGGACTTGGCGAATTTTGTCTGTAAACAGGAGCATCCCACACATCCTCCAACACTGTAAAGAGATGGAGTGAGGCTTCCAATGTGACTAGATGGAGCAGTCTGACTATTTCTGCACTGTTGTAGCTTCATTTCTTAATGAGGTATTGTATGACTATCCTTTATTCCTTCCATGGCTGTTATAAATGATGACATTAAAAGACTATAGCATTAGATTCCACATAGACACTTTTCCAAAGAGAACATGCAGGTAGCCAATAGACATATGTAAAGATGCTCAGCATCACTAGTCATCAGAGAGATGCAAATTAAAACCACAGTGAGATATCACCTCACACCTGTCAGAATGGCTATCATCAATAAATTAACAAATAATAAGTGTTGGTGAGGATGTGGAGACAAAGGGAACCCTCATACACTGTTGGTAGAAATGCAAATTGGTGTAGCCACTGTGGAAAGCAGTATGAAGTTATTTCAAAAAATTAAAAATGGAACTACCTTATGACCCAGTAATTCCACTTCTGGGACTATATCTGAAGAAACCTAAAACACTAATTTGGATGAACATATGCACCTCTATTTCACTGCAGCATTATATACAATAGCCAATATTTGGAAGCAGCCTAAGTGTCCATAAGTAGATGAGCGGATTAAAAAAGCTGTGGTACATTTATACAATGGAATACTATTCAGTCATAAAAAGGAAGGAAGTCTTACCCTTTACCACAGCATAGATAGGACTGGAGAGTATTATGCTAAATGAAATAAGCCCATCATAGAAAGCCAAGTACCATATGATTTCACTCATAAATGAACCAACAAAATACAAACAGGTTCATAGATAGAGAATAGACTAACAGCTATCATCCAGGGGGTGGGGGAGGAGGCTTTGAGGGTCTGGGTGAAAAAGGTGAAAAGGTTAAGGAAAAAAAACCCAAACCCATAGACACAGACAACACCGTGATGATTACCTGAGGGGAAGTAGGGTAGGGAATGTAGAAGAGGGTATAGGGGGAATAAATGGAGATGGAAGGACACTTGACTTGGGTGGTGAACACACAATACAATATACAGATGATGTATTATAGAATTGTACACCTGAAACCTATATCATTTTATTAACCAATGTCATCCCAATAAAGTCAAGAAAAATAAATTTTAAAAAGATGACTGCAATAGTGAAGTTCTAATATCCAGTCTGGCGGTGAGCTACAATAGGTCCTTGACCTTAAAATATTTATTAGTTGCCGCACACCTAAGTAATCAATTTACCAAGCACTTGGATCTATCTCAATGATGAAAAGTGCTTTGTGAGCCAAAATCCTCTTCTCTTCTCCATTAATCATATTTGATTAATATCATTTGAAATATTATTAAATAATTTTAATGCAGGTGTATAGATTAGAACTACTCTAGAGCTTTCCTGACATAAACAATGACAAATTATGTGCAAGTTTAAGTTTGCACAAGTGATTAATCTGCTAGTCTGCAGTTTAAATTAATTATTACCTCATATTTACATGACTGGTTCAGATATATCCAACCATTAACACATTGCCATTTGATCAAAATCATTTTAAAATCTTATATAGTTAATGTAAAGCAAGAATATAGAACAAGAGAGAATCAGATCAGAACTCAAATTTTACATGAGTTATATTCAGGTTTAGCTGGTTAATTCTTTTTTTAATTACTAGTTATTAAAGTGTTTTATGTATTCTGCCACACAGAAGCTTAATAGGACAGTATCATTCCTAGAATTAAGTGGACCAGTATATATTTTCCCAAATTTTAGCTGTAAATATTAGGCTGATTTACTTATGCAAATATATTTGGATGTTCCCATCTTCTCTTACAAGCTCTCTTACAGGAGGGAATAGAGGCTTCTAGAAGGTCACGTACTGAGTGAGAAAGGCCAAGAGCCAGGGGGATGGTTCATCTCCTTGCTGCTTCTTGGACCTGGACCATTTCCAAAACAGGGATATTTACCTTGCTATCCAGGGAAAGAGATTTTGCAACTTGCATGTAATTTATGATGTTGAGCCATGCTTATTTGTTTGAGAATATGAGTGCATGAAGAAAATAGCTTCAGTCATAGCCAGAGCAATAAGAATGTCAATTTATTAGGTGCTTATTTGTTCTGAGCATTGTTTCAGGTTCTTTACATATGCTGTCTTATAAAAACATTTATTATAATGTCCTTATTATAGTTAACAAAACAAAGACCTAAATTGTCTGAGACAGTATTGAAATACTGTTAACAACCAGACAGATATTTTTAGATAACAATGATTAATATGGTAACGGCTCTAGTGGAAAAGATGGAGAGTGCACATGAAGAGATGGGGAGTTTCAGCAGAGAGATGGAAATGATAAGAAAGAGTCAAATAGAATGCCAAATAAATAAATAAAAATGTATGATAACATATATGAAGAATGCACTTAGACTGGTCATTACACTCAATACAGCTATTTAAAACAATAGTTTTTATTTACTTTGTTCATGATACATTTTATCATACAAATACTTTATTTTTATGATATAGCATATGTACATCTTTTCTTTATAGCTGCTGAGATTCCAATCTTTGTTTAATAAGATTGTCCAATCCTTAGATTATACCTGTGGTCACCTAGAGTTGTGCAAAGTGCATGTGGACACAGTATAGAAGAGTACAGGTAGTTTACGTAGCCATGTGTAACTCACAGGTGCGGTCCTGAAGAGTTGTGGTTGGGGAGAGAGCATATGGACTCTTGGGTCTCTCTACATCTATACAGGGGATGGTTAGTATGAACCCCTATTGTCATAGGAGCCAAGAGATCCCAGCCCCTAGTTAGTTCTACTAAACCATTGAAAGGGGGGAGCTTAGCTACAAAGGCCACATGGATTTGTCTCTTCTCATTTAGATTTTCTTCCAAAAATCTGTTATGTCATTGCTTCAATTCAAGTATTTCATCATTTGGAATTTATCCTATTTAATAAAAGAGAAACGTGGTAATTAGTGTATGACCGCTACCCTTCCCATTGGCTAAGCAGGGCAATATGCAAATTAACTGCCAGCCAAGATGGCGGCCGGCAGCCAGGCAGCTTAAAGCGAACATGAGGCTTGCTTGCTTCAGTGACGGGAGACTCCAACGTTCCCCGCCTGGTGCTGCCGGCCTCTGAGCTGCAACTCTAAGCAACTATGTTACAAATATAGAAGCTAAACAAAACCCCAGAAACCTGCTTTAGTCCGCCCAGCTTCAGCCAGCAGGATCGCAACATTGTTTCAAATACAGAAGGTAAACAAAGGCCAGAAACCTGCTTTCAGCAGCGGAGGCCTAAGAGCTGGAGCCAAGCCTCAAAGCTAAAGCTGGCCCAGAATAAAAAAAAAAAAGAAAAAAAGGAGCAGTGGGGATCTTCAGTCACCCACCAGCCTGAAAACAGTCCTCAGCCCCTCACCCAGACTGGCCAGGCACCCCAGTGGGGACCCCCACCCTGAAGGGTGTGTGACCAGCTGCGAACAGCCATCATCCCCTCATCCAGGCTGGCCAGGCACCCCAGTGGGGACCCCCACCCTGATCCAGGACACCCTTCAGGGCAAACCAGCCGGCCCCACCTGTGCACCAGGCCTCTATCCTATATAGTAAAAGGGTAATATGCCTCCGACCCCCGGGATCAGCGGAGCCGAGAGGCCTTCCGGCACCGGGATCAGCATGACAGGGGTCAGTGCCCAAACCCCCTGATCACCCTGCAGCTCTGTGTGTGACAGGTGGCGGGGCCACAACCTCCCTGTCTGCCCTGCTCTGTTTGTGACAGGGGAAGGTGCCACAATTCCCTGATCAGCCCTGCTCTGTGCCTGATAGGGGGAGCTCCCCAACCCCATGATCATCCTGCGGCTCTGTGTGTGACACGGTGCGGCGCCCCAACCCCCTGATCTGCCCTGCTCTGTGTGTGACAGGTGGCAGCGCCCCAACCCCCTGATCGGCCCTGTTCTGTGTGTGACGGGGTAGAGCCATAAACTCCCCATTGGCCCTGCCCTGAGTGTGAGAGTGGCGGCGCCCCAACCCCCTGATCGGCCCTGCTCTGTGCGTGACAGGGGGTGGTGCCGCAACCTCCCCAAAGACCCTGCCTTGAGTGTGACGGGCGTGGTGCCCCAACCCCCTAATCGGCCCTACCCTGAGCGTGACTGAGGGTGGCATCGCAACCTCCCAATCCGCCCTGCTCTGTGCATGACAGGGGCGGTGCCCCAACTCCCCAATCAGCCCTGCTCTGAGCCTGACCAAGGGCTACACCTAGGGATTGGGCCTGCCCTCTGCCACCTGGGAGCAGGCCTAAGCCAGCAGGTCGTTATCTCCCGAGGGGTCCCAGACTATGAGAGGGCACAGGCTGGGCTGAGGGACTCCTCCTCCCCGCCAAGTGCACAAATTTTTGTGCACCGGGCCTCTAGTTGTCATATAAAGCAAAATCATTTCCCCATTTTATTTTTTTCTAGATGCATAGCTATTTTTGCCAGCTCCATTTATTAAAGAGTTTATCCTTTTTACACTAAATAGAAATACTATCCATATTATATATTAGCCTCTCATATTTTTTATTTATCTATTTGAATATCTCTATGCTAATGAGATATTAATTTTCTTTTATTGGTTTTAAGGTTTGTTTATTTTTCTGCTATTTAATAAGTCAAATGACTCCCTTCCTAGTCTTCATATTCAAAATTACTTTGGCTATTTTTCTTTGACATTTATTTTCTTATAAATTTTATAGTCATATAATTCAAATAGAATTTGATATAATAATTAAGATTATAACCCTGGCCAGGTGACTTAGTTGGTTGGAACATCATTTCCTACACCAAAAGGTTGCAGGTTTGATTCCCGGTCAGAGCACATACCTAAGTTTCAGGTTCAATCCTTGGTCAAGTCTGTACAGAAGGCAATGAATTGATGTTTCTCTCTCTCTCTCTATCCCCCCTTCCTCTCTCTCTAAAAGTCAATAAAAACATATCTTCAGGTAAGGATTAAAAAAACACGATTATATATTACATTTGAAAATTGAAGATTTTATATATCAGAGACATATATCAATATTTTAGAATATTGTATGTCTTTCCATTGTTCATATAATCCTATATAATAAAAGCCTAATATGCAAATTGACTGAACAGTGGAACGACTGGTGGAATGACCAGTTGCTATGACATGCACTGACCACCAGGGGGCAGATGCTCAATGCAGGGGCTGCCCCCAGCATTCAGGCCCTGACCTATGGGGGCCCCCCAATCTCCCTGCCGGTTGCTCTACAGAGGGGGGCGACTGGCAGTGGCAGTGGGGCGCGAGGATGGTGAGCAGGTGGCACCAGGCCAGCCAAGATGGGTGCCAGCGGGGAACCCCGATCGCCCTGCCGGTTGCCCCACAGATGGGCCCTGATTGCCGGCCAGGCCTAGGGACCCTACCTGTGCACAAGCTTTGTGCACCAGGCCTCTAGTCCTATATAATAAAAGCCTAATATGCTAAGTGCCCAACCGTTCCACCAGGCACAATCAAGTGTACTGACCAACAGGAGGCAGATGCTCCTACCAGTAGGTTAGTTTGCTGCTGGGGTCTGGCCAATTGGGACTGGAAGAGACAGGCTGGACACACCCTGGAGCCCTCCTGCATTCCCTCCCCGGCCCCGATTGTGCACCGGTGAGGTCCCTCAGCCTGGCCTGCACCCTCCCGCAATCCAGAACCCCTTGAAGGATGTCAGAGAGCCAGTTTTGCACAATCTCCACAGACCAGGCCAAGGGACCCCACTGATGCATGAATCTGTGCACTGAACCTCTAGTAGTTTATATAACTCAAGAAAATATTATATTTCTCTTAATATAGGCTCTGACTCTTTCTTGTTAACTTATTATACCTAATACTTCATGCTTTTCTCATTATTATGAGAATTTTAAAAAAATTTCTCTCTAGGTTCTCATTATTAAACTAGAAAGAAAAAAACCCCTAGTGACTTTTATATATTTAGATTGTATCTATTGGCCTTACCAAATTATTCTCTTAATTCAAATTGTTTAGAGTCTTTTAAGTTTACAATCATATCATAAAAAGGAGATATTTTTATCTTTTATAAACTTCATACTACTTAAACTCTTCATCCAATTACAATGACTAGATCTTTGAAGAAGGTATTTATTATAATAGTAAGGGACATGTCTAATTTCTAGTTTTAATTAAAGTAGATTATATATTTTACCATTTAGAATAATAATTCCAGTTGTTTTGTAGAAATAGTTATTATAGCACTCTTTTTAAAACTTAAAGTTTTTAAAGAAAAATGGCTGGAGAAAACTTTTATTAAACATCTTTTTAACATCTTATACTAATTTTCTTTTGTAACTTTGCATAAAGGTCATTAGATGGCCAGACAGCGATTCAGCTTTCTGCCTACTCCATGTCCACACCAGTGGGTGGAGGAAAATAAACACACCTGAGGTGAATAAACTCCCTCCTTTCTCCACAAGCTCCTCCCCCCATCCTCACACCCCGTCAAGGGCTCCCTTTCCTTTCTCTTTGAGGAAAGGGAATCAATCTAGAGAGGTTTTTCACAACACCCCCAACACACACATACACACACACACACACACACACACACACACACACACACGGCACACGCACGACCTACTAGCCTCACCACAGTCTCTCCTGTCACTCTCGCCAAGCTGCCTCCCCTCTAACTTGTATTATGATATCCTCTGCTCTCTTGTTCAGCGACAGAGTTCTGGGATGCTCCTTCTTTCTTCTGATTAATTAATCTTCCTCATCAATATGCAAACATGGTCTTATTTCTCTAATCATTTCTTTAAACAACCTCTCCTCATCCCATTTCTCTGTCCCTTTATTGCCTCGTTCTCTCCCTTCCTTACAGTAAAAATCCTCTGAGTTCTCTATATTTCCTTTGTCCACTTTACATCTCCCTCCAATTAGGTTTCTGACCCCAGCACTCCACTGAAACAACTCTGAATTTTGGAATTCCTCCTTGCAATTCCCCCTTAGCTATTTAAACTGTCTTGGAAATTTCATCCAATGTCACAGCTTTAATAGCAAGCACCGCTCAAGAATCCCAAACATTTTTTTTAATATATTCTATTGATTTTTTACAGAGAAGAAGGGAGAGGGATAGAGAGTCAGAAACATCGATGAGAGAGAAACATCGACCAGCTGCCTCCTGCACACCTCCCACTGGGGATGTGCCTGCAACCAAGGCACATGCCCTTGACCGGAATCGAACCTGGGACCCTTCAGTCCGCAGGCCGATGCTCCATACACTGAGCCAAACTGGTTTGGCAAGAATCCCAAACTTTTATTTCCAACCAGAAACTCTCTCTGCCAACTCACATCTCATGTATCCAACCTACTTGATACCATTTGGATATCCAATAGGCTTCTCACACTTGACGTCTTGGAACCTTAGCTTGTGGCCTCTCCCCATCATCACCAGCCTGTTGATCCTACATTCTTTTAAGCTCGCTTTACGGTTACCTCTTTTGATAGACTTCTCAAACCACAATACTTAGTGCCATCTTATCCCCTTCTTTTTTTTCCCCTCACATCAAAAATGCACTCCATTTAAACACTCTTCTGATTCTACCTATGTATCCAGGGTCACATGATTTCTCATCATGTTTACTGTTATGGCACCACCATGAGCTCTTGCCCGGGTTATTGCAAAAGCTTCCTACTTGGTCTCCTGACTTCAAACCTCATTACCCTGCAATTCAATATCAGTGCGGCAGCCAATCTGTTGCTAAGTGGGAGGTCAGAAGATGCTAGCTCTGTGTTGAAAGCCCTCCAGTGAGCCCCACTACCTCCTAATCTCATCTCTGGCACTCTTCTGGGTTTATTGTTACCCAGGTTCCTGGTACATCTCTCCTTTGTTCCCTGGGATTTTGCACTGGCTTTTCCCTCTGCCTGGAATGGTCTCTCCTCAGCCCACAGAGATGATGCTCTTTCATCTGTTTCTAGTCTTTACTGATAACCCGAGGGATGCCTTCTCTGACAGATCCAAATAGATCTCCCTTAAAAACCAGTTCTCCCAACAAACCTTTCAGTCTACATTCTCGGTAATTTTTCTCCATTTCATGTATCATCATCTAACATATTAGGTATGTGTACCTATTTATTTATATTTTGTCATGGAACATGTTAGATGCTCACCAAAAAATTGTTTAATAAACATGAAAAACAATGCTGAAATATAATTCCTAATATTTTAATAAATTTTTCATTTGTATTTATAAATCAGAGTCATCTACATTTTTCCTTTATTATCCTATCTTTATTGGATCTTTAAAAAGAGTTATGTTGCCTTTATAAAGTGAATTGGGGAGGCCTTTCATCTTTTTTCTAAGGCCTGGAATAATTTAACTTTGAAAAGCCCTCTTTCTTTAAGGTTATATAAAATTCATATTACATAAACCTCAGCTGGGAGTCCATCTGTTCTCAGTGCCTCTTTCAATGGCAGATCTTTAAGTGTCTTTTTCTAAACTCTCTTATGGTAACTGATGTATTTAAGTTTCCCCTTCCTTTCTTCTCAAGTGAATTTGGCAATACATATTTTGTTGGGAAAGCATCCATTTCCTCTAAATTTTAAAATGTCTTGTCAGAAAGTTTCATATGTATATTTATGACTGCTTTAATGACTTCTATATCAAAGCTTAGTCCTTGTTTCTCTCCCCCTAACTTGGTATATTTCTGCCTTCTCTCTTTTTCCTTTAAAGAAACTAATGAGGCATTAATATAATTCAAATCCACTTAAATTAGATTAAATTTTAAAATTTCTGCTACTTTTTATTAATTTTAGCTTTTGCTATGAATTTTCATTTCCGACTTGCTTTTTGTTTAAAATATTTTCTATATGCTTAGGATATGGACAAACTCTCTCTATTCCTTTACTTTCTTTAAAATAATAATGGTGTTTCATATCAAATTTTTTCACTTGGCTTTCACTTTATCGTAGATGGTTGAGGGGAGTTCTCCAATACTTTTTACATAGCTATAATTTTCCTTATGTTTTTTTCTTTGATCCAAGAGTTATCTTTCCATGGATGTACTCCTTAATCCCCAGGGGGCTCTGATTTTTGGCCACTTTATATTATTAATTATTTCTAATTCCACTAGTTCACATTCACAGAATGAATTAAATAAAACTTTTATTTTTTTAAAATGTACTCCAACATTTCTTTTGGCCAAGAAAGTGATTGCTTTTGTAAATTTTCCATGAGCATGTGAATTAAAAACAATTCTCTATTCAAGGACAGTAAGATTCAGTGTATACCAATTACATCACACTCACTGGTTTTATTATTTAATTTGTAAATTATATTTATTTATTTATTTATTTATTTATTTATTTATTTTATGGAATACCTTTCTCTGTCTTTTAAATCTGTTAAATCTGTCCAAATCATAGAGGCAGATTAAAGTATCTCACTGAATTTATAATAACCCTTTAGTTTTTGCTTTCTTAGGCCTGTATAGTTTGGTACATGTGAATAACAGAATGTCCTCCTGCTTTTTGCTTTGTGCTATTGATTTTAAAGTTGACATTCTCCCAGATTGCCATTCTAGCTTTCATTTTTGTTGGCATTTGTACAATATTTATTTGTTGTCCATCCTGAGCTATCTATTATGATGTATTTGCTATTTTGTGTCAGTTCTTCCCCAAGAGTTCTTTCAGATTGAGAGTAAGACAGATATATTTTCCAAATGACTGCATATTCACATCATCCTCTTTTATTTTGAGAAATGATTGACATTTCTATGGTATTATCTCAAGATGTAATTCCAGTCTCTTCGAAAGAAGTCCCTTTGATCTGTGGTCTTAGAATGTTTGTGTCTTCTTATACTTACTTCTCCACTTGCTTCTTCATTGCCAAAAACATGTAATATTATTATTTTTTAATTTATAACTAAGAAATTTAGGTATAAATTTCTTGGGGGGAGGGTCCACTAATTTTCTTTCTTTTCCTTCTGGAATTCCTGTTATTCTCATAGATTTATCTTGGGCTTACATTTCTGGTCTCTGATCTTCTGTACATGATCTCCAAATCTGCAATTTTTCTCATTGCTCATATATATTTCTTAGGCTTGGTTTTCCAGGTTTTTTATTTGGTATTCAATGGTAGCCATCTGTTTCAACTCATCTAAACATATTTTAGATTTAGCTCTAGAGAATCTTTTTCGTGCAGCTGTTGGATCTTTTCTCATAGCTGTCATCTGTGGCTGTTTTTCCTTTTTCCAACAGTGGAGACCTCCTAAACATGTGGTATTTCACTTTTCTTACCCCCTGCAACTCAAATCTGCTTTATTGGAGCACCTCGAATGTTGGCCGTGCTTACATTGGAACAATGGCCCATCCTTCCACGGCTACTAGTGCAGGAGCAGGCAGTCTGTAAGCCAACCTGTGGAATGTCTGGCTGAGGCCTCCTTCCTCTTCATCTGTCCTCAAGTCCCTGACATTCAGGAAGAGCTGTATCTTCCCCCTTAGGAGGCCAGGGTGACTAGGTATGCTCAGGCAGAGCCCTCGCTGACCTCCTCACCAGGGGTCTCCATATCAATCCCAGGGCTCACTGCTCTGTGTTCTTGATTACTGAGGTCCCAGTGTTGATGACAGCCAGATTATTGTCCTGTCTACAGAGGAGAGAACTCATGCCAGTTTCCCACAGAGCCTAAAGCCCCACCAGACATCATTCAGAGGGGCAGGCACTGCTGCCATTCACCGTGGGAGAGCTGTCCCACCAAGTCCTAGAGGTAATGGAGGAAAAAGGGAGACATGTTTAGGTGGTATCTTCCTGGAATCCTTCCCTCAGTGTCTTCCCTGATTGTCTCTGTGAACACCTTATAGGTTTGTTTGTTTTAAACTTCTTACTCCTCTGTCCTTGATGGACATTGTTTTTCATTGTCTTCATATACTTCCAAGATGCTAAAATGCTAGTTTAATCTTCAAACTTCTCTTCTCAGTACTTAAAAATCACCATCCATTTTACATTTCCACTCTTCAAATATGTAGTTAAAAATTGTTAGATGAAACTATTAGATTTCAAAAAGAGCCTTCTGAATTAAATTCCTCTCCTGAACAAATTTCCAGCCAGCATTAGCTATTACTCCATTGGGGTTCCTATCATGTGTGGGCTGGATGCTACCACATGACGATGTCCTATGGACACACTACTCAATGCCGACCATTCCCATGTACGTCAAGGCCCAGGTCAAACTCAGAGGACCGTTTGTGATGACAATGTGAGTAAACAAATGTGACTGAGTATCCATCATTTTCTAAGATTATTTCTGAGTGCTCCTAAGGCAGCGGCTTGTGTGAGGAGAGGAGGAGCCTCAGGGAATGAGACCTATGCTGAGTAGTTGATCAGAACCCGCTTTCTTCTTAAGTGCTGAGAAAACAGGGTGGGTGAGTCCGTTCAGCAGGTACATGGTTTTGGGGCTCTGGACTCCAATAGGGAAGTATCTCTATTCAGGGGAGCAGCTGTCCCTGAGGGTTCTCTATGGTGGGCTGTGCTGTTACCATTGAAGCTGGTGCAGCCTGTAGACAGTTATGATCCTTAATATTTTTTTTTATCATCTTAGCTCTTTTCAGTAACTTTTTTTTTATTATTGAAAACATACATGCAGAAACCAACCAATTTTAGTATAAAATATTTTTGTCATCTGGTTCCTCTTTGTTAGGTAATGTTGCTTGTGTTACCTTTTCTTTTTCTGTAAATGTTATACTTAAACTGAACATATTTAAGTGGCTATATTTGAATTTTTGGTTTTGTCTTTCAAATTTTTGTATTTTGTGTTTTAGAATTACAACTGTATCACTTGTAAGTAAGGTAGACCAGTTGATCTGCTTCCCCTGATGGAGGCAGCATGGCCCACTGCTATCATGGGCAGATGGCCCGAGTGTGGTCATAGTCTGTTGATCTGACCACTTTTCTCAGTTTCAGCTTTACTAGGTGACAACCAACCAAGTCCCTAAATATTCTTTGAATGTGTTGCTATTTCAGTATTTCATAATTTTTCTCTAGGCCTTCATCCAACATAGTGATTTTCAACCAGTATGTCACAAGAATTTTTAAAAGATGCAATAACCAACTACTTAGTCAGGCACACTGACCTCTTTTCCCTTAGATTTTCAAATAAAAAAATGACCATAGCCAAAATAACAATAGCCACCCTGTGTGAATGAATCAAAATTATACCTATTTTTTTGTCAGATTGTCAAAAAATATAATCTATATTTTGGTGTGCTGCAGAATTTTAGTAATTAGTTTATGTGTGCCACGAGATGAAGAGGTAGAAAAACGCTGGACAGAATGAGAGAAGTGATGTGCCTCACCTCAGGGGCAAGCTGACAGCACCAAAAGAGCTGAAATCTACTCTCCGACTTGTTCTCGTACATTTCTTTTGTCTGTATTATCTCATACTGCCTGGTTTTAAGATGTAATTAAACAACAAAAATAGTGTACAGAGACATTCTCTTTAAAAATGATTGCTTTTGCACTGACCGGTTTGGCTCAGCGGATAGAGTGTCGGCCTGCGGACCCAAGGGTCCCAGGTTCGATTCCAGTCAAGGGCATGTATCTTGGTTGCGGGCACATCCCCAGTGGGGAGTGTGCAAGGGGCAGCTGATCGATGTTTCTCCCTCATCGATGTTTCTAACTCTCTATCCCTCTCCCTTCCTCTCTGTAAAAAAAAAAAAAAAAAAAAAAAAAAAAAAAAAAAAAAAAAAATTAAAAAAATGAATAAAATATATTTAAAAAAATAAAAATGGTTGCTTTTCAGTTGAATAAACTATGTGCTTTAATAGCTTTAATTTCATAAAAATTAACTTGATTTGGGGAAATCCATGTTGCTTACTGTTGAAGATGTGCTGCTACTAGCTGGAGAAAAACCCATGTGTGTCACCATGGATACAGCAGAGCCCCTTTCCCATTTCCCTGTGGGAATGGGTCTTAAAATAAAGAATTCGACTTGCAAAGTATTTAAAGAGGACTCAGTGAACTAAATAAATTAAAGGTAGAAAAACTCATTAAGAGTGAGTGCATGTGGAGCCCCTGAGGGTGGAGCTGAGCAGATCCCAGTTCATCTAGAAGGAGAGTGGCAGTGCGGACTTGGGCTGCATGGCAGGGGCACAGCTGCTGGCACTCTGTGCCGGTAGAATCCCCTGGCTGCCAGCAGCTCCCCTTCCTTCCCATAAGCCTTCACCAGCAGTCCTGCTTCCCATAGGCCATTTACCATCTCCTTGTTGGTGCTGAGAGGGGCACTCCCCTTGACTTTCAAAGCTTGTTATGTGGGAGGCCTCTGGGTGGGATCATCAGGCTGGTAAGAGAGGCACCTCCGTGGCAGAGAGGAGAACGAAAGCATTTTAGGATCATTTTTCTGTAGCAACAGGGGAATTTTAAAAAGCTTATTTGCGTTTATTTCATTTTTGTTATTTTTAAAGTTTCGTGACCTGGAATATTCTTGTAATGGCAATAGCATATTTTCTGAATACACCGATGCATCCAGACTTCACTTGATTGCAATTAGTTGACATTTCTGTTCTCCCAACAGCAGCAGGAAGGATTAATTAAGTGTAAGCAACTGGGCTTCATTCAGGGCTTTGCAAGTGCTGGCTTACTGCTACTAGAGCTTTTCCTAAGAAACGAGCAACCTACAGGGGTGGGTTACACGGTTGTTATCAGAGAATAAGGAGTTCAATCTTTTAATAAAATATGGCAGAAGAGACATTCTATGGAGAAAATCTGAAGCACGGATTAAAATGTTCTGCTGGGAAGGCCATGAGTTTATGAGGAGCCAGGAAGGGCGGAAGGTAAAGAAATTGAAAGCACTCATGTAGATCATCAGCACGCTTTGATGTGGGTGCTGCAGACATGAAATAGCAGAGATAAACCTATGTGAATCCACCCCTGGCAGGAACAAAATCGTATTCTGAAAAGAGAAGCTGCACTATTAACAGCAGGTCAATGGATGAGAAAAGGCCCTGAGAGTTCAGCATATGAATGCAAAGTGAGCAGAACGGAACGTGTTCTGCTAACTGCTTGATTGTTTTTGCATTATTTTATTCTGCATGCAGGATGGTTACAAAACATCAGTGCGACTTATTTTGTGTTGAAGTAAACATTTTTGTTTTTTGTATTTTCATTGTATTTCTTTATCCTCACGCAAGTATATGTTTATTGATTTTCAAATTTTATTTTATTTTAGAGAGAGAGAAGGGATAGAGAGAGAAAGAGAGAGAGAGAAACATCGATGTGATAAAGAAACATCGATGGCTTGCCTGCCTCCCATATGCATCCTCACCAAGAATCAAACCCAAAACCTTTTGGTGTATGAGACTGCGCTCCAACCAACTGAGCCACCTGGCCAGGGCAATGTAAACATTTTTAACTGCAAAAGACACACATGTAGAAACTCTAATAAATGATAGTGAAAAAGAAAAAGTGTATCCATGAGCCATGCTTCCACCCAGAGGTGTCTGCCATGACCACTTTTCTGTCCTTCTTATTAGACAACCTCCTGCACACACAGAAAGCAGGAACAAATCATTGCAGGACAACTTTGATGTTCTTTGCGGTAAATAGAGTATGTTACAGTGGTTCAGCTTACCTGACACCAGGCTGTTTTATACATAACCAGAGCTAACTCCACTCTGGGAGGTCTGCATCAAACTTCAATTGCACTTGTGGGTCTTGGGTGAAATTCACATTTAAAAAATTAACCATTTAAAAGTATACAGCCAATGTGTGTGAATACCACTTACTTCTATTAAATTCCAAAGTACTTTCATCTCTCCAAAAGAAAACCTGCACCCAGTGTGTAGGCACTCCCCACTCCACCTCTGTCCCAGCCCTTGTAAACCTTCATCCTTTCATCGCTATGGATTTGCCTGTCCTGGCTATGTCATATACATGGAATTGCATAGTATATGCACTTTCATGCCTGTTTGACCTCATATTTTACGTTCTTTCTTTAACAACAAACTGCTCAGGACATTTCTTGCTCACAAACTTTTTAAAAAATGTATTGCTTTTTAAAAATAATTAGTAACTCAAATAATAATTATCAAATATAGGTTAATAAATAGAGAATAATGGTACAAGCAATACCTGTGTTCCCAGGTCTTAGTTCAAGAACATGGTAGCATGCACACATACACATAGGTCATCTCTGAACTTCTGAAACCTCCTCTGACCTGCCCCATCTCATCCACACAAACTTTCCTTAATGCAAATCTATTCACTTTTGTATGCCAAACCAGGTATTAATTACTTTTGCATATTTGAGATTTGAAATTTCTAAATGGAATCATTCTGTGTGAGATTCATCTACATTGTGTTTGTCTCTACACTTCAATTCTTTTCACTGATGAATAATATCCTATTAAATGATTTTTACCAAAACATATTTAACCATTTGTTGGTAGTGGGCATTTGGGTTACTTCTAGCCGTGTTGCTATTATGAATGTTGCTATGATGAATGTATGTAGTTTTCACATAATGAGTATCTTTGCTTTATGAAAATACTTTTTAAAATTTAAGTGAATAGTAACATGTTTTATATCTCTTTGTTTTTTACTCTTTTTGTTCACGAAGTACTGTATTTTTAAGACCCATCCATGTAGCTATGTGTACACACATCTGCTGGCTCTAGTTTATATGATACTCTCAGGTGCCACCATATTTTACCTATCTGGCCTCTTAGAAATGGGTGGGCACCTCCAACTCCTCACCCACAAATAATGCTGGTGCAAGCACCCACGTACATTTTTCCTTAGGGCCTGTGTCAGAATTTCTTCAGATAAACATCCAGGAGGGGAATTGTTTAGTTCTAGGGTTGAGACATATTTAGTTTGACTAAGAAGTGCCAGATTGCTTTTCAGAATGGCTTTCCCAGCCACTGTATTACCCACTGTGCATGGACTTCCACAGCTCCACATCCTGACACTTTCCATTGCCAACCTTTTTCTGTTCAGCAGGCCTGGAGGCATAGTGTGGCATCATGTTATCTTAATCAGCTCTGTTTACTAAAGCTTTTGAACATTTCTTCATTGTCTTTCAGTTTTATTTTCTATAAATTATCTCTTTATATTCTTTGCATGTATATATGTATATATAAAATTAGAAAATATACTAGAGGCTTGGTGCATGAATTTGTGCACGGGTGGGGTCCTTCGGCCTGGCTGGTGAATGGGGCCCAGGGAGGTTGACCGGCCTGGGGGAGGGGCCGCGGGAGGTTGGCTGGCTGCTGGAGGCTGGCTGTGGGAGCCCACTGACCACCGGGGGCAGCTCGTGCATTGAGCATCTGCCCCCCCCACCCCCCCCCCGACCGCCCCCCCACCCCCACCCCGTAGTCAGTGTGTGTCATAGTGACCAGTCAACTGGTCATTCAGTCATTCGGTAGCTTAGGCTTTAATATATATAGATATGTGTGTGTAAAATATATATACATATATATTTCCTTTTAGAGGTTGCTGTGCAAAAAAAATTTATTTGCAGAAATTTCTTTGGAAACTATAATCTAGATATTTTTTATGGGGTTGGTCATTGGTAATATGTCCTCTCATATTGGTATTTACCCATTACATTTCTTCATTGTTCTCCATTTTGAGGTAATAAAATATATCAAAATTTTTATTTTTCAAGTTATTTATTTTATGTTTTAAAGAAATCCTTTCCTGACCCTGAGTCATATAATAATCTGATATAATTTTTAAAAATTTTGGTATGGTATTCTGGATGATTTCTTTAGATTAGTCTTCCAGTTTATTATTCTCTCTTCAGTTTTATTCAGTTGATGATAAATCTGTTGGTTGAGTTTTTAATTTCAATTAGCATATGTTTATATCTGGAAATTCAATTTAGTCCTTTTAAATCCACTTGACCACCTTAAAGTCTCTTATTATATGTTCCCATTTAATTGGATATAGTAACTATAACTTATTTTTGTTCCATGTCTAATATTTTTATACTAAAAATTCTTTTTCTATTAATTTCTTTGTCTTTTTTTTCCTGCCTGCACCTATTTATATTTCTTAGCACTCTTAGCCTGTGTGATAAGAGACCTTTTTAACTTTATCTGTATACATTCTTTGAGACTTGGGTTGAGTGCCAAATGCCTTGGTTCACTCAAGCCCTGGGCAACTTTTACCAAATGACCTGCTGCTCATTTTGTGTTGTTCCCAAGTAATGTAAATTAGACTGCAAAGTCCATGCAGATCAGTCTGAGCTCTAGTTTCTCACAACAGATTGCTTGTCTTCCCCCACCCAGAACCAAGGTTCCTCATTCCTCTGGACTCTGGAGAAATGTACAAACAATTTGTTCTTATTCTCAGAGCCCTAATTTTAGGTAAACAATTGTCTTTGTAGGCTCTTCCTCTTGGTGTTGGAGAAACAGGTGCTGTCACCAGCACCATGGAAACCTGTCCTCAGGCTCACTAGATTCACCTCAGGGTGGTGCTGATCCTGTGCTCTACTTCTAGTCCTGAAATCCTGGTCACACCTACTGTTTATCTCAGATTGTGTCTTTCTAACTTGCTATTTTTATAAATTTTAAAAAGAATATTAAATGTTTACTCCTTATTTTATTTATATTTAACAACAGGATTAGTTAGGGACCTCATCTATATTCACTTATGTAAGTTACCAACTAACCTAAGAATCTCAATGACAAGGCAGCACCCTGCCTCTCTTGACTTTTCCCTAGTAACAGTTGATATGCACGTTCATGTCAACATGAGTGATTCACCTGGCTTTCTTCAATGCTTTTTCTCGGTCACTCCAGTGGGTTCTTTGCCTCATGTTGTCATTCTGATTTTGACTCTACTCAACCCTACAGACGGTATATGTGCATCAGTCAGTACCTCCAATACAACTGTATAAAGCTTCCTTGATCTTTGGCCTGATCAAGTCCTCTGTGTTCCACTAATCCTTCTCTACCAGCCATAGCCACACTGAACTCGAAGCTCTGGAAACCACCATACAAAGTGTTCAAAGTATTCAACTCATTACCCAGTTTTCCCATCAGATTATAACCTGCCTGATGGCCACCATAACAGCTGGCTTTATTTGTAGATTCCCAGCTACATCCTTGATCTCCAGCAACTCTGGTTCAATAAATAATGGGAGTAGTCCCTAGCTGTTGAAAATATTTCTAATGTAAAACAATACTCTCTTTGACTTGAATTAACATGCTCTTTTTCATTTCATTTCATGAGGAGATCACAGATTTCTTTAAGGCCTCTGCACACAGCAATAATAACTCACTTGTCCTTGATGTGTACTACCTCTTTTTTGGGTATTGCCAACCTGATTATAGGTTCATGAATTTCTTCAGTGACTACAAATAATCAAGTCTCTTAATTCCCAGAAGGTTAACTAGAAAATTAGTCTTCAAGTTGAAAATTCAATTATATACATAAAACCTACCTAGCCTCCTAATTAATAAGCACTTTAGTCAGCTGAAGCTAGTCTTAAATTTAATAATTTTATTAGTATCCTAAAATGGCAGCATCAAAGATTAACTGTGTTAATAATTAGAAATTTGAGCATTAACTTGTTTCAACAGAGTTGGCTTCATATTATTATAATTCACTTTATTTTAGCAAAGCAGTTCATGTGTAAATGGAAAATGATTTGTTTGTGGCTCAATGAAAAAGAATGTAGAGTTTTTGTTGAAACACAGAAATCACACTATTTTTGACCAACCTTGAAGTAGTAATAGCTAACATTGCAGAAACATCAATCATTTCTTGTTACAGCTTTTTTATCAGCTTATATAAAAGATATATTGGGTGGCAGGCACCCAATGCAAATATACAGATCACATATCATAGAAATGTACACTTGGAACCTATATGATCCTATTAACCAATGTCTCCCCCATAAGTTTAATTAAAGAAAAAACATATATAAAGCCATCAGAATTCAAGAAAAATTACGAAGGATACAGGAAGTGTGTCTTTCCTGTAAGAAGAGCTCTGTGCACAGGTATGGGTCTGTCCTCCATAGTCAGCTAGTTCAACCATTGACTTAGCAGCCTCAGTGTCCACGTAGCCATTTCTTCTGAGTTGGTGCAAATGCAGATCACCCTGCTGAGCTCCGTCTTCCTCCAGGACACACCTGCTCAACATGGGTCCTCCGGTGTTCTCTTCACCCTACTTTCTCATTCCTTTCTATTAGAATAGCAATGGTGAAGTGATAGATGGGGTGCTGGAGTAGCTGGGACAAAGATTCTTTGTAGGACATTCCTGGGTTTGGTCTTGACCAATTTGCATGGTCACTGTGAGTCAACATTTGAAGGTGTATGTTTCCCAGATGACTTGCACTTCAGGTTAAGCTATCTGTCATGTGGATATTATCATTTAGGATTCACACTGAGGTGAGTCATTTGGCAGAGGCAGCAGAAACACAGAAGTAAGGAATGTAAAGACCCAAGGTCAATTTAAATATCAACTAACATTCTGCGTAGACAGAGTGGAAATAGAGCTTCTTGTCATGTGACATCAGGAACATGTATCTATAATTGAATCAGTCACTCTGTGAAGGAGAGGGCTGTGTGGACAAAGCAGTGTCTGAAAGTCCAGAGAGAGTTTAAGACATAGTAGGGGAAATGGGTAATATCAGGAAAGCTGTGAGGATTTTCCTACCGAGCGAGTGAGGCTTCTACTCCTCTGCTCCCATTATCTGACAAGCTCAGAGGAACACTGACTATGGAACTCTAAAACCTTTCCATGGAAGTGTCTGAACCCTGCTCTTCTTGAGGAGTCAGAGCCCAAACTGAAATTTTGTATGTTTAATCTGAAATTAAGAAACATTATAGTCACACTTAATTAGCCCATTTGGAAAATATTGATCAGAACATCTATTTTCTAAAAAGTATTTTCAATTAGTGTTCCAATCATTGTATTATTAATGAACATGGTCTCCATAAAATTAATCAGTCTCCTTTAGGCTTTAAAAATGTCAGTTTGATTACTTTAACAACAATTAAAATGAGTTGCAATTTTATATCAGTCTTTGAGCCATATATGGATTGATGAATGTTCTTAAATCATCATACTTTCAAATGCAACCAAACAGATCATTATCATATACCATCAAATATAATTATAGGTGCTAATCTCCATAAAATCCTACAAGTTAATACTACATATTAGCAGTTAATCATATAGTTTAAATGGGTCTATGATGCATTTTTATGAACTCTCTTATCTTCATCAATGAAGAATGCACAGAGTGAGGGAGAAAGGAATGCAAATGAGCGCTCTTGGGAAGACGGATGTATTTTCAAACATGTAGCACTCCAACAAGAAAGCAGGTTCTAATTCAGCAATCTGAACTAAGAGTCTGGAATCCTAAGAGCCCAATTGGTGCTGGGAGGTACCACCCAGAGAAGCTGTGTTCCTTCTCTCCATTAGTGTATGTGCTCTGGAGTTCTCAGGAGAGCCAGCTCACAGGACCATCTCCCAGCCCAGTGTCTCTTGTTCTCAGCCACCTCCTCCCTCCCCTGAACAGCTAACAGCCAAGATATTAGGAGGAGTTTCTTTAGACTGAAGAGCCCTGGCAATCAATGCACTGATCCCAAGATCCATGACATAACCCTCCATTGATTCCTAGGAATAATAAATCAGTCCATCTGAAAATTCTCTGGATGACTTCCCATGTGTCTATTTTGCACATATTGTCTTGTATCGTCTCCATCGCTTCTTCACCTATTCTTCAACTTGGTATGAAGGCTCTGCCCAAGTAATAATTTTTAGTTGTTCAAAAGAAGGTTTTCTATTTAAAAATGAGAAAGGGAGCAGCTTTGGTAAGTAAGAAGACCAAAGCTGAAACAATGCATTACAGGAATGGAGATTCTATCCTCAAAATATGAGGGAAGTGACAGCTGGTGGTGAAAATAGCCGCTCCTCAATGACAAAGATAAAAATTCCAGTTCTGATTGTGAAGTTGAGTCACACAGCAGTGTGGCCTTAGCCCATGGTTCTGCTCACACTGGAAGCAAAGGCTGAATACACACCCCAATGGTTGGAAGATAGTAGCGTTGGATGCCTCCGTCATAGTAGGGGGTAAGATGTTTATGGAAGATCAATTGTAGAAGGAGCAGATAGAACTGTGAGGCAGCAGGACTCTCCCTTGATTTTCAAAACTCCCAGGATCAAGGCTCAGAGGTGATCATCCACATAGCTGTTGGGGGTGAAAGGAAACAATTTGGGCCCCAAAGTCCTGGGAAAAGAACAAGTTCAGCTCCAACCATGGAACTGCTGCCCATCCCAGGGTCTCTGTCTTGGATGAAATGGGAGCCAGGTGAAGCAGGCAGGCAGTGAACCAGAGCTCTGGCCAGAGATGAACTTGCCACTCACGGATACATGCAAAGGCTTTGTTTTAGGGGCAGATTTCTCTGAATTAAATATCAATTTTTGCATCTATTAACTATTAAATATGATTACTCATTTTAATTATAGAATTGGTATTTTTTAAATAAAGGATTTATTTGCTTCTAATGGTTGGTAGGGCTGCTCAGTTCTCCAAATGGCTATCATTTGTTGTCTCAACTCAGTTCTTCTGAAAGCAATCCAAGGAAACTTGAGCAACTTAGATCACTATTGTAATGTTAAAATGATGATATACAAACAGAACTATGAAGGCTCAAGGAAAGGGGAGAAGGACAGCATGTAGGAAGCAGGTAGTCTCGCATCTGAGAACCCCCAGCACACACAGGCACTGCACTGAAGATACACCTGCATGACATTTCATGTAATTTTCACCCCAGAAAAGAGAGAGTTGTTTTTTGATGATATGCAGATGAGCATCTCAGGCGTAGGTATGCTAATTAGTTTTCCTCAAATCAAACAATGAGAAGCCACAATTTAGAGTCACATCCTTATGATTCCCAAGGCCACTTTAATTCCTTCAGAAAGAAAAGAGGTAGCCATCTGATTGCTAAGTGTGTCAAGTGTTTACGTTTTATTGTGTTAATCAAATTCTTGAAGCTCCAGTTTGAGTGGTGTGTGGGTGGAACAAGGAGAGAGAAGGAGAGGGGGCAATCAGAGGGGAAATTTTCAAGGAGAAAGTGACCAGCCACTCTGGTCTTGCAGAAAGAGTAGAATTTTAATAGTTATCAAGGAAGCATCGTGTTTCCAGAACAGCACACCTATGGGACAGACACATATTAAGGCCCCATTGTAGAAAGGCTTCTCATATTGTTTCCTGAGATCCTTACTTTATTGTTATGTAAAGGTAAGTTGGTCAATATGCTTGGATGATTCTGATTTTATTTTTTTGGAGATGTATCATTGGAGTTCATGTATAAAGGATTCAGATACATGAAAGAAAGAACCCTGTCTAACTGAGCCTGCTGGACTGGACAGCACCTTTCTACATAACAGCTAAGAGCATTCCACATGCTGCACCCTCTTCCCCCCAGAGCATTTATGGTCTTTGTGACTATAGCAAACATCTCAGGGGGATCTGCCTAACTCAAAGCCCCTTCTCAGAGAATGGTCCGTCCCCATTCTTGGGGTAGGTGTCGGGGGAGTTCCACGGGCCTGGCCAGACTGATGCATGAGGGATAGACCCCTCACCCATGCTGGGCCATCACATTCCCACTCCCTGGGCTTGTCATTTGAAACTAAGAGGATTCTGTAAATCTCACTTAAAGGTTAGAACTGTAACAGGCAAACAAGTGGGAACCAGGAGGCAGCCAGGTCTTATTTATGTGGAATACCACAGGGGAAAGGGGTGAGGGGGAGAGAGAGGGAGACAAAGATGAAGATGAGAAACAGAGACAAAGCAACAGAGAGAGACAGAAAGAAACAGACTGAGAGACAGAGGCAGAAGAAGACAGAGAGAAACAGAGAAGGAGAGACAGAGAGGGAGAAAAACATACAGGGGGAGACAGAGAGAAGGGAGAAAGAGAGACAGAGGAAGAGAGTGAGAGGGAGACAGAAAGACCAAATTGGCTTAGTTTGATGAGTGCCTTGAGACTGTGCTGGGCACAGTTATAGGGGCAGCCTGTCTCTTCCTCAAGCTTATCTGCATTCATAATCTGTTGGTCCCATGAGACAACCCATGTCCTGTAACAAACTGGCACTTTAAGCAGTATTTGTTTCTAATGCCTGCAACTGAAGACTGCCAATAAACTATGACTGAGTTCTGTGTAATTCTAACCTGAAAACAGTTTTTAGGATAGATTAGATGGGAAAAACTAAAAGCAAAATACTTATATGTAGCACAGTATAATCATTCATTTTCTCCTGACTGAGAATCCATAATAATTAGGAAGTGGCCTGCAGGAGTTTGCCATCCCTCCACAGGTCACAGGTGCAAATAAGGGGGTAGCAGGCAGGGCTGTGGGCCCAGAGCACTCACTCACATACAGCTGATAGTCCATTATGGGCACTCGAGTGCTGCTTCCTAATACTTGCAATCTTATAATTTTGGCCTTTTAATCAATTCAGGTTGACCTAGCTTCTTGTGTTCCTTTTTCTGTTCAATGCATGTGAAACAAATTTCATCCATTTGTCATATATGCATTTAAAGATTCTACAAGAACCCCCAGAGGTTAACAGGAGAAATAAACAAGCTAACATTTCAAGGCCCTTGGACAGCCTGGCTGTAGTGAGCCAATTAGTGAAAGTCTGTTTAAGCCTTTAAAACATCTATGGGCTTCCAGACCCTTTCCAAACTTCTTGCCTCCTGGTGGGGACAGGTGACCATTTCTGACCAATGTGACAGGGATGAAATTAGCATGGTTTACCTATAGACTGAAGTAGAGTACTAATCATGGTGCCTTTAGGGGCCTCAAGCTCCAGCCGGTGGAACTGAGGGTGTCCATCAGACTTGGTTCTTTTTTAAAAAATATATTTTATTGATTTTTTTACAGAGAGGAAGGGAGAGGGATAGAGAGTTAGAAACATCAATGAGAGAGAAACATTGATCAGTTGCCTCCTGCACACCCCCTACTGGGGATGTGCCCGCAACCAAGGTACATGCCCTTGACTGGAATAGAACCTGGGACCCTTCAGTCTGCAGGCCGACAGACACTCCACTGAGCCAAACTGGCCAGGGACAGACTTGGTTCTTGAGTGACAGTGAGGCATAAAGCCCTCCTCTGGCCCCCATGGTTCATAGAGGCCAGTGAGAAATAAGTCCTGAGTAAGTTAAGTCTTTACACTTTGGGGTGTGTCTGATAGCACGGAAGAATTAGCTTAAGATCTCATGACTCGCGTTCTTTCTACCAAACTGAGGCAGGGCAAACATTTCACTAAGAAAAGGAATTATAAAGAGTCCTCTACAAACCCTGTAGCTTTATCCAAACTCCCTTTAGCTGGAATTTTCCACCTTCCTTCCCTGTTGACATCCTAACCATAGAGTAAACACAAGAATGAGGGGTGGGTTGTCCTAAAATATGACATGGCTCCCACCTCTCTGAGTTTCTCCCTGTCTTCCTGCATGCTGTTGGACCTGGGAATGTTTATTTAAATTATCCAGTAATCAAGAGCCTCACATGGACACAGAGATAATGAAAGTATCTACCTCACATGTTGTAAAGATCAAGCAACGGACAATTGGACAGCACAGTGCCTGGGATGTCCCATTGATCTCAGCTACGCTGGTTAATAAGCAGGTCTACTGAGAGCGCTCTATGAACTAGGCTGACAAGAGACCCCAGTGCAACTACCAGGCATGGGCTCCTTATGGACGCTGCATGTCCACCATGACGGGGATATCCTGAATGGACTTTTCTTAAAGTGCTGCTGACATTCACATGGATTTTGGTCATAGAACTTTTCATGTGTTCACAGGTGCATATGTCTTTGAGAACCTCAGAGGGAAGTCCAGTGAAAGCAAAGGTTAGCTTAATCATCTTCTTTGCAATTCGCCAGGAGCACTGTCAGAGTCTGCCCAAAAAAGGTTTTCCTTTTTCTTTCAGTGGCAAAGGCAGATTGAGTTCATAAACAAAGGGATTTTTATTTCAGCGCTGAATTTGTGGCTTTCCTCTATGGCTTGATGTAAACCACCTGCTTATCGCATAGGGCGAGGTGGCAGAGCCAGCAGGCCCACCTCTCTCCACCTGCCTCTGAAAGCATATCAGTCTGGCTATTTACAGAGATCATTTCAAGCGTTGTGGGTGTGCTGAGAAAAACTGGCAGGAGCCTGCCTGCAGGGAAGCAAGAACTCCGCAAAATGACAAGCAGCCTAATGGAGGGCAGTTAAGCCCAATGTCCTTGGCAAGGAAAAGCTTGGGCCTAACTCAGAAACTTAATCTTAGTGTTCAGTTTTGCTAATCTATAAGAAAAAAAGGGATCTGGACTTGTTGCTAAAATAAAGACCACCTTTTAAATGGAGCTTTTTTTTTTTTGTCTCCTGAAACTTGAAGAGTGATAGGGTGATACAGTGACCCAAAGAGACATTGGGATACGTGGGTCAGTTACAAAGTCCAAATGCATGTCAAATAGGCATGAACATGAAGTGAAAGCCTTTATTGGAGTGAGTTTATATCTGGAAAATAATGTAAAACAATGCATTTATTTATTAAATTCCAAGGCCACTGAAGTTGGTGGTGAAAATGTGTTCTCATCATTGAGCAGGAAGCAGAGAAACTGAAACAAAATAAAACCAGGATGGAGCACTAGCCTTCCTCCCTGTCTGCTGTACCCAGACACAGAACCCTTCATTCTCAGTCCCACCTGTTCTAGAAGACTCTAGTAAAATTTTAATTTTCTTTATTTTACTATGATATTATTAGTGGTGAAATATAGAATATGCTTGCACATTATCTCAAAACTTGATTTTAGGAACACACCCTCTCTTCTCCTACTCAAAAGATTTGAAAATAACATCCTGTCCTGTGATTGTCTATCTTTTGGGATTCTTTCAGCTTGACTCACACATTCACTTATTCACCCCAGTTCTGCAGAAAGTCGGTTTTGCATATTCCTTATTTAGGTATGTCTCAGGGAGTGCTGAACCTGCCTGCTTTGTCCTCCCTGGAAATAGTTCTACAAGTGCCAAAGTCTTTTTCAGAAGTTAAAACATTTAACATTTTTTTCTCTATATGTCTCCTCAGTAAAATCAGTCAAACATCATAATATTTATGGCATTATTTCCAAAAAGGTAATTGCCCTGCTGGGTATGTTGTGCAGATACTTCAAATGCATTGCTATGTCTTCCCTGGGTTTCATCAAGTCCTGTTGCCAATTTTTGACCACCACATTCTGACAGAATGACTTGTACAGACAAGAAGCAGGATTTTTAAAGGACCTCCATCATATGACAGCTTTTAGAAATCTCATTCTACTAAAAATAGCTCTCCTGATCTCCTCCTTCCATGTTGGTCCTGGATTGGATGGTGGAGAGAACAGTGCGATGTGACCCTATTACCTTCATGTGTTGCTGCCTTATAGCAACTAGAGAATGCTGTCATTGGAGTAGCCTTCCACATGTCCATCTCCCATAGGCCATGAGCTACATGAGGGTAAGCTCTTTCTAGGAGAAGCGTTACTGTGGAGTCCTCAAGAGAAGGCCATTGTAATCAGAACCATCTTGACCTGAATTCCATGGTCTTTCTCTTACTGGTTCTGACTTTAGGAAAGTTACATAACTTTTAGGAGCCTCGATTTCTTCTTTTCTAAGATGGAGGCAATTCTTATTCTCACATCTCAGGGTATTGTAAATTTAAATGACGCATAAAGAAAAGAACTGATGGCAACACCTCATTGTTCAATTGACAAAAAACAAACAAACAAAAACCCCACAAAAAACAACACTCTATCTTTATCCTCACTTCACTCCCTCTCTAAATTGAAGCTCACTCCTGTTCACCTGCTTTCCTGCTATTAAACTCACGTGAGAGCCCCTCTCTGACAAGGAGATCTCCTCTCTGGTCCCCCAGATCTCATCCCTCCTGGCTTCTCAAGGAGCTCATTGCTCCAGTGACTGATCTCTCTTGAAATGCCAACCTCACCACTAGCAGAAACCATATTTACACTCAGGAACCAACACTTAGTGTTTTTCAAACAAAACCAAAGAAAGTCAAACAACCCCCAAATCTCTCTTGACCTATATCCCCAGGTCTTATTCCCTTTCTTTGCTCCCCTTCTCAGAAAGACCTTGAAATTCTGTTTATACCTGTTCCCTCCATTTTCTCACTGTCTTCCATTCCCCCTATAGTCCATGATTGTTCTGTGATTGGTGTGGTCCTATATTACTTAGTTTTCTAAAATCTCATTATCCATCCATTTCAAACCTTTCTCCAAGGCTGTACTTGTCGCCGTGTATTCAGGTAGTCAACTCTGCCCCTTGGGTGACCCTGTCTGAGATCTGCTGAGTCCACTCAGTCTGGACAGGGAGTCCCTAGACCTGGTTCACAGCCCCATTCTGGGATCCCCCTTCAGCATCACACTTAGAGATTTCCTTCATTTTTCTCCTGGGGTGGATCATGTTATCTTGTTTCCATAGCTTCCTCTTTTCTTGTTTACACATCTTTTGGATAGAGTAAGTTCTCTAAGCACCACCAACTGACAAATGCCTGGAAAATCAATTTTTTTTTGAGACTTCTTGGCATTCACAATTAATAGTTGAGTATAGGATCCATCTTAGAAATGTTTTTTGTTGTTGTTTCTTTGTTTTGCTTTTAGGGTTATAAAGGAATTTATCCATTGTTTTGTAGCTTTCAGAACTATTGTTTAAAAGTCCAAAGTCATTTTGGTCTTTGATCTGTATATGATCTGTTTTTAGTTTGTGCTTTTTTCCTTGAAGTTTGGTGCATCCTGTCTTTGCTGAAGTCTCACAACAGAATTCTTTGGCCTAAATGTGTTTTCATCTCTCATTGCAGGCTTTCACTGGGTCCTTTTGGTCTAGAAATCCTTCTGTTCTCAAAAATATTATGAAAGTATTCCTTTGATATTTTCCTACTCTGCAATTTCTCTTTTGTCTGGTATTCTTATAAGTTTGGGCACTTTAAATTGTTTTTATTTTTTCTAAATTGCTTTCTCATCTTGTCCCTTTCTTCAGTTTAGTTCTTTTTGGTGGATTTCCTCAATATAACTTCTTGATTCATTATTTTGTATCATGTTTGTAATTTCTAAGTGCTCTTTTTGGGTCTCTGAATATCTCACATATATGTAATATATAGATACACATATTACATGTTATTGCTTTATAGAGGTAAATTTTTCTTTAATCTCTGAAATTACAAATGATTTGTTTATGTTTGCTCACATGTTTGGAATTTTTTCTCTCCCTGAGCAATCTTTTTTTCTTCCAAGTGTCTTTTTTGTTTGTTGTTGATTTTTTTTTAATTTTTCACTTTTTTGCAGTTTGTTTAGGTCTCTATTATTTTCACACTAGAGACTTTTCTCAGCTATCTGATAATTTCTCTTGTCTGACCATCTATATATATAAAACCCTAATATGCAAATAGACTGAACCGTGGAACAACTGAACAACCAGCACTGGAGCCACCACTCACTGCCGGCGTCCAGTGCTGGTCCTAATCGCTTGGCACCAGCAGTGGGTGCTAGCAGCGGCTGCTGGTCCCGATCGCCCTGAGGGTTTCTCCATCTCCCCATGCTCCTGAGAGATGATTGGGGCAGCAGCTGCGACTTGCACCTGCTGACAGCACTGGCCACCGTTCACATCCTCTGTTGGCACCAGCCCCAATTGCTCCGTGCTGTCAGTGGGTGTGAGTGGGGCCAGCGCTGTCACTGTGTGGGAGCAGCAGCAATGGAGTGGGGCTGCAGGCAGATAGGAGACCAGGGGACATGGCGGGAGGGGCCAGGTGGGGGCAGAGAAGATAGGCCGAGACCCGCCCCTGTGCCCACCTCAGCCTTGTGGCCCACAGTTCCTTTCAAGGTGCACGAATTCGTGCACTGGGCCCCTAGTAGTTAAATAAATAACTAGCTAAATAACATTCTTGCTGCCAGTTTTAGATTCTTTTTTCTTGGGATCACAGTTACCACCACCCATTTTCTCTGAAGCTCCTGAGATTGTGATGCTACCTTTGCCTTTCACATTATCCTTTTCATTATGGATTTGTGTCTAATAAAAATCCCTTTAGAGTCATTTGTTTCAGATGAGGAAGAAGTAAAAGTCTGTGCTCATCCACCATTATTCCCTGAGAGTCTCTCAAATCCAGGCAGTGGCATCTCCCTGCAGCCCTCCCTGGACTGGCTCTTTCCAAATTTTCCAATAGTATCCACATTGCCATGTTCAGTGGGGGCCTGCCTTTCATCAGCTTCCTAAAGTGTGTCTGCTCCCTCTTTCTTTAAAGACTTTCTCCTAGAGGGCTAAACTGAGCTTGCCTGGTCATTGCCATCCTAGAAACTCCAGCCGACTGTCCCAGGCACCACATTGGGGCACTGTGACAGAAGGTGGCCTCCCAACTTTGGTGTCAGCCTCAAATCATGCACATTCATCTCACTGTAACAGAGCCCTCTCCTCCCCCATTCCCACCAGCCCCTGCCATTATTTGGCAATGATTCTCAGCATGGGGAGAGGGAGGACTCTGTGTCTGGAGTCCATTTTCGGGGTCAATCCACACAATGGAATGGGACAAGGACCCACGGCCACAGTCTCTTAGCTAAGCACCAAAACAAAGTCCAAACACAATATTCTTAGCAATTACTGTTGTGTTTTTAGCACTGTTATCCAAAAGTAACTACAGCTTGGCATGTGTTTTTAGCAAAACCTGCTGTGTTTTTTTTTATAAACTCCAATAAATTGTTTTATATGCCCTAATAAACTGTTATAGAGTTTTATCGAAGATCAACATCATAGTTACTCCTTGAAATTTAGGAAGACATCCAGTGTGTGGCAAGTCTCACATACATGAAGAGTCCTCTGTGGTTTTCTGGCACATCTGGAGGCTCTTAACATGAGCCATCAATCATAAAGAGCCTATGCTTATTTCAACCTAAAAAGTAGGCACCCTGACCCACCCGTCCTAACAGGAACACTTTTGCCTGCGTCACGTGTCACCCTCACACATCTTCCCCAAAGTGAGCTTGCCAACAACCTTGTAAAATAAAGTCTGTTTGTTCCTTTAACCTTTACGACAGGCCTCATGTTCACTGCACTTAAGCCTTCCTGCCAATATTTTTCTAGGTTCAAGCAGCCCTGAAGTCAGATTGCAAAATTCTCTGTACATACAATAGTCTTTTTAAAATATGTCCTCCTCTCCATTCTTCCTCATTTTGGATTTTTTACATTTTATATTTCATCTCATTTTGGATGTTTTTAAAGCTTCTTTTTCATCTCATGAGGTCAGTAGCCCCATTTTCAAGAAGGAAAAACCATTGTCATAGAGAAAATCATATAGTGACCAAAGTGACAATGCTCTGACGTGGCAGAGCAAAATTTCAAATCCAGATGTGTGGGACTCCAACCAGTGCATCTGTGTTGATGGTAAGAACGAGATAGGCATTTGTTCTGTCCTCATTCTCAGCATGGCCTTGAATAGTGGGATTCCTCTGTGCTGCTGGGATTGAGAACCACTACCTTGAAACTTCTCAGGCCATCCAAAGGGTCCAATTTAGAAGGAGAACCATGGTCACTCCTTGGATCTCAATATGGGCTTGAGTTCAACGCACCATTCACAGAGGGAAGGATGGGGAATGAGGGCGCTTGAACGGACCAAGTGACAGCTGCTCCAGCTGGCCTCTGATCAGCATCCTCTGTGGTTGCAGACATGGCTTGGGTATCAGAAATAAATGTCCACTTGGATTCAAGTCCAGCAGGAATGACGGAGGGTGACATGGAACAGGAAAATGAAAAGGCAACATTGAGGTTGAAGCTGGCTGGGTCTGAGAACACAGAGTCCTCATTGTCATTTTGAAGATCCAGAAGCAGAAATCTTAAAGTAAAAGGGAAATGAGACCAGCATGCAGCCAATTGGATGCTATAGTCTGATTGTCATTCAAAGAAGCCCTGTTGAAATAGGAGCATCAGTGCATTTTCATGTGCCTTCCCACACGTTTGCAAGAGCTTCAGCATCACACCAGTGCCAGGAGCACAGAGTCCTCTCTCTAACAGGAGGGGCACATTCCTGGCTTAGCCACTTCTCTGGTGTCCAGATGAAGCCTTCTGAGAGCAACTGGCAGGCAGAGATGCACGGTGGCTAATTTATTTGTTTCTGAAGAATCACCAGATTAAAGTCTATAGGGAACTAAAATTTTGAAAAAAGAAACTTAAAAAAAAGATGCAGCATGTATTTCCTATTAAAAATATTTTGAAAAAGGGTGGAAAAACTGGGTGGAAAAAAATAGAAGAACTGTCTGTCATAATCTGGAAGTCAGTGGAATAAAAGGGCCTTTTAGTCTGTATGTTTGTGTGTGTGTGTGCATGTACGTGTCATGTATGTGTGAGCATATATATGCGTGTGTGCCTGTGTGTGCATGCCCCTGAGTGCCACTGGAACCAACTGAGCCTAGTGTGGGGCATCCTGTCACGTAGAGACACATAGTGTTCAGTTCACCCACCTGCACTGTGGTCTGGGGCATGGCTGGCAGATGGAATGAACTCCTTTAAGGATAGGGCTAATCCATGTTGGAGCGAAAGCAAGCCCAGTGCCAAGTGGTTACAGGCACACTTCAGCAATATTGGGCAAGTACAATTAATCTCTTAAAAAAGACACCTGCAGGATTATTGCATATTAACTGTGTGGTAACTCTTGTCTCTGTAGGTATGTTGTTTTCTTTCTTAGGGAGAATTTGCCCCAGATCTATGGCAAATTATTCTACACTAGAGGCCCAGTGAATGGATTTGTGCACCGGTGGGGTCCCTTGGCCTGGCCTGCACCCTCTCGCAATCTGGGACCCCTCGGGGGATGTTGGACTGCTGATTTCAGCCCAATCCCTGCAGGCCAGGCTGCGGGACCCCACCAGTGCATGAAATGTGCACAGGGCCTCTAGAATGCATATAAGATCTTTGGTTAATATCTTCCCTCCCTCCCTCCCTCCTCTCCCCTTCCCTCTGAGATTCATCAGTCTGTTTCATGTTTCCATGCTTGTGCTTGAGCATCTGTCCCCTGGTGGTCAGTGTGGGTCATAGCTACTGGTTGAATGGTCAAATGGTCAAACAGTCATATATATATGACATTTAAAGCCAAATGTCTCCAGGTCTCCTGTGAAAACAGCCATCCTGAGGCATTAAGCAGAGCTGGACTTGAAATAAAGGAATTTTTAAAAATGATGTCACAGTACTACACTTTGCTTTGAAGACACCATTTCTAAAGCCACCCTTATTTAATCCTGTTTGATCTCCTCCACTTGTTTAATGTTATAGGACAAATATAATGCTTTATGCAGGAAAAACATACAAGAGGAATTCATTCTATTATCATTCTCTGCAGTAATGCAGTGGAACTGGCACTAATGCAAGTGAGGAATATTCATCCACTTCATGTGGGCTGTGCAGACGTTTGCTGCCAGGATTCCATGCCTGCCATGTCTGACTGCCACGGGGAACATCTTACACAATTGTAAGAGCACTTTCCAAAAATTCACTGGCTTCATGAATTGCTCTCAAATATGTAACATACATTAAAATTTTTTTAATTCTCACCTGAGGATATGTTTTTTTTTTTTTAACAAAAATGAATGTTTTAGGGAGAGAGGAAGGAGAGAGAGAGAGAGAGAGAGAGAGAGAGAGAGAGAGAGAGAGAGATGAGATGAGAGAGAAACATCAATGGGTTTCCTCTAGAAAGGTCTCATACCTAGATTAATCCCTCAACCTAGGTATGTGCCCTGACTGGGAATCAAACACACAACCTTTTGGATGATGTTCCAATCAACTGAGCCACCCACCTGGGGCTGGTTTAAAAAGAAAATTAGAAAATCTCTATGCAATGCCTTTTTGAGGTTAAAAATGATTGTTCCTAGATTTTTAAAACTTACAGTAAAATAATAATTTAGTGATTTTAATTAAGTAAAGTTCAAATATTTAGGAGATGAATACTACTTTATTGATGAAAATGTGTGGCTTGATTTATAATATAATAATGTATCATTTAAATTTTGGAAAGAAAAAATGAAATATGGCATTGAGCCATATTTTACACAAATATGAAATAAATTCCAGAAATGTGTGCAACACATTGCCAGGTTTAGTATTTTATACAAGAGATGCTACTGGAGATGACATTGTGTTGTAAAAACATTTTTGTGGGATACAGAAGATAAAAATCTATAGTTTCCTCATGTTTTATGCTAAATGTACACAATACATTCTGCATTATACAATTTGAAATGTGAATAGACTCAATCTTGATTCAGAAGTATGCAATGCTTTGTGTAAATTTAAATATAATTTAAAAAGAAAACAAAAAGTAAATTCATCCTGAAAAAACTAAACGTGAAGCAACATACAATGTTGACAATAGAAATAAAAGTCTTAACATTGGGGAATTAATGTACAATTTTTCTTGAAGAAAGTTGAAGTGTGTTCAGAAGTGACACCTATTTGAGGTCAGTTATGTGATAAGGAAAAAAAGTCAACACTGTCCTAATATTTTGCCTCTTCCTTATTTTATAAGCATGTACAGGTGACTTCTAGCACCTGCATTAATTTCTGAAGCATGATCACTGATATTTCATCTTATCATCAAAGAGCAGTCATACAGCCCTGGCCCATGTGGCTCAGTTGGTTAGTATCATCCTAGCAGGTTTAATTCCCAGTCAGGGCACATACCCAGGTTCAATTCCTTGTCAGAGTGCATGCGGGAAGCAATCATTTGATTTCTCCCTCACACTGATGTTTCTCTCTCACTCTGTCCCTTTTTCCAAAATCAATTAAAAAAATAAAATTTTCAATAAATTGTTTAAAAATAACTTTATAAAAAGCAACAGTCATACAAAAAGTTAACCTGTGCTATCATGGCCACCTAGGTAACAAATGGGACTTAAATAACTCAAGAGTAGAGCCAGAGCAAAATCAGGCAATTAACTGTGTTTTTTTCTTAATTCTCAGTCTTCATTCAGCTATTTTTTATTTATAATCAAACTGCAAATATGCACATTATTTAAATTATATTAACTTGTTATACCTTCCTCCTAGCTCATTTTTTACCAACTTCTCTTTTTCACATTTACTGCAACTATATCTATATCATCTATCTATCTGTCATCTATCTATCTATCTATCTATCTATCTATCTATCTATCTATCTATCTATCTATCATCTATCTATCTATCTATTATCTGTCTATCTATCATCTATATATGTATCTAACTGTACCTATACCTATTTTTATGTCTATATGTATTTTTAAAAAGGATTTTCATTGTAGTACAATTTATACTGATAAAAATAAAAACTGTAGATATGTCAAAAGTGGATTTATGAAGGAATTTATAATGCAATAATAATCAAATGATGGTATATCATATAACTATGGTGTTTAAGGAAAATTGATGATATAGTATTAAGTAAGAACAAAAATATTGTAGAAAACCAAACTGTGACACAGCATAGGTAGAATTTTCTTTAAAATTTATCCATGCATATAGATGCATGTTTTTATTTTTAATATATTTTTAATGATTTCAGAGAGGAAGGGAGAGGGAGAGAGAGATAGAAAGTCAATGATGAGAGAGAATCATTGTCAGTTGCCTCCTGCACACGAGATTGAGCCCCCAACCCAGACATGTGCCCTGATCGGAAATGGAACGGTGATCTCCTGATTCATGAGTCAATGCTCAACCCCTAAGCCACACCAGTTAGGCTACAGCTGCATGTTTTTAGAAATAGATATAAAAATTGGAAAAATTATCTGAATATGAACAGTAGTTTCCCCTTGGTAAGATAAAATGGGCAACTTTTATTTTTATCTTTATACTAATTTCCTTCTTCCCACATTTTTTTCTACAATAATTCTATTACTCTTACAATCAGAAAAAAAAAAATTGTCTTAAATTAGTGAAACTCAACATGCTTGCAGTGGAAAAGACCTACTAGCTCTAGTTTTAATTGTACTCTGTTGTGTCAGAGTCTTCATGGATGGAGCTATGTTTGGGACCGTATGCCATAGAAAATGGCATTTGGAATGTTATCAGTGATGACCAGTGTTAGAACTGAGCCTTCCCAATACCATTGTATAGGCCAGTGATGGCGAATCTATGACACACGTGTCAGAGGTGACAAGCGAACTCATTTTTTTGGTTTATTTTTCTTTGTTAAATGGCATTTAAACATATAAAATAAATATCAAAAATATGTCTTTGTTTTACTATGGTTGCAAATATCAAAAAATTTCTATAAGTGACATGGCACCAGAGTTAAGTTAGGGTTTTTCAAAAGCTGACATGCCAAACTCAAAAATCACCATCAATGGTATAGGCAGTGACATCAAATGAACTAGACCCCCCAGAATGCCAATCTGGACTAGGTTCTGTTCATGATTGCCTTTGCCTTTTCACATACATGTATGCTTTTAAAAAATAAAATCTAAATATTCATTTTCCATTTATAACTAAAAGCATAATTTACTCTTTTTTTTACTGTTTTTTACTTTTTATTTTTTTATTATTTTTATTTTTTATTTTTTATTTATTGATTAAGGTATTACATGTGTATCCACACCCCCCCCCATAGCCCCCCATGACCCACTCATGCTCTCACCCCCCTGGTGTCTGTGTCCATTGGTTAGGCTTACTTACTGGTATAGTATATGCATGCATACAAGTCCTTAGGTTGATCTATCCCACTTACCCCACCCTCCCCTACCATCCCTCTGAGGTTTGAGCGTCTGATCAATGTTCTCTGTCTCTGGATCTGTTTTTGTTCATCAGTTTATGTTGTTCATTATATGCCACAAATGAGTGAGATCATGTGAGATTTATCTTTGTCTGACTAACTTATTTTGCTTAGCATAATGCTCTCCAGTTCCATCCATGATGGTTGCAAATAATAAAAGTTCTTCTTTTTCACAGAAGCATAGTATTCCATTGTGTAGGTGTACCACAGTTTTTTAATCCACTCATCTGCTGATGGGCACTTAGGCTGTTTCCAAATCTTGGCTATGGTAAATTGTGCTGCTATGAACATAGCATATATCCTTTCTGATTGGTGTTTCTGATTTCTTGGGATATAGTCCTAGAAGCGGGATTACTGGGTCAAATGGGAGTTCCATTTTTAACTTTTTGAGGACACTCTATACTGTTTTCCACAGTGGTTGCACCAGTCTGCATTCCCACCAGCAGTGCACAAGGGTTCCTTTTTTTTCCACATCCTTGCCAGCACTTGTTTGTTGATTTGTTGATGATAGTCATTCTTACAGGTGTGAGATGGTACCTCATTATTGTTTTGATTTGCATCTCTTGGATGATTAGTGACTTTGAGCATGTTTTCATATGTCTCTCGGTCTTCTGTATGTCCTCTTCCAAAAAGTGTCTATTTAAGTCCTTTGCCAATTTTTTTTTATTGGATTGGTTAGCTTCCTTTTGTTAAGTTGTATGAGTTCTCTAAATTTTGGAGATTAAACCCTTATCTGAAATATCATTGGCAAATATGGTCTCCCATGCAGTGGGGCTTTCTTGTTGTTTTATTGATGGTTTCTTTGCTGTGCAGAAGCTTGTTATTTTGATGTAGTCCCATTTGTTTATTTTCTCCTTAGTCTCCATTCCCCTAGGAGCTGTGTCTGTAAAGGTATTGCTAATGACATATGTCTGCTATTTTGCTGCCTATGAATTCTTGTAGGATTTTTATGGTTTACCATCTTACATTTAAGTCCTTTAGCCATTTTGAGTTTGTTTTTGTGTATGGTGTAAGTTGGTGATCTAGTTTCATTTTTTTTTTTTGCATGTATCTGACCAAATTTTCCAACACCATTTATTGAAGAGACTTTCTTGACTCCATTGTATGCTCTTAACTCCTTTGTCAAATATTAATTGAGTATAATGTCTTGGGTTGATTTCTGGGTTCTGTTCCTTTGATCTATATGTCTGTTTTTGTGCCAGTACCAGACAGTTTTGAGAACCGTGTCTTGGTAATATAGCTTGATGCCTGGTATTGTGATTCCTCCAACTTTGTTTTTCTTGCTCAGGATTGCTGCAGCTATAAAGGGTCTTTTTGGAGAGTTTGTTCTAGATCTTTGAAGTATGCCATTGGTATTTTAATGGGGATTGCGTTGAAGCTGTAGATTGCTTTGGGTAGTGTGGACATTTTAATGATGTTGATTCTATCAACCCACGAACATAGTACATTCTTTCATCTGTTTATGTCTTCCTCTATCTCTTTTTTTTCAATGTCTTGTAGTTTTCTGAGTACAGGTCTTTTACCTCCTTAGTTAAGTTTATTCCTAGGTATGTTATTTTTTTTATTTTTGGTGCAATGGTAAAAGGGATTTTTTTGTTTTGTTTAGTTTCTCTTTCTGTGAGTTCATTATTGCTGTATGAAAAGGCCATAGATTTCTGGGTGTTACTTTTGTATCCTGCTACTTTGCCAAATTCATTTAAGTCTAGTAGTTTTTTTATGGAGTCTTTGGGGTTTTCTATCTATAATATCATGTCATCTGTGAATAAGGACAGTTTTACTTCTTCTTTTCCAATTTGGATGCCTTTTATTTCTTCTTCTTGTCTGATCACTATAGCTAGCACGTCCAGGACTACTAGTATATGGAACAGGAGTGGTGAGAGTGGGCATCCTTGTCTTGTTCCCGTTCTCAGGGGAAATGACTTTAGTTTTTGCCCATTGAGTATGATGTTGGCTGTAGGTTTATCATGTAAGGCTTTTATTATCTATTCCCACTTTGCTGAGAGTTTTTAGCAAGAAAGGATTATGGATTTTGTTAAATGCTTTTTCTGCATTGATAGATATGATTATGTGAGTTTTGTCTCTCAATTTGCTTATGTGATGTATCACATTTATTGATTTGTGAATGTTGTATCATATTTGCATCCCCGGAATAAATCCCACTTGGTCATGGTGTATGATCTTTTTAATGTAATGCTGAATCTGATTTGCTAGAATTTTGTTGAGGATTTTAGCATCCATGTTCATAAAGGATACTGGCCTGTAGTTCTCTTTTTTGTGTGGTGTCTTTATCTGGTTTTGGGATTAGGGTAATGCTGGCTTCATAGAAAGTGCTTGGAAGTGTTGCTTCCTCTTGAATTTTTTGGAATAGTCTGAGGAGGATAGGTTTTAGTTCTTCTTTGAATGCTTGGTAGAACTCCCCTGTGAAGCGATCCAGACCAGGGCTTTTGTTTGCTGGAAGATTTTTGATCGCTGCTTCAATTTCTTCGGTAGTTATTGGCCTATTCAGGTTTTTTTAATTCTTCCTAATTGAGTTTTGGGAGCTATTTTTCTTAGAATATATCCATTTCGTCTAGGTTATCCATTTTGTTGGAATAGAGCTGTTCATAGTATTTTTTCATAATCCTTTGTATTTCTATGGGCATAATTTACTCTTAATTCATGAAGAACTTCAAGTCCATTTACTACTTCCATCACTTTACTTTGCCAATTCAGATGCAGAATCTAAATAAATTCAATGCCATTGTGCTAAGAAAATCGAGTTTAGTTTAAGAGTTTTTATTTTTTATTTGAAATCTTCCTTTTTTGCTTTCTTGCTTACTTTAAATCTTGATTGTTTTCTCTGTTTCTATACAAACCATTGAGGATTCACCAGAAATACTTGTATAAAAATCTATATGACACATAGCTACAGAGATGTAATCTGTATGTAATGCTGAAATGCATTTCTTTTAAAATCCCACACACCTGCTGAAAACACAGCAATGATTAGGCTAGGCTTAAAAACATACAAATTGCGATGTAGAAACACAACTCTCTCTTCACTGTGTGCCTGGTGGAGTTCTGCATAAAACCAAATGTCCAAGAGAGTAGGAGCAAAGCATTAGTTTAATCTTCTGTTAAGTTTCTGAGCTAATCTAATTTTCCTCCCAACCCCAGAAAAATTAGGAAACAACTCAGGTACAAGGCAGCCCAGAACTCGAGTGTAAAGACAGACTTTAGAAGGAGAGTCCCTGGATGGGAGCGCAATGGTCATGGTGAGGGCACATCCACAAACAGCTTCCAGTGAAGGCCTGTTAAAAGGGGAATTCATGGGGTGCTCAGAACCCCACGTTGGATGCCCAGTGTCGAAACACTTTATTCAAGGTTTGATGTAAGTGTGACAAGATCTTATGGATAATGTATTCTCTGATGAACTGGAATGTTTAATTTGAAAACAGTCTCATCTCCCCCAGACTGCCACCTTAGCCAGACACATCACACTGGAGGTCTGTGAAGATGAGAAGGCCATGGTGTTAGCGCTAACAGTCATTCCATTTGTTCCTCAAAATAGTAACATTTAAATTTGGCATTCTTTTCTTTTCTTTTTCATTTTTTTTGGATGTGGTGCATACGTTTATTAGAAATATTGAATTAGAACCAGATGATATTTTCAGCTTAACTCTCCTCCCTTTCCTGTTATTCTGAGAAAACAATTCCAGATCCTGGGAGTGTCGGTGAGAAGACTATCCCGGTGCTCAGCAATGAAGCATTGTCTAAGTTTAATAATGGTAGAAAACTCACTCACTACAAGATCCTTGTCTGATGAACTCATAATTAATTTTGTTTTAAATGATGCCACTTAAAGAAATTCAGTTGCTTCTAATATTTTTTCAACTTCTGTTTTGAATTTTCCTGAATTTATAAAAGCTACATGGTTATATTTTCCAGACATGTTGAACAAATAATTTTTCAAGTGGGATGTAAGAAGCTTTAATGAAGCTAAAAAGCTTTTGCAGGTTAAGGATATTACAGAATCACCTTGGATATTTCTTTAATAATTTTGTTTAGAGAGTTTTTACATTTTGAGTCATTTATATTTCATTTCTGAGATTTTTATTGATCCCTAAAACCCACCCTTATATTCATATTAAATTACTTCAATAGTATTTTAATCATTCAAATTTTTTTCTTTACACTTTAAAAAAATATGTATTTTTATTTATTTCAGAGAGGAAGGGAGAGGAAGAGAGAGACAGAAACATCAATGATGAGAGAGCATCATTGCTCGGTTGCTTCCTGCACACCCCTACTGGGGATTGAGCCCGCAATACAGGTATGAGCCCAGTGTCAGTAATTTAGGGAGTTGGCTGGATACAGACATTTTCTTCTGCTTTGTTTTGCAGACTAATCAATTCATGAACAGGCTAGAACTTTCAAGCTCTTACCTTAATCCACAATCAATGGATGATACTCACACTGACCTCTTAAAAAAATAAAGTGTTTGTCTCCACTTAGCAAAAAAAGGTGTGCTTTATTAAATTTGGACTGTATTCTCTGGCAAAAGCTACACCACAGTTATACTGTTTATAAAGAGGCCAAAATACTGGTAAGGCCAAATACCACACAGACTAATCCCTAAAAAGACTCATTTATTTATCTTTCCTAATAGTTCCTCACTTCTCAACCCAATACTGCTGGAAAGAAGTAATAATTCTGCAACCAAACCACTTTGAATCCCAACCTCCTTCATCTCCAGTGAGGGAAGATGGACTCTCCATTGCTGTTTGCTGGTTTAGAAAATATGCATGTGTGTATAGCTACAACCCTTTAACGGTACTTTCAGGAGAGAGAATGGCTTCAAGCCCAAAAGAACGGAATGTGTGACTCTTGAGAAAAACAGGATTGAATTTCTCCTTAGTTGTTCTTGCCTAATTTCTGATAAGGCTTTGAGCAAAGAAAAAAAAATTGGAAACTCTTTAAGCTCCCAGCATCTGAATATCTCAGCAAACAGAAGGGCATTTGTTTATGACATATCTCTGGGGAATTCCCCCCTCCTACCCCAGGATCTTTCCCAGTTCCAATGCACCCTGATGCTCACCTGCTGGTCTCGCTTTGGTGTCAACATTTCCTTTAAAAATAGACCTTGCATTTTAGTTCTCTCTTTCTTTTTTTTAATGGAGAGAATAGAATTTCGTCTTTCATGGTGACACCATAGGACTCTAACTCTAGAAAGCTGCACAAATAAACTTTGAAGCTCTCTCCATGGTGGCCACATGCTGTCCCCGTCTCCACTGCACCCCTGGCCCCCAGCACCATGTGCATCTCTTCGTTTAAGAGACACAGCATGTGGCTGGAGATGAAAATGCGTCTCTGCTAAGTCAGAGGAAACCAAAAATGTCTGGTTACAATGGCATGTTTCCAGTATTTGCTTTCAGGAGATTATAGTTCCATTTAACCAAATTCCCGTTAGCAGATGTGATCTGGGCATGCCCTCGAGAGCCAATGTGATACTGAAAGGACCAAACAAAAGATGAAAACAAACAGACAGTGAGATACTCTCAGAGATTTCAGAAGCAATGCAAAGGGACTTCTGAGATGCAAAATAGTCAACTATCAGCAATTTAGACAGTGAAATGTCACCCAGCAAATGAGAATTTGTTTAGCAAAACGTGGATTCAACTTCCAGTTTAAAACTAGATTTCCCACATTTAACACTAGGATGCACTTGAGAGGATTCAGTTTAATCATCAATAGTCCTAAATTCCAAACAACACCTGCTATGTTAGTTCAATTATTTAAAAACTAACCTTTTAGAAAACAATGTTTTGGTTCAATCATAGCCCAGCAAAGTAGAATTCCTTATTTTCTTATTTCCTTATTTCATGGACTCTAGTGGTATCAAAAGTATTCTCTCAGGTGGGATTTTTTCCTTCTGTATCTTACTTCACTTCTGAAATTGAGCATTTATTAATGGGCCTGTACATATAGACAATGACTTCTGTTAAAGGAACTCATTCTTGTTTACCATACCGTTTCCCCTATTTATATTGAATCCTTGCAGCATCATTGTGAGTTGCTTGATCAACTAAACCTTGCTTCTAACTCTGGATGGTCTGGAATGGAGTATAAATAGTCACCGACTTCCTTAAGCAAGCAGGAGAAGGGTGTCTTTTACTGCGAGGGTGCCCTCCTCCCGTGGGTATTTGGAAGAAATGAAAAAAGTTGCCTGGAAGAGAGCTTGGGAGAGAAGTAGGTAGAGGTAAGTCAGTAGGGGGTATATCTGCACTGGAATTTTGACTCTGAGTATCTTCAAGTACATTTATTTTGTGATGACTTTTAAAAGTCTTTATGTCATGCTCATATGAAGTTAATGTTTTCCTTTATAGTGTTATGTGAAGATGTTCCTGAAGTGAGTCAAGTCTTAAGGTTCCACTGTAGAAACAAGCCATCTCAAGCCAAAACTATTCAATCTAATTTGGGAACTACTTTGAGGAATACGTCTACACAAAACATTCCAACAGGTATTGTAGTTATAAAAACAACTCAATTTTTCTAGAAGATCATCATTTGATTCTAATTAGATTTAAATAATTATAAACCAAGTTCACTGTGGTAAGTGCATGATGACAGCAAGCAATTTTGGTAAAATCATGGGGAATGAAGGCATTTCTTCTGTCTACCTACTTAGGGAAAAAAATCTATGAGTGGAGGGAAGATGAAAACCATATGTATCTAGAAGGAAGCACAGGACTGGGGCAGTTGTATGCAGTGAGGAAACACAGTTCCAAGGCAAAAGACTTTATGCAAAGGCACAAAGGCTGGCCTGGTTGGTGTGACTCAGTGCTTGAGCATCGACCTATGAACCAGAAGGTCATGGTTCTATTCCAGGTCAAGGCACATGCCCTGGTTTTGAGCTCAATCCCCAGCAGGGGGCATTCAGGAGGCAGCTACTCACTGATTCTTTCTAATCATTGATGTTTCTATCTCTCTTTCCCTCTCCCTTCTTCTCTGAAATATATATATAAAGGCACAAAGGCTGAAGATACAGGGCATATTTGTGAAAAGTCAACCATTATACTTACGCCTCTGAAATATACTGTGAATGAGACAAAGGATGTAAGAAGAGCAAATGGCTGCAAAAGTAGCTTGGAGTCAAATTGGAGGCTGTTACATAAAGCTAAGAGGTTACATTTTAATTTTGCAGTAAGAAACTACCAAGAGATCTACTCAGGAGTGGAACACTTCTACCTAAGGGTGATTAATTTGAGCTGGAAGAACCTTTATTTCATTGGAAAACTGTCAAGGACCTAGGTAGTCCTTGCCTCTTACTGAGGATCCTGAGGACTTTAGAGCATCTCTCGAGAGCTCCTGTGGTTATCTGTGGTGGGTTTGCTTTAGCTCATTCATTCCTTACTTATCATGCTTTGGTTTTTATTACATTTATTTCCACTTGACAGTGGTCTGGATAGCACAATCAATGCTTTGTTTTATTTGTATACCTCAGTTGCCAGTATACATATTGGTATCCACTTATTATTAATCAATAGTGTCATATGTAGGGTAGACATCCATACTTGCTTGACAAATTAATACCTTGATGGCAGGTTGTGAATGTTCTGGCCATGCACTTTCCTAACTTTCTTTGTGTGCATGGCTACAGGCTGTAAGTGTTTCTAGTATCTTAATTCATGTGACTGCTTTTATTCACTCTGATCATTTCAGATATGCTCAGAATAGGTATGCAAAGGTCCCTTTTGATATGTCTGGGAAAGAGCATATACTTGCTTTCTTTGATTCTTTGAAATAGCACTATCATCCTATTAATGAAAATTCAAGTTCTATGTTCTACTTGTTTAGAACATTTATTCATTTGTCAAATCCATTCAATGTATTCTACCCCTGGGACAGGCCCTGTACTAAGCATTTGGGATATATATATATATATATATATATATATATATATATATATATATATACTAGAGGCCAGTGCATGAAATTTGTGCATGGGGGAGGGGGGTCCTCTCAGCCCAGCCTGCATCCTCTCCAATCCAGGACCCCTTGGGGAATGTCCAACTGCTGGGGATCGGGCCTAATCTAGCAGTCGTACATCCCTCTGACAATCCTGGACCACTGGTTCCTAATCGCTCACCTGCATGCCTGCCTGCCTAGTTGCTTCTAACTGCCCCCCCCCCCACCAGCCTGATCGCCCCTCATTGCCTCGGCATGCTGGCCTAATCACCCCTAATGGCCTCCTGCTGCTGGCCAGGTTGCCCCCAACTGTTCCTTCCCTGCCAGCCTGGTCACCCCTTACTGCCCCCCTCTGCTGGCCCAGTTGCCCCCAACTGGCCCCCTGCCAGCCTAATCACCCCCAACTACTCACCCCCCCCACCGGCCTGGTTGCCCCTAACTGCCCCCCCACCAGCCTGGTCACCTCTTACTGCCCCCCCTGCCAGTCTGGTTACCCCCAATTGCCCCCCCCTGCCAGCCAGGTCATCCCCAACTGCCCCCTCCCTGCCAGCCTGGTCACCCCTTACTGCCACCCTCTGCTGTCTCAGTCGCCCCTCACTGCCCCCCCTGCCAGCCTAATCATCGCCAAATGCCCCCCCTGCCAGCCTGGTCAACCCTCACTGCCCTCCTGCCAGCTTGGTCGCCCCATGCAGCCTGCTGTTTAGTCATTTGGTTGTCCCTCACCAATCCCCCTGCCGGGCTGGTCATAGGCAACCATCTTCTGAGGGTGTGAGGGTTAATTTGCATATTACCTCTTTATTATATAAGAGGATGGGATGACTTCCATTTCCTAAAATATATTGTAGAACTTCTGGTAAGCTACAATTATGGCTTAAATACATTTATTTAACATGTTAAAAACAAATAATAGGTCTTGAGAAATTAATTGGTTGATAGTGTCAACATGTCCATTTCACTGAGTGGAATTCATATGTAGAGTAAAAACTTACAAAATAAGCACGATTGCTTAATTGTTATAACATCAGCAAGGAAAAAAGTAGAGGCAAAATACAATGAACATGTTTTAGGCCTTTAAAAGTGTTATTTAATTCCTAATGCATGTTCAACATGTTAAGGGAATTATATAGCTGAGATAAATTTTCATTTTTGTAGATATGTTATCCCTATCCTGAGCCCATCACCAGATACCTTTATTACCTCACATCTGAATATGAAACACTTTTAACTTCAGCAATGATGACTGTGGCTGCAGGTTCCAGATTTAACGCTGAAAATTCATTTGAGTTTTACTGTTGGAATGAGTTCAACCAAATGAGTTTATCTTTGAAGGTGCACGATGGAGGAGCAGTTACTTGACATCATTACTCGTCTTGGTTGTCATGTTTGGGCTACTTAACGATATACCTTAATTATCAAATTCAGAAATGAATGGGTCAGAATGGAGAGGATAATTGGGTAGGTGGAAGCAGGCTTTTTCTGGAATGGAATCAGAAAGCTTGTTAGCTGCTAAAGTGGTTGTGCTGAGTGAAGAGGTCATTAAAGTGAATGAGAGTGTGATGTTCTTTTCCTGGGATATCATATTTTGAGCCACATCTAAATCTAATTTAATGATTAACCTACCTTCAGGCAATGTCTATGCCTTTTAATTGCCACTTATTACATTAGATGGTTCAACTTTTACAAAATTAACTTTCTACCTGCCTCTACTTAATAACAGGTAATTTGAAATGCTGGTGCATTCTTTTTTTCATGTGGAAGTCAGAAGAGACTACTTTTTTAATTCAGCTGGTGGGGACATGGTTAGTGTGAAAATTATAAATTTACTTGAGGTTATATAACAGGTGCCTGGGTCGAAGCAGATTCCAGAACCACTTTGACATTTTCCAGAAATATTTCTGTCTTGCACACTAGCCCTCCCCATGCCGTGTGTGCACAGAGGGAACCTACTGTCCTACTGTCCCCATCTTATTAGTGTTCCCTTGGGAGACTAGTCACATTTCTGACTGTCTGGTGAGCTGTCCATTGGCCTTGACCTGCACTTCCAGAGAGAAAGAGAAGGAAAGCCATGGCTCACTGAACTGTTTGTTTTCTGATGCCCAACCTCTTCCCAGCACTGAATGATAGTACACAGCATGGACACCCCTTCCTCAGTTGGCTAGAAGGTCCTCCACTGCGTCCCCACAAATATGAGCCTATTCCTCAACAGCCCAATGGCCCTCCAGCCTAATGGCCACCAATCATACGTATCAGTCAGCACTTCTTAGGACAAACTTTTCTGGAATATATTTCAAGCCTGTCTGTACAGGGTAGAGTTCTCACCCTGTATTAGAGAACAAAGAAGCGCAGCAAATCTCACTAATGCAAATGCTGGCGCACTTTCACATCCGTTTTCACTGCCAACCTGAAACATTACTCTTCGAAACTGGAAGATGCAATAGAGACATTCTCATTTTAGGGGCTAATGTTAATGTCTTAATACAAAAAAATAAAGCAATCCGTGAAAACCAATAAAATGAACCCAGACTCATAAAGCTCTGAAATGATGGCCACACAGAGCACTTTCACATCTTCAGAGCACATTAGAATTAATGCCTAATTCATGATCACCACATCTGTGTAAGGGTGGCTTACAATACAAAATCCAGAGAAACTGAGCAACATGCCCAAGGCTACCCAGGGCACTCTGGTCCCAGTCTCAGCCCTTTAAATCCTGGGCATAGGTGTGCATGTGCTTTCCAAGCAGAGGAGAAAACCAAAGCTCATAAAAGGTGATTACAACATGAATACCTGATGTTTCAGATATTTGCCATAAACTCACAAATAAAATCTATCACCCATAAAGAGGTTTTATTGGAGTAAGCCTTCTGACAGTGATACATTTGCCTGGGGTGATGCTATAAAGCATGACTTTGACACTCTGGGTTTTTAACAGCATGTGAAATACAATAACCTTCCTCAAGTGAATGGATGGAAATTTACGTACCAAAGCAGGAAGGCGGCCAAATAGGCCCATTTGTTAAAGCGTTTGGAGGCAGGTGGGTCTCCCTGACTGCCAGCCATAAAGTGCTGTCAGCCAGTGTGTTAAGGGTACTGAAGGTAGCAATGTTACACACTCTTAAAAATGGATTATGAGGCAGAAAACAGTGGCATTTCTGTGTTGGCATTTGCCCATTTTATGACTCAGAGAAAGCAGCATATTTTATGAAACCACGCAGAAGAGACCATGACTGGAAAAAGGTAGTTTCTTAGGAGGGAATTAGGTGGGGGTCGTTAAGGATTTCCAGGAGAGGCTTGTACACACCCTTCCCACTCTTTCCCCAGCTCCCTGGCTTGACAAGAAGGTGTAAGGTGGCTGTTGCTGATTCTGGCCCACAGCCAGAACAAAAGCTCTAAAGCCAAATCTTTGAGGATATGAAATTTCTCACTGGTGTGCCAGCCATTTTATTGGGTTTCTAAAAGAGAGAAGTTTAATAAAACCAACTGGGTGAATCCCTCACCCTCCCTCCTTTTATATCCAGATGACTAGAAAGGGAATGTAATTTTGAAGCAGTCACAGTCTGTTCTGCCTCACTTCTCCTGCCCAAACCAGCCCACCCTCTAAATGGGCAGAGCTCCCAAACGGCCATAAAAGCTACCACTCTTGGGCCTTGGGGGCAAAGTCAGTAATATGCGCATGGGGCCAGAATTCTGACTACTCAAGTAGAAGAGATAAGTACATTTTGTCTTATTCTAGTCAGGCTGTCAGAATAGAATACTACAGACTGAACAACTTAAGAAAAACAGACATTCATTTCTTATAGCCCCGGGGACTGGAAGTCCAAGAACAAGGTGGCAGCAGATTCAGTATCTGCTAAGGTCCCTCTTCCTGGTTTTAGAAGGCACCTTCTCACTGTGGCCTTAATGGTGGGAGAAGTGAGGGGCTCTTTTCGGTCTCTTATAAGGACACTGATCCCATCATGAGGGCTCCACTCTCATAACCTCATTACTTCCCAAATGCCCCAACCCTGACCCATCACCTTGGGGATTAGGATTCAACATGGGAGTTTTCAGGGGACACAAACACTAGTTCATAGCACGTTCCCTGTAGGTCATGTAGATGCCATGGGAAATAGCTTCAATTTAAGCCATCGCTACAGCCCCTGACGGGTGTGAGTGGACCGGACCACACCTGCTGGGTTGAAGGGGGAGGTGGGAAAGGTTCTGGAGAACCTCACAGGATAGGCATTCACTAATCCTCCAAAATGAGACAGAATGAGAGAGCTGGAGAAAGAGAGAGGAGAGTCAGCATTTGTACCCATGTTTTAAGAATAAAATGAGCTTGCCTGGCTGGTGTGGCTCAGTGGTTGAGTGTTGACCTATGAACCAGGAGGTCATGATTCGATTCCAGGTCAGGGCATATGCCTGGGTTGTGGGCTCTATCCCCAGTGTGAGGTGTGCAGGAGGCAGCCGATCAATGATTCTCTCTCGTGATTGATGTTTCTATCTCTCTCTTTCTTTCCCTCCCTCTCTGAAATCAGTAAAAATATATATTTTGAAAAAAGAATAAAATGAGCTTAATGTCTCCTCAGCTGAGGTTTCTCAAACTTGCAGGCAAATCTTAGGGACTAAGATTTAGAAGACTTGCATATATTGTTCCGGGGTCAGCTGGGTTAGAAAATTATCAAGCAACTCTTTGATGGAAGTTGGGGTATGAAGATGAGTTTGTGCCTTCAAGATGCTCCAAGTGGAGGGACTGGCACAGGAGAAATAACAACCTCGGATTGTATGTGAGGAAGTTATGAGACCACATCCCTTGCTCTAACCCATTCTCTAACACTCCCACAGCTCTGCCTCCAGCTCTGCCTTTCACTTCAACTCTAGTCACTCACCCCATCAACTCTGCAATCACACAGCATATGTGTTCTAAAAATCACCACACTGTTTGAAGTCAGGAAGTCAAACCGCCAGGTAGATGAGGGAATGGGGTGAAGCCCAATACTCAGTGATGTATAAAAAAGTTAGAAAACTAATAAAATGCTAGAAGTTTTACACAGGATAACTGGTTGAGGAGACATAACTACTGCAATAAATAGGAGCTTTATTTTGAAAACTACCTACCATCTGTTTTTGGAAGTGGGTGTCCCGGGGGGTTGCAGCCCCTGCATTGTGGTGCGATGGTGGCAGGGGCTCATTTCCTCTCAGATGGAAGTGGTGACACCAGGTAGGGGGTGAGCTCATGCTGCTGGCACTGCAGTCTGAGCTGTGTGCCTTCTGGGTGGTTGGGTTCAGCTGGGTATGGTTTTCTGTGTTCACATGTTGCTCTTTGTGGACAAAATTGTACAGAAGAAAACCTAAAATCTGGTCATTCCTGTTATACCCCAATTATTCTCTAATATACCAACTGCACTGGAACAAATCTGCATTCTCCAGACAAGCATTATTACTTATTTCTGCCAACTCAAAATCTCCTTTGGTTGTTAAATGACCCCCTAGGACAGTGATGGTGAACCTCTGACATGCGTGTCAGAGGTGACAAGCGAACTCATTTTTTTTGGTTGATTTTTCTTTGTTAAATGGCATTTAAATATATAAAATAAATATCAAAAATATAAGTCTTTGTTTTGCTATGGTTGCAAATATCAAAAAATTTCTATATGTGACATGGCACCAGAGTTAAGTTAGGATTTTTCAAAATGCTGACATGCCGAGCTCAAAAGGTTCACCATCACTGCCCTAGGATATTAAAGATCCTAATTTAAACAGAATTCTTAATTCTCCCGGCCCCTCCCCTATGCCATCTGTGAGCGTGCTCATCTCTCGTCTACCCAAAGAGTGAAAATGATAATCACCCAGGTCCTCAGCCTCAGACATAGTGTTAATCCAGTTTTTCTCTTTCTCATTCTCCACATCCTTATCTCATGTTAGCAAAACTTGTTGGCCCCTCATTTAAAATGTATTTTGAATACATTCCTCCAACATATTATTATGTAGTACATATAAAGTACTGACAATATCTATGCCAGTCTCTCCGTTTGGCCACATTATTTACACAGCTGCCAGCATTCTGAACCAGATGATTCTAAGCAGATGTTCAGTTCTTTCATGGTTAACATATGCTAAGAATAAAGTCCCAGTTCCTTTCTTTGGCCCATGCACCCTGTGGGACCTGGCTCACACCTCCGCTCTACCCTGTCTTCTCTTGTACTTTAATATGGAGAGAGGACATCAAGCTGACTCCCTCCTCTGGATCTTTTCCTTGGCACTGGCTAGTATTTCACTGTATTTTCACGTGCTTAGCTTTTCTTTTATTACTCAGGGTTTGTTCAAAAGAGGAGACTTCTCTAACCACGTCTGTAAGAAGGGAGGGTGCTAATGTCAAGCTTATTTGAAAGGTGCTTGATTCAAAGGTGAGGGATTAAACAATTTAAGCAGAGAGGTTTCCAAAAAGAGAAGCTGTGAGGAAAATGCCTCATCCTTACTCACACCTCCAATTCTATGGTGGTAATTCTATCTGTGACCAATCCCCAATGGGCTGCATTTTGTATTCCAACGTGACAGCTAACTAATATGAGAATTCTTACTAAAAGTGAATGTGTTACTATCTCACATGGAATGGTAAGAGCTTCCCATATCATGGCATTTTCTTTTTTTTTTTTAAATATGTTTTATTGATATTTTACAGAGAGGAAGGGAGAGAGATAGAGAGTCAGAAACATCGATGAGAGAGACATCGATCAGCTGCCTCCTGCACATCTCCTACTGGGGATGTGCCCGCAACCCAGGTACATGCCCTTGACTGGAATCGAACCTGGGACCTTTCAGTCCGCAAGCCGACGCTCTATCCACTGAGCCAAACCAGTTTCGGCCCATATCATGGCATTTTCATGTAGAGATATACTTGGTCAACCATGGGTCAGAGCACCTTTCACACAGCTAACAATATGTGGCTGCCCATAGGCTTCCCTGAACACAGAGCTGAGCCTACTCACCACCCTACAGAACAACCAGCAAATGAGAGATGTCCTCTGCTACCTGCCATGTAGCTTATACTGACCAGTGGAGGAGCAAATGGCAGGGCAGCCTGACACCTCCATCGTGTGGGCAACAACATTCTGTCTTGTGTTGAGAGTGAAGATACAAACTATAGGATATTTGAGTGACCAGGAGTAAAATTGTCACCAAATGGCATTTTTTTCATGTGAAATTAAACCAAATTTTAAGATATATTCTTAGTGATATTGGTATAGACTGACTGTGTCCCCCAAAATTTGTATGTTGACATTTAATCCCCAGTGTGATGGTGTTAGGAAGTGGGAGCCTCTGGGAAATGCTTAGGCCATAAAGGAGGAGCCCACATGAATGGGATTAGTGCCCTTATAAAAGAGACCCTGGAGAGCTCCCTTGCTCCTCATCAAGTGAGGATATAGTGAGAAGACACCATCTATGAACCAGGAAGCCCTCATCAGACACTAAATCTACTAGCACCTTGATCTTAGACTTCCAGCCTCCAGAACTGTGAGAAATGCATTTCTGTAGTTTGTAAGCCATGCAGACTGTGGTACTTTGTCATAGCAGCCAGCGTAGCACCAGCCATTCACGTAAAGGCCTTATTTATATCCAAAGCACTAGAGCTACTTCCACACTCAGCACTGCAGGTGCACAGCTGTGCAAGAACACGCCACAGCCTGCACAGACATGCTGCGTGCACACGTGAGGAGTGCAGGATCCAGACAGGCCTGAGCACCCACCCTTGTCAGGTCAGAGAGTGCATGTCCAGTTTGAAGCCGATGCTTTCTGTGGACCCTGTTGGGAAGGCATCCTGAGTCACTCAGGATCGCTGACTGTGCTGTTACCTCCTGTAGCCTCCAAACACAGCAGCAGGACAGTGGCGTCGGAGGCTGTTGTGCGTATGTTGTGCAATAAAAACAAATGAATAATAATAATAAAAAAGAACAGAATGAAATACTTGCATTTCTTAGAAATCAGAGCCAATTGCTAATTGAATGAGTTAACAGTAGCCAAAAAATTTCAAGAGCTAATCTTTGCACCACAGTTTTCCTCTCATGTAGTTTGCAGATGCATTTTTTATGGCCAACACTATGAGCAGTCAGCCCGTTAGCCTATGAAATGTACCCAGAGTTTATACTAATCTTAAACTGATCCATCATCATTTATCTTCAGTGTTTGCATAGAACAAATTCAGTCAACCTGGCTTAAGTAAATGAGCACAAACCAAAGCCATATGGTGATTTCCTAAAACTTTTCCCTCTGGAAATCTGTCAAACCAGCTGTGCATAATGACTTATATTAGTCACAATTACTGACGTTTCCTTTTGTCTCTCTAATAAATTCCTTGCATATAAAAGGCATTTGGCAAACAGGTATTGCTTTTCTGTTTCTTCTCTCCAGTCTGATTGTTTCCACGCCTATTAATATTTACAGATGGATCCTTGCTGGACTCATGCAAAAAAGTGTGTTCATTCTATTCCTGAATTTAGCTAGCTGTGTGGCAATGTGTCTTTCCTGGATATAATTCCTTCAACTGTGAAATAGAAAAAAATGTGGGGTAAGATTACTTCTGATTTCACTCATAGATTTAACATTTAGGGTATTAAATTGTGCCTATTTTCTGAGTACTTGGCTATATTAAAATTTTAATCATGAACATAGCTCTCTTCTGCAACTTTCCCAACTTGAAGCATGAGTAGTGGGCTTGCTAGGTGGACAAGAAGAGGGAGGGTGCTCAGACAAGAGGGGAGGACTCGTGTGAGGACATGGAGGTACAATGCAGCAATATGGCATGTTGAGTTCTGGGAACTAAGAGGAATCTGATGTTATCTGAGCACATCATGTAACTGTGATTGGAGGTGAAGCTGTAGATATGGAACTGTGGTCAATCAGATCACATTTTTAAGGATCATATTCACGGTCCTCTATTTCTACATATACCTGCTGCTTAACACTGCTGCAGAGGGAGAGGGAGAGGGAGAGGGAGAGGGAGAGGGAGAGGGAGAGGGAGAGGGAGAGGGAGAGGGAGAGGGAGAGGGAGAGGGAGAGGGAGAGGGAGGGGAAGAGAGGATGTAGTTTATCCTGAAATTCAGAATCAGAGCTCATTGGGATGGTCATTGACAGATCTGATAATAATTCCAAGAGTGTTAAGGATGAGTGCTTGATCTCCTGCCCTTTTGTGAATGTTTCCTAATATTAGAATGTACACTGGTGACTAGAAATTACTTTGGGGTCAAGAGAGCTTCGTCTGTTTTCTTGCATTAAAATATCTGTCTACATAGACCAGGTGGTTGTATTGACATAACTAGGAGAGGAGTTCATAGACTATTGGCTCTGAAATCATAACCATGATTCTAAGTACCTTGATTAAGTTTGGCCAACATTTAACTAAATGAGTTGAGTGAGCAGCTTTCTATAGGGACTTAGTCACTCAGGTATTTTGACATGCATTTGCAACCAGTTGATCCTAGAAGGTAGGTGTTCTTAAAATGAAGTGTCTATGATGCAGTTCTGTTGTCCTAATTGTTACTTTTTGCTTGTTTTGTAAAACTGAGGATGGTTCTTAGTCATACCCACTTAAGAAAAGTATTATTGGAATAGAACTTTCTTTGTAGGCCCACTAATCTTTAAGCCAGATCAGTCCCCATTTCTCCTCCAGGAGAACTTGGGCCCTCCTTCCGGTTCCCCTCTGTGAGTGCAGGCATTCAGGGGTGTACACGGCTTTATATTCTCTTCGGGTTCCTCGCTTTCATCAGACATTGTAAATCCTGTTAAATAAAGCTCATCCTTCCACATTAAACCAGGAACAGAGAATTTTTCAGGGACTCTATCTTATAACTGACATGTATTATTTGTTAAAAGGTTCACTCTAAGTAGGATTCAGTGGAGAAATACGTGGGAAAGGGCCTGAGGGGATGTAGGATGCAGTTCATCCTGAAACCTAGGATGCTCTGTGTCAGACCTGGAGACAGCTGACTACAGGACAGTACACTCTAGCCTGCTGGTGACTGCAGCCCTCCTGAGCCCTACCCTAACTTTTCCTATAAATGATTCTGTGCATCCTGCCCTTGCCATACCTGTGGGGTAGAACAAGTCCCTCCTGGTTTCAGGGGAGAGGGTTCCTGTAATGAGGCTTTCTCCATTTCTGGCTATGCTTTATGGGGAAACCCCCAGGGAAGGTGTTCCAAGGAACTAAAAATAGATGTGTCTTTGCTAAGTGAGTCATTTTCCTTTCCTTCGTGTAATCTCTGAATCATTTAACCCGTCATGTTTCTTACTTGCCTTCACTAGAAATTTCTAGTCAAATTTATGGCTCTCCAATATCCAAGTCTGAACTTGTCCCATTAGGCTTACATTTTGTGTACTTCCTTCAATACTGTCTCTCTAAACTTTATTTCCCATTGTCCAAATATCTTTGCCCACTTTTACTGTATAATGCATATATTTTATCTTAAATTTGTTATAATATACTGCAGTTGACTAAATTTATAAATGCCAGTGATATAAATACTATATAATAAATAAAGATAATATAAAAGAACATACTTATTTTACATTGCTATATACATACTTACAAATATTATTTATTTTATTTCATTATTTATGTTATATTACTTTTATTATTTATATATTAATATTAATATATAACATATTGTGTTATCAGAAATAAAATACCAGTGATATTTGCTATATAGAATAATTTTACCATTGAAATTGAATTCAAATAATTATCTACCCATTTTTTGTTACTATATTAATAATTAAGTTTAAATTTAAAAATTTAATCAGACACCAGGTCATAATGACTATTTCTTTGGGGTCATTACACATCTACTATATGTCATTTCCCAAATTCCAAAATAAGATAAGATAAACAAAATGGTATAAGCCTTAACATTTGAAAAAGGGGAAAATGGGAAAGGCCCTCTGGTCTTCAAAATATTTTTCAGAAAAAAAAGAAAGAATAAAAGGAAGAAAATAGATGATAGATTAGTTATATAGAAAGATAGTAGATACATTTTGTAGAAATATTTGCATATATTTATTACCTACTAGAGGCCTGGTGCACAAAATTTGTGCACAGGGGGGGATGAGGAGGTCCCTCAGCCCAGCCTGCAACAATGCCAGCATCCCTGGCCCCAGCCTCTGGCCAGAGGCCACTCCCCTCCCTCCGGGCAGCCTCCAGGAAGATGCTTTTCCTGGGGCCTCCTCAGGGCCCCGGCCCTCGATGCCCAGCAGCTCAGGTACTCAGGGTCTCAGACTCCCAGGTGCCACTTCCCCGCTGGTGCAATGAGCATCAATTGCCGTGGGAGCTGCGCCTCGAGTCACCCCCTCGGACCGTACTACTTGTGTGCGCAGAGGGGGCGACCATGGCAGCAGCACTTTGATGTCTGTAGCACGCCCGCTGGACCCCCCTGCCCTGCCACGGCACCATGCTGGTTGCATCTACACTGTGGGCAAGGGGCTTCCAGTCTGTGACTGGGGATGCCAGGCTGCGACTGGGGCCTGCGGCCGGAGAACCCCAGCACCCATAGGGCTCTGTCAGCATCCATTTTTCTGGTTCCATCAGCATCAGGAACTGGGAAGATCCATTTTTCTGGATCCTCCTCTCCCTCCACAAGGCTGGAGCCCCTTCCCTCCCTCAGCGGCTGAGGAGCAGATGCTGGGCTTGCATTGCCGGGGAGACACCACCAGTGTCCACCCTGGCCACTATGGGCACCGCCATCTTTGTTGTGAAGTGATGGTTAATTTGCATATTACTCTTTTATTAGATAGGATTATGTATTTTTATTTCTTTCATGTCTGTTCCACTGATCAGAGTAAAGCAAATACTCTATAATTTTAAGGTCTTACACACATGGTCACACTATGTTCAAATATATGGTACAGCTTTGCCAGATCCTAATGTCAGGCACATTAGGGTAAACTTAGTAGGTCAGGACTTTAAAAAGAAGAGAGATTCACCCATCCTGCATGGCTCAGTGGTTAAGCATCAACCTATGAACCAGGTGGTATTCCGGGACAGGGCACATGCATGCCCAAGTTGAGGGTTCAATCCCCAGTGGGGGTTGCAGGAGGAAGCCGATCAATGATTCTCTCTCATTATTGATGTTCATAGGGAGACTTAGAATCTGATAGATAGAGCACCTGAATTAATCTAAAAATAATCATATTATTTTAAATCTTAGAACACATATACTTATGTGAATAGGGGGTTAAGTTTTTCTTAAGTTTCCTTTTAAGCGATGCGATGGAGGAGGTGACTCAGCAGTGAATCCAGCAAGCCAACTGACCAGCAGGGTCACACTGACCCACCAGGAGTCAAAACATCATCTCATCAACATCATCACATTGCCTGGTAACTAAGGACAATAGCTGACATCTGCGGACCTCAGGACTGCGCAGAGCTGCACTCTGTCCCCAGCCTCACCCTCGCCCCTTCCCCTTTATGGTCCTGTCCCCTGCACCTTGCTGTAAGTCAGGATTTACATGCTTGTAAGAGCCCTATCTTCTTGGTTGGCCAGCCTTCTCAATAAACGCCTTAAGTGATTCAACCCTGCCTTCATTATTGGACACAGTGACAGGCAGCCTGAGCCCAACTGGGGGTTTCCTGGTAACAATATTTCTATCTCTCTCTCCCTCTCCCTTCCTATTTGAAATCAATAAAAATATATATTTTCAAAAAGTTATACTGTTAATTATTTAGAAAATGCTAGGTAAAACAAATTTAAACCAGTTTCCTTACAGCAAGTTTTTTCAGAGTTCTTCATATGCTAATTTGCATCATGACTCTAGTTTTAAAAAAATATATTTTTATTGATATATGTCTCTCCCTTTTAAAGGGAGAGAAAAAATCATGATTTCTCTAAATTATTTGACCAAGCAATTCTGTTTTTCAAATTATTTTGACATCTCTGGGGAACAGTGATTCATACAAGCTTCAGTAAACAACTGCTTTAAAATTATGATCATAGCTCATATAATCATACACCTTTGAGCTGGAAGAAACTAGAGATGGTTTAATTCAAGTTCTTTATTTTAAAGCCCAGGATGATGAGACATGGATTGTAATCCTGATTTTCCACATGAGTGTGGTCTTTGGCAAATTATTTAACTTCTGCTAACCCAAGTTTTCTCCTCTGTACAGCTTTGACACCTATAATGTGTTGTCAGTGTGAACACAGAATAAAGGGAAGTGTATCACACTCAGAGCAGTTCCAGGAGTGCACACTTCACTCTCAGATGCTAGTTCCTTCCTCTCCGCATTGTCTCCATGATGGCAGAGCTGAGGAGAAGAACCCCGGTATGTCCTATCTGCTGGATTTTAACTCTCCTTGTTATATGCTTTCAGTTAATATTATAAGGATTGATGTTTGTAGTTTTCTTTTCTTTCTTTTTTTTTTTTCTTTTCTTTTTTTTTTTTTGGTAAATATTGGCACTCACCCAATTGTCCCACCTCCACCTGCCATCTTTTGGCACAGAAGATGAGAGATGGGTTTTTGTCCCAGGTTCCTTGAGAACAGGGCTCCCAGGCCCAGCGGCATCTTACAAAGAGGCTGGCATGTTGTGCCATGAATGACAGCCCTTTGGAGAGACATATCTCTTTCTTCCTAACTGGCTATAGTGTCTTTAAATGCCAAGATTAATATTCCTCTGGAAGGGTATAATGAACCATTGCCCACTGAATTAAAACATTGTAGAACCTGGGGAAAGTTTCAGATGACGTTAGTTATTAACATCTATAGGAGAGAAAAAGGCCCTTTACCCCCCCCCCCCCCCAGGTCCTGTGGCTGGTCTAGGAATTCCACTGGCATAAGGCAGATTAACAGGAGGAAAGAATACAAATGTATCTAATATTTTAATGTGCACATGGGAGTTTTCAGAAGGAAAATGAGCCCCAAAGAAGCTGTAGACCTAAAAGCTTATCTATCTCTTATACAAAGGATCATAATGTGTGGGATGTGACAAGACACAGTGGTGCAGGCTAGGGCAGTAAATTGTGAGACAGGGACTGGAAGATTCTTTGCGGGGGGGGGGGGGGGGGAGGGCGGGGGCTGGCAGGGAGGGCTAAAGGAAGATTAGGGTTATTTAAATACATGTGTGTGTCCAGGCCCATTCTGGCAGGGGTAGGGTTTTGCTTTTCCTGGACCAGAGAGGACACCTTTCTCACAGGAAATTTGATGGCCTGCTGTTAGGGAGAAAGAGGGAAGTCAGCGAGCCTTCTGGGATCTGCTGAGTCTATAGTGCCTTTAGCATAAAATAATCAATATGCCAAAGTGGGATGATCTGAACTCCTTCACACTCATTATCAATTCACATCTGCTCCAAGCTCTGGATGAAAGGAGACATTTAAGGAACCCTGGCCTATTTGAGGGGGAGGGGGAGATGTTTGGAGTGGTGGAGCATTCCTGGGCAGCTGAACTATTCTTAGAGGGACTATGCTGGTAACTGGGGAGCTTTAAGAAACAGCGATTTGAACCTAAAAAGATCGTTAAATGATCCAATAGAATAAAGATCTGGATATGTTTTATTAATCATAGCATGTTAGAGTTTTTTTAAAAAAGCATAAAACACATATGCCTTGAAGGAGACATTAAGTGATGAATGTCATACCAGGTAAAGAGAGAGTCTAAAAGCGCTCCCTAAAGTCACATTACTTTTAAGTTTTTGGTTAGGAGATGATGTAACGATGTCTTGAGACAGCCACAGATGTTTGTAGAATGTAACTAGAGTCAGATGAGCTCATGGTTCCTGATGAAGGAGTAGTCTGGACCGCAGTCTGTGTTTTTATAGTCTAATGATAAAGCCTCAAATCTGCTGTGAGTCAGTCAAAACAAATAAACAAAAAACAACAAAAGCCCAAAGATTGAATTTTCACAAGTACTACATATTTGTTGAGATTTGGCTATGGGTTATGAGATGCTGTCTTAGTCAGCTGGGGCTGCCATAGCAAAACACTAAGAACTGGGGTTCAACTCCGAATCCAGTGAAGGCAGTTGGGGATTTATGGCCAGCAAGCAGAGGGAGGGGTCGTGGATGGCACCTTACTGAGAGGTGACATTGGGGCTGGGAATTCTTGCCGAAGGCAGACATGTGATGGGACATCCGGACGGGAGGAGGAATTTGGTCAGATATGAGGGTGATCAGATGTCAGGGTGGGGGGACTCTTGCTAAATTGACTTAGCAGGATTCTTGTTGAAGGTGGGTTATGTGAGTCCAGCAAAGATGGGCCAAGGTCAAGCAAACCTGGTTGAGAACTGGGCTCAGAGGAGCCTGACTCTCCTCTCCTTTGGTCAAGAAGAGAGTCTCTGTCACTTGGGAGCTTTCATGGCGACTTTAGCCTGAGATCCCAGCTGTCCTTTGACATTGGAAGAGCTGAAAGGTTCCCCAAACCCGGGACTTTGGTAACGCTGTTGGATTGAGAGACTCCCCATCTCAGGAATTCTCAGAATGTCCCCCAACTGCATGAGGGACATATATGTGTTCGTTTGTTTGTTTCCTAACTTCTAATCTCTTTCCTAAAGTAGATTTCAAATAACTCAGAATAGGCTCAGTTGTCCCTTGGCACTGACCCAGTTTTCCTGGGTGTCTCCCTAATCTTCCTCTGCCTTCGTGTCCGAATTAAGACCTCCAACCCTGGGTCTGTTATCTGACCAGAAAGTCTTGCCTATTGAAACTGTTGTAATCTTTTAACAGCCTTTTCTGCCCTCTTCTGCACACTTTCTAATTTCTCATCTGCTTTCCCTGGAAATCTGATGCTTGATTTGGACACAATTTAATCCTCACTCCTTCTAAAAGCAGCTGTTGAGTGAATGCTTCACATGGAAATCTAGAAAGCATATATCATGTATACTGCTTTAGATTAACATATTTTTTTTATTTCTTTGACTTCCAGTAAGAAAATTTCCAAAATAGGTACATTTTAAAATAAAACTTATTTTTATACATTTGTTGTCAAAAAAAAAAAAAAGGCACTGGAAAATCATCAGGAGAAACATTCCCACTGTTTTAATCTGCTGGAAACTGTTGGTGACTAAAACAACTTGCCTGAAGGAATTTTTTAAAAGTTGATCTTACACTCTGTAATGTCCCTTGATAGATCAGATTGGAAAACTCAATGAGCTCTCTGCTCATTTCTGGTCCCTCCCAGTCTATGTGCTAAGGAGTTAACACACTGTATTATAGCTCATCAAATCCAGACCACCCTGCAAATTCCTATTTTACAGAAGAGGGAACGGAGGCTATGAAATGGGACCCAAGGTACCCCTGGTCACCCAGCAAACAAGATGGGAAGCCATTGTCTGGGGAGAAAGGGTGCTTCCAAGGAGCAGCTGCTGATGCCGTCCACTGTGCTATTGGGAGATGCAGGGGATCTGGAAATGAGTTTGGGGAATGAGTGGATTTGAGAAACCATCCAGTCCTGAGATTTCCAAACTGTGTCCCGCGGAGCCTCAGGCCTCGGCTCATCTACATGACTGAGTGGCTCCACACACAAATGGAATGAAAGGTGTCGGCAGGTAGCACACATTCCTGCCATAACCACTGATGTCTTCCCAGACTGACACTTTCCAGATGGGGAAACTGAAGTTCAGAGAGGCTGCTTGAATTGTTTCCGGTCACATGGCCACCCGCTGTGAAGGGAGGAGGTTTTCTGTTCAGTGCTCTTGCTGTCACACTAGGTTGGTATACAATTCATTAAAATAACATATTTGAGATCAATTTAGTTTCCAGCAGTTAGTCTTTCCAATTTTTGAGCTTCTATTAAAACGAGTAAAGCTTAATGTGTGAAGCATGTCTCTAGCAGCAAAATCCCCTAGGACCAGCCACGCAACCTTTAGAGATGAAAAGGCACATATCAGTCTCAGGTCCTCTCAACAGAAAGGTGTGATGGGGGCTCCTGGCAGGGTAGCTGATAGACCTGCCACCACAGGAAGTGTTCAGTGCCATGAGTTACTGCGCCACAGTAGCTGGCAGGCAAAAATAAAATCCAAAATTAATCTTAAAAATATTTGGAAACAAATGCAACAACACAAAATCCTGTTCTGACCTACTTAGAGAAAAACACCATTTCTCAAAGGGTATCAGTGAAAAGTAAGAAATGGTGGCTAAGAACTAGGGAGAGGTAAACTCTAAGATAATCAGAAACTCAATTTTACAGGAGGATTTTAGAATAAAACCAACAGCTTTAATGGACCCCAGATGTTAATAGGTAGCTGGGGGCATATTGTGGAGCCCAGATGATGAGAGCTCCACTTTCCATAAGAGAACTATTTTGCTTCAAGCGTTGAACTACTGTAAGCACAGCTGCAGATGTGTAATGCCCGATGTCTCCCCCTGCTCTTCCTAATGCTTCTCCTTCCAGTTCTGTCTGCTACAAAGGGTTTTGTGTCTTTTTGGTATCATTTCAAATCTAGGAGGGAATAGATTCCATTTTCAAGATGTTTCGTTGGGTCGACTTAGAGACAAGTAAACAAGGCAAGGCTGGAGAGCTGGTTGTGCAGGGTTTTTCTCCACGTCCAACATGAGAAGGGGGGAGGGAGCAAAACAGTCATCCCAGCAGGCCCGTGGGACCCTAATGCCTACCTCATTAGCTGCCCATTTTCTCAGCCCTGATGACTGATTCTGTCCTAATGCAGGTACATAGCCTTTACCCAGTTCCAAATCTATCTCAGACTCACTTTGGAAATCAATTTCTATCGAAGGAATAGCCAAGAAATATTTGAGTTACTCCTCCCAAAGTAATTTTCATTCTGATTCGAAGTTTCCCTGAAGCCATCAATCCATTCAGATCTTCAGGGGAATAAATCTATAATGCTAAAATTTCATTCAGTGAGACAGTCAAGAGGGGGTGGAAATGCAGATTTGGAGACCAGCTATCTCCTACAGGGCATCCTCTCAAGGTCAGCCAGTAGTCACAAGTGGTCCCTGTCCATTCCTGAGCCTGAGCTCAGCTTCCTTTGTACACTCAGGAGGGTGCTACATGGAGGGCATTTTTGCTGCAAGCTGCTGGAGAACCAGCCCCAGTTTCCATTGTAAGTACACTTAGAGCCCTCCTCTGCCCATGGCAGCTAGTGGCTTTCAAGCAGAATGGCTCTCACACCGTGTGGGAGAAGCTGTACTCTGTAATCATGGTAAACAACAACCTTTCTCACACCACACTTCTCTTCAGATGGAACCAGACCTTCATGATTTGAAATTCTTAAGCAACAATATCTAAGCAACAGCCTTCTGCTCCACAAGCTGTGGTTCTGCTCAAGCAGCATAGAGTGCAGATAATTCAGAACACATCACTCCAAAATATACCACATTGGTTAATTTTGTTTATTAGATTCCACATATAAGTGAAATCATATGGCAGTTGTCTTTCTTTGACTGGTTTATTTCGCTTAGCATAATGCTCTCAAGGTCTATCTATGCTATCATGAAGGGTAATATTTCCTTTTTAATGGTGTAGAAGTATTCCATTATGTAACTGTGCCACACTTTTGTATCCACTCATTTACTGCTTCCAAATCTTGGCTATTGTAAATAATGCTGCAATGAACATTGGGGTGCATATATTCTTTCGAATTAGTGTTTCATCTGGATATATTCCCAGAAGTGGAATTGCTGGGTCATAAAGCAGTACAATTTTTAATTTTTTGAGGTAACTCCATACTGTTTTCCACAGTGGTTGCACCAATCTGCATTTCCACCAGCAGTACAGGAGGGTTCCCTTTTTTCCACATCCTCACCAACACTTGTTGTTTGTTGATTTATTAAGGATAGCCATTCTGACAGGTGTGAGGTGATAGCTCATTATGGTTTTAATTTGCATTTCTCTGATAGTGACATTAAGCATCTTTTCATATGTCTATTGACCATCTGTATGTCCTCTTTGGAGAAGTATCTATTCAAATCCTTTGCCCATTTTTAAATTGGATTATTTGTGTATGTTTTATGTTGAGTTTTATAAATTCCTTATAAATTTTGGATATTAACCCCTTATCAGATGTATCATTGGCAAATGTGTTCTCCCACTTAGTAGGTTGCCTTTGCTGTGCAAATCTTTTTAGTTTGATATAGTCCCATTAGTTTATTTTTCTTTTGTTTCCCTTGCCCAAGGAGACATATCAGAAAAAAAAAATATTGTTTTGAGAAATACCCAAGATTTTACTGCCTGTCTTCTTCTAGGATTTTCCTAGTTTTCAATCTAATATTTAAACCTTTAATCCATTTTGAGTTTATTCTTGTGTATGGTGTCTAGTTTCTTTCTTTCTTTCTTTCTTTCTTTCTTTCTTTCTTTCTTTCTTTCTTTCTTTCTTTCTTTCTTTCTGCAAGTATCTGTCCAATTTTTCCAACAGCACTTATTGAACAGACTATATTTACCCCATTGTATGTTTTTGCCTCCTTTGTCAAATATCAATTGACCATAAAGGTGTGAGTTTATTTCTGGTGAAGGTATTAAGCAATAACAACCAAAACACAAACAACTCATAGACACAGACAAGGACATGGTGATTACTAGAGGCAAAGGAAGGCGGGGGAGTAAAAGAGGGTAAAGGAGGGTGGTGAAGGTGGAAGAGGGTAAAGGGGAGATAAATGGTGATGGAAGGAAACTTGGCTTGGGGTGTAAATATGCAGTACAGTGTACAGATGATGTATTATAGAATTGTACACATGAAACCTATATAATTTGATTAACCAATGTCATGCCAATAAGTTAAAAAAAAATAGCACGTTGACATATTTTAAGTTAAAAACACTTGAGGGACACCAGGTACAAGAAGAGCACCCTGGCTTTTCTCTTTCTTCCTAAAAACAGGAGGTAAAATTAATGTGAAAGGTGCCCTTTCCATACCAACAGAAAGAAAACTGCAAACAAAACTTGACAAACTAACTCTTCTTATTTTTTCACCATTAACTGCACTGGCCCAAGCCCATTTGCCTTGTACAATTTTCAAAATCCACTATTCTTTGCCAACCCTAAGTGTTCAACTGTAACTACCTCTTTAGTCTTCCTTTCCTTAGGACAGTGGTTCTCAACCTGTGGGTTGAGACCCCTTTGGCGGTCAAACGACCCTTTCACAGGGGTCGCCTAAGACCATCCTGTATATCAGATATTTACATTACGATTCATAACAGTAGCAACATTACAGTTATGAAGTAGCACCGAAAATAATTTTATGGTTGGGTCACAACATGAGGAACTGTTTGAGAACCACTGCCTTAGGAAGTCTCCTGTGTTACATTAAATTTATGTAATAAATCTTCATGTTTTCACTTGCTGGTGTGTCTCTTGTTATAGAGACCCATTAAAGACCTGTACCACCAACAGTCAAAGCCTTTCCCTCAGCTCTGCCCCAAAGGAAGTCTGTGCTTCCAAATCATAGAAGTTCCCTCTCTTGATTTTGCATCAACCAGGAGAGAAAAGGAGAGAGACCTTTTGGTGTCGCTGGAGGCAGGGTTTCTCCAGGAGTGAGCATCCACTGGGAAGTGCTGGATTTGGTGTGGATGTCTTACGTTGTCCTTTTTCTCCTCTTCAAACTTCTCATGAGCTTTACTCCTGCTCCAACTCTTCAGCTGCTCAGACAGCACATGCTGGAGTTCTTCCCCATGTCGCCCTCTCACTGCCACATCTAATTCATAAGCGAACTCTGTCTAACTGTATCCACAGTCTGACCACTTCTCACCATCTCTGCTGTTACTATTCTGGTCCCAGCCACACTGTATGATGCCAAGATGACTGTGCTGCCTCCTAGCTGGGTTCCAGTGAAGCCATTTGTCCTGCCTGCAGTCTGAGAAGTGTATTCAGATCAGGGCAGTTCGGTACCCAGATAGCCCTGGCCCCCTCTCAGAGCTCACAGAATGGTTGCAGGGCTTCATCTGAGACCACATTCCCACCAACAACTCCTTTTGGACTTGCTCTTCTCTCTGTCCACCTGAAATGCTTTCTTCTTGGATTCACTTTGTATAAGACTTTGCTCACATGCTATTTCCTCTTTGCATCCTTCTCCTGCCTCTTATTTAAAACAGTGCTGTGAAGGCCTGGGGAGGAGAGGGTTCGGCAGCAGGGGGGAGGGGGGGGAAATGGGGGGAGGGGACATCTGTAATACTTTCAACAATAAAGGTAACTTAAAAAAATAAATAAAATCAAATGGGCCTTTCTGCCAAGCAGCAGCCTTCCTCTTCCTTCTACTCCATGCCCCTCCTCCCCCCATAGCACTTACCTCCAGCTAACATACTGTACATTCTATTTATCGACATTATTTCTGACTTTATCTACCAGCATGTAAACTCTGGAACGGAAAGGATTTCTGGGTGCCTTGCATTGTTTTATCCCCACAGCCCAGGAAAGCACATGGCATCTAGTAGGCATTCAGTGACCACCAACTGAGTGGCTGAATGAAAGGTCCAACCAAGCCCTTTGTGCATTTCCCTGTGGGCCGGCGCTCCAGCTCCTGCCCTACTCACCGGAGGCCCTGTCAGTGAGAAGCCCCATGAAGCGCAGCCGGATCCTGTGGCCTGGACAATGGCGGGGCTGCTCCATCACCCGAAGCCCTTCCGTGACTGAGAGCAGCCATCAGAAGCACTTCGTCTTCCATGGAAGCAATTTTATCAACATAACTCTCCATCACTATCAGAAAAAGACATTAGGGGGAGGACATTTTGTTTCCTGAATTACTCAGGATTAGATTAACAAGTTCATTTGTTATAAACCAAGGCACTATGAGGATACCAGGAGACAGGACTGGGTTAGGGAGCACTAAATGATTCAAATTGATTATTACCCCCATGCAGCCCTTGAAAATTCAAAGTTGAAAACACCGGGAAGCTGGTTTCAAAGAAATAAAAGAAGGGGAAAGAGGCCATATGCTTAAAACGTTACAATTAATTTATGGCTTTTTAAAGTACATGTCTGCTGTAAAAGGTATAATAAATTTGGGGGAAACCTGCAGGAAGCTTCTGATAGAGTACTGCTGAACGTGGGATGGGCTGGAAGCTTGCCCTCAAGGAAGGGGAAGAACCAATGATGTGTTCCTTCTGTCAGTCAAGATCATAGCTCACTCTTCAGTGCATGGCTGTATTTTCTAAGATGAGGTTCCGCTGGTTCAATGCATACATGATTCAAAACATTAATGTGTTCAATAAGGCCACCTCTTACTGAACTAGAGGAAGCTCAGCTGTTCTGAAGAGAAAGAGATGGAATATTATTAGATTATAAAAAAAGGCCTTTTAGCGGTGACCCTGCATGGCACACACCAGTTACGAAAGAGATGCTAATGGTGATGACACTGAACAAGACACAGTCATTGCATGAAGCCACAGTGAAGAAACTCAACCAACACAGAGAAAGAGGCATCTTACACATGACCTCTGCCTCCATGGAGGGGGTTTCAGTGAATAAAGCTTGCAATGCACTTTGTCTGCCTCCCTGCATCTGACTCAGATGACTTGGAGTCACATCACCTATGCAAACCTGCACCTGCAGGAGCCAAACCTCCAGACACATAAACAAGCATCCGAAAGCAGTCTCAAACTCACTTTCAATGGAAATATTATAGCTCCAGAGCAACTCTAGTCTCTCAATTGAATTCAACCTATAAAAATCCTATAAAAGATTTTATTCAGTGAGACCTGTTGTATGTGTAGCCACACCCTCAGGTTGAGAGAAAATGGCAGTGACCCAGGACAGCAGCACAAACTAATGAAATTTGCCCAATACACTACTTGGCTCTAAGAGAAGATGAATTGATTTTGAAATTACTGATCTTTAGACATTTTTAGAATATTTCCTTCATTTCATTTAGGATTTAATATTTTGAGATGGCTATCAGCCCATTGGAGAACTGAGTTCTTAAGAGGTGATACAAATCTGGAGAGCTTTTAGGAACTGTGAACCAATAAGAAACAGTTCTTGATCCTTTGTCCATAAATGCCCAAAGGATTTTAGGAAAAGATAATCCAGGAGTGCCCTTTATTCTTCTACCTCCAGGATTTGGCAGGCATTTTTATTTGCTTCTATTCAATTATACTGAAAGGGAATTCCACATTAGCCTATGGTGGAATAGCTGGACCAACACTCACAACAAAAAGGTAGAAAAGATGGACAAGACCCAAAAACAAATGAACAAATAGAACAAAGATACATTTATAAATAAATAAAATCTGTTTGAAGGCATTAGAAACGTCGAAAGCAGCCAGGATTTGAGAGAACAAAGTGCAGGGAGAGGGAGGGAGAGAGAATGTTCATGGAAATAAGTCATTTATTCTGCGAAACTTCTATTTCCCTAAAGGTGTTTGTTGACTTTTAAGTGGCTCAGGCCTGGAAGCTAAGATGCCAAGCAAAACCAAGAAGAAATAAAAATGCAGAGCTCTTGGACATCTCACAGGGCTTGGGAAAAAGTAAACAAACAAAAATAAAACTGTGTTTTTATGCTTTGAAGTTGTCAGAATTTGAAGGATCGTATTTCTGAACCAGTATTTTTTCTCAAGGTATCTGCCAACTTTTGCAAATAGAGGCTAGAAGTCTGCACAGAAACAACTATAAGCTGAACAGACCTTGGACATGCCATTGACGCAGAGGCCCATTAAGGCAGGGAGGACTTGACACACCCTGTACCTCAATGGGACCCCCAGGGACACTACCATAGAAGCAGGTATTGTAGTCAAATAAAAACTGAACTGAACTTGGGTCAGAGAGACCATCATTGCACTTAGACATTTGGGCCCTTGTTCTGGCTTTTCCAAAAGACAGGGTGCTCTCATCCAGAGACAGGTAACACCATCCAGAGCCTCTACATTTTTTTTCCATGAAAAATGCTCATTCTTCAATAAAAAATTAGGGCTATCTAAAGATGCTACTATCAGAGAAAAGAGACAACAAAAGTAGAACCACAAATTATCAGACAGAGACATGAGTCCAGCGTGAAAAGCAAGACTAACTTCTGCAAATAGCAAGCAGGCTTGTGGCCACCATGAAGCTGGGAAGGTCCAGAGACCCCTTCCAATTGTTAGGCCTCTAGAATTCTAAGGTTGTTAGTTCTGCTTTGTACTTGTGATGAGTTAAAGGTGATATGATGTCTAATTAACCACTGAAATAACCTGCTAACATCTTATCAAATGTTAGAATTGTCAATGTAATCTTAATATGGTGATTGGGAAGACATGGTGGTGGTCAGAGAGCAGCTTACTGTATTTTCTTCATATATATATATATATATATATATATATATATATATATATATATATATATATATATATATTTTACTTTCCATGAATAAATGCAATCTGTATGCATCTATGAAACCACATTCTCTTCCTTTCCAAATTATCAGTAGACACTGAGTGTTTAAGGGCAGTCATGTCTTTTTTGTCTCTGTCACAATGCCCAGCACAGTCGGGCCCAGCAAATGCTTGGTGAGCTTGACCAAACATACTGTTCACAAACCCTGCACCACTGACCCTTCCTGTACAATGAGACTTTCTATACTGGATAGAAAGATAAATAGATGATAGATAGATAGATAGATAGATAGATAGATAGATAGATAGATAGATAATATATGTGGATAAATAGACAGACGTTTGCTAGACAGCAATAGATAGATAGATGGATGATAATAGATATAGATAGTTAGGTAAATAGTTAGGTAGGTATGTAAATAGAACAAACACAGAAACATTTACTTGCAAGAGCTAGAAGGATGTTAGATTCTTGCCTAGAAGGTCTTCACCCACATGAGAACACTCACCTTTCTTTGAACATGTCACATATATTTACAATTCTATATCGGCCACTGCCCTTTCTTTCCCTGGACACACTTCTACTGGTTCCATGAACTTTACATTTAACGGTTTCCTCATTCTTCAAAACATGGCTCAATAAAAATTCTTTTCTTCACCTGCAAACAAAATTGTTTATCTTTTCTCTGCTCTTTTAAAATTCTGCATATATCTCTGTTATGGCAATAATCATATATTAAATATTCACTTGCAATGATAAATTTTATATTATTAGGAGATTTATTGAATTAAGCATAATATTAATTTAATAATTTAATAGGTAAAATTCATGGTCTTTGATAAATTTGCACACCCTTATTTCCCAGGGAACCAACCCCTCCACATAGCTTCCTATGTGCATTAAATACAAATGTCCCTGAAACACTTCAAATTTCCTGTGTCTGTAGAACTTGTTATAAATTCATTCGGTAACCATTCATTCTATAGTCATTAAGTGGTGCTGTATTATCTATATTTTGGGTGAGCCAGAAAGGCACAGGGTACTTATTCATTTTTTTCTTCAAAAAGCCTGACATAGAGTGAGTGCTCATATATGTTTGATGTGGACCATGAAAACCCAAAGAACATTTGTGCATCGAAGGACTCAACTTGACCTGTTTAAAGAAGAAAACTACTTTGGGAAATGCTTTTTGGCTGTCATAGCTTTTTTTGGGGTTTTTTCGTTTGTTTGTTTTTTTAAAACAAAACAAAACAAAAAACCCCATAGCAACAAGGTATTCAAGAATTTGAGAAGTTAGACTCTTCATCCAAATGCCATGAATGACCCTTCAGGAAGACTGGCACTCACACAGCTGCCCTCCCAGCCTCTGCAGGAACACTGCTCTTACATTTGTCCAAGTGGGGGCTCGAAAGGCCTTGCTCCTTATCTTCGCTGACACTTAGCTTCCATGCGCTCCTAAGGAAAACATTTGTCATGTGTCAGCTGTGAGCCATGAAGAGTTCATCTGCAAGTTAAAATCTGGGAGAGGTGAGAAAAGAGAATCCCAAAGACAAAGCGATTTGACCCCAGATTTTGAGGGAAGTGTCTGGAATGTAAGATATGCACAGCTGAGTATTCGGAAGTTGCCTATTAATAAAAGGTGTGGCCCTTGATGGAGGCAGGAAGCCACAGAATATTTCAGAACTCAACCAAGTGGGATGTGCTGCTGGGACCATGGTGCATGGAACAGCCTTTCCAAAGGGCTCTCTGTCCTTGGAGAAGTCTAGAAGTAAGCTGTTCCACTCAAGCTCTGCAATTGGGAGTGAAACCCATTGGGCAAGAGCGTCTGTATGAACCCTGGAATTGCACAACCTTTGTATAGTGAGGGCACAGAAGCTCTTCTCTCTTCTGCCCTATTTCATCTTCCCATTTGCTATTATTTCCTGAAAAGCAGGAGAGTGCTCTGGCTTTATCCAAGTGGTGTGCACACTTGTGCGAGTGTCTGATGTATGGTGTCTCCTTTGGGGCCAGGTGACAGGGACTCCTGGACCTCAGTGGGTGGAAGGCAGCATCTGTCCTGACTACAAATGTCTTCCAAAATGGCTCTGAATATTTCCCCTGTGAATCTAACAGTCAATCAAACAGATTGGTGAGGGGCCACCTTAGATGTCAGTTGACTTATGTTAAACATAGAAAGTATTTCATTAAAATTTAAAATAAGCTAGGTCATAGCACCAACAGTCACAATAATCCTAGCTCACTTTCATTGATGTTTATCTTGCTTCTGGACTGTTTCCAAGTTTCTTACATTTATCAAACAGTCAACTTCTCAATAACCTTGTATTAGTTTCTTAGGGCTGCTGTAACAAAGTACCACAGACTGGTTGACATATATTTTCTCATGATTCTGGGGCCAGAAGTCTGATACCAAGGTTTTGGCTGGTTTGGTTCCTTTTGAGGCCATGTATATGTGTTTGTGTATGTGGGGGGGTGGGGGGGGTGGGGGGGGAGGTGGACTCTATTTATATCTCTTACCGAGCTTCTGTGTTTCTGGCAATCTTTGGCTTTACTTGACTTACAGACCCATCATCCCAATCTTTGCCTTTATTATCACATGGTGTTCTCCCTGTGTGTGTCTGTGTCCAAATTTCCCATTTTTATAAGGACACAGTCATATAAGGTCAGGGTCTACCCTACCTACTTCATTTTAATTTGATTATCTCTGTGAGGACTCCATCTCCAAATAAGTTCCTATTCTGAAGACTTCAACATATGAATGGGGACAGGCAGAATTCAACCCATAGCAAACCTTATGAAGTAAGTTCTAAAATTGTTCCCAGTTTGCAGGTGTGAAAATCGAGGCACAGAGAAGTTACACACTTACTCAAGTAAACAGATAATGAAGTGGCAGAGCCTAACAATCCAGCTATTCTGGACTGAATTCATACACTTAACACTACCCTCTTCTGACTCCTTATGTTGTTCAGTGATTAGGATTTTAGGAAATTGGCCAAAAGAGGAAAGGTTAATCCTGGGTAAATTTCTAATCACTTGAGATTAAAGTTAGAGAAAATAAATTGAGGTTTTTTGGGTTTTTTTAAGATTTTGAGCTTAATGAGAAACTTTAGTCTCATTTAATGAAATTTGTATGTTCTCCCACTGTACCCCATAGTAACTACTCTAAAATAGTTACATGTAAATATAGATTCCTATTCTGAATTTCTATGTGACTTGATATTTCTTATGTAATTGAATATTGTCTTAATAATAATGCTATCTCCTCTCTCTCCTTCCCTCCCTCCCCTTTTTCTTTCTAGAATATCTTAAAATGTAAGAGTCTGGCCAATTTCATATAATTAACAGATGCACAAATTTGCAGACTGTTTCACTAATTCAATTATGCCAACTTGGGTAAACACAAGACAAAATGAAAGGATGAGAAACACTAGGGATTTTTTTAAGTAGTAGTGCGGGAGAAGCTGTACTTCCATGGGTCTTTAAGCAATTTATGTTAGGAACACTTAGCAAATCTCTCCTGCCTTGCCTATGGTTTCCAAGAAAAAGAAAGGGCATGCTAGTTATTCCTGGTTTTTATTGTTCTGAATGTTGTTCTGAGTGTCACTCAGCAATCCGCAGTTGGTCCACGGGGTCAAGAAGAAACAGACTTTCTGCCAGTCCTGGGAGTGATTTCCATTTGTCCTCTTTCCTGTGACCTCCTTATCTATTACTGCATTTCATGCACATCTTACCCACTCTGAGCTCTTCCCTCTGAAATGATGCAGAGTTTTGTCTGAGGAAGCGAGCAAGCTTTTCAAATAAACCCAGATACCTCTTGGTTGTCTTCCTTTTTATTTCCTCTGAAATAGGAGATTCTATTTTTAGACTGTGTCTGAGAGCCACCCACTCAGGCTCTACCAGATGGCAGAGAAAAATGGCGAGAGTTATTCTGAGGGATGCAAAAGGCAGTCCCAGGGGTCAGCATGAGAGGCTTTCAGAGCTCTGTGCAGGAAAAGGCTCCGGATTTAAAAATCTCAGTGTGACATTCACTGTACTGATCTCCAAACCTTCATTTTTCAGCCTCTGAGGGGAAATGAAATCTTTCCACCATCAACTGTGTCTCTCATTCATAACTCTCAAATTTAGATGCAGACGCTGAGATGATAAACTCAGCAAATATGCCATCCTGGGCCGGAGCCTCTGTTTCCAGGTTCCCTGCTCTAAGAATCTATTAATAGATTTCATATAAGCATCCTAAACTGAAAAGACAGGCCAGCCTCAGCACCACCTTCTAGTGTGTTATAATTTTGGCTTTTATCCTGCTCCCCCTCCCTGTGTTCATATCACATGCTTGCCCAGGCCATTTCCTTATTTTCTTTCTCTTCTTTCTCCATCATTTCTTATCTGATTCTGTACAACTCATTTATTCAACAGGACTTACTGTGTTCATAAATGTCTTTGACACTTCCACAGAGGAAAACTATGGTGCAAAGTAAATCAGATTCTTCCTAGAAGCACATGGAGGCAGTTGATTTACCCTGATGTGTAATCTCTTTGCAATAGGAACAGCCATCTTATTTCAATTCCTAATATAACTGCCATGACTTACAAAAAGGGAACTTTGTATAAATGTGAATTATTATTTTAAAGTATTATTTAGTAATAAAAATGTTGAAATATTTAATATTGGTTCACTGGACATAAAGAAGATCTACTTGCTTTATCCTTATCTAATAATCTTGTTAAACATCGTTATTCTAATGCTACCCCTTAAAGTCATAGGCAGCTGTATGGTCAGATTTAATAACCTAATGCTCTTTCCTTGAATAACATATAAACTGGCCCTGTCCTTTGCCTCCTGGTAGGCCCTTGAATAGCATCAATTAGAGTGTAAGATTGCATACTCATGATGTTATCATTGGCATATAATTTTAATGAATCCCATTTTAGGTATGCAAATACGTGGGTTAGGTGACTTGCTCCTAGACAGAGTTGAGAACACACAATTGAATGGCCAGTTCTACTAAGAAAGTGTCATGAAAGTCCTGTAGCAGTAGTGCACCTTACGCTCAGAATTTGAAGAAACATTCTACACCTTACTGCTCTTCCACCCTAAGTCAGCGCACACACAAAAGGCAGAAGCACTATCCCTCCTGGCCGTTGATGACTGGTTGACATTGGGAAAGGGGAAGAAGGGAAGAAAAAAAGGGTTAGAGCTACTCAATTAATTTTACAGTTTTGTCTGATCTTTAAATATGCATTTTGTTTTTTTCATGTTGATAAGATGAACAGTGTATGCAAAAGAAAAAAAGTTTCCATTCATCTTTCTCCCTAAACCATCTTTTTATAGTTTT